>NC_141163.1:114190086-114497359 GCF_053477565.2 Lygodium microphyllum
AGAAGCTCATCTATTCTAGGAATAGGGTACTTGTTCTTGACCGTTGATTGATTCAATCCTCGGTAATCAATACATAGTCAAAGTGTCCCATCTTTCTTTTTCTGGAACAGTGCTGGAGCTCCCCACGGAGAACTGCTAGGCCAGATATAGCCCTGCTCTAGCAATTGCTTGAGTTGTTCCTTCAGCTCAATTGCTTCTGGTATGGACATTCTATAAGGTCTCTTTGCAATTGGTGCGGCCCCTGGTACTAACTTAATCTCATGATCCACTTCTCTTTGGGGCGGGAGTTCTGTTAACTCTTCAGAGAATACGTCTGCGTATTCCTTTAGCCAAGAAGGTCCTTCATTAGACTCTTGCTTCTGATCTAACTTGTTGATTTTGATCAAGTAGACAGGTAATCCTTTTCTGACTCCTTTTATGATCCGAGATACTTTGGCCAATTGGATTCTTGGCACTCTAGCCTCACCTTGGGTTGTGACTAATTCCCTTTCAGAGTTTCGAAAGGAAACTTGACCCTTTCCACAATGAATGTGGGCGTTATTAGGCTTAAGCCAATCCATTCTGAGTAGACACTCATGGATACCTAAATTCATGATTCTGAAATTGACTGAATTCTTCTTTCCTCCCAGAAAGAATTCTACCTTAGCAGTTTGCCTGGTACAAGTAACCTCACGACCATTTGCCAATTCCACAAGCAAGGTAGGTGCTTCTACTGTGGCTATTCCTAATCTTTTTGCACAAGTTGGTGAGATAAAGGAATGTGTACTGCCACAATCAATCAAGGTCTTGAAACTTTTACCTTGATAGTCCGACGGTGTCTGAATCACCGAGAACTGGTGATTCTGCCCTTTCTTGAGTAGAGCGGCATGGACTGTTGCCCATTCAAACTCTGCTTCCATGGTCAGATCTTCTTCTTCTTCTTCGCACATTTGCCTATTGGCAATGCAGGCGGTTCTTCCTCTGCCTTGGGTAACGGCTCCTTGACCACGGCCCGTTCCTTGGAAAGGTGCTTGGTGATGTCCTCCACCAAGCTTGGGACATTGCCTCTTGAAATGGCCGGGCTCGTTGCTATGGAAACAACGGAGGTTTCAGCCATTGCCTTGAGTAGGAACAAAGTTTTTGACGTTGTTAATCCTTGCTTTCTTTCTTTGTCCATGATTATGACCTTGAACTCTCTTTATCTGAGGTCTGAATGCTCCTCTGTTCGGGTCATTATAAGACCAAGCTTTGTTACCCCTTGGTCTAGACTGTACCTCCTGAATTATAGGCGCTGCTCGAATGAGTGCGTCCTGAAGATCTGATGGATGCATAGATTCAAGATGGGTATTTACTGGTAGATTTAAACCTGCACAAAATTTGGACACCTGCTGTGTCATGTCCATCTGTGGTGCATACTTTAGAAGTGAGACAAATTTAGAATAGTATGCGTCAAGCGTGAGCCCCAGCTGTTTTAGCTCGTAGAACTCATTCATTTTCTGCGTGCAATATGCAGGTGGTAGGTATCTTCCTTGCACAGCTTTCTTCAGCTTCTGCCAGGTGATGGATCCCTCCGCGATCCCTTGATCCCTGCACCATTGCTTCCACCAAAGCCTAGCTTCACCGGTGAGCTTTAGCTTGGCGAGCATAGCTTGATTGGTGGGTGCAGTACTGGCTGCTTCGAAGTAATCCTCCATGGATTCAATCCAAATTTCAGCATCAGCTTGAATGGACTTGCCTCTCCCGTCAAACTCGGGTGGCTTAATCTGCTTGAGAAGAAACTTCTTCTCCCGGATTACAGCAGTACTTGATGTAGGAGGCGAACTAGGAACCTGTACTTGGGGTTGTGCCTGGATAAAGGTTTCTTAATGTTATTATATGATAATCGTCATTGATTTATATTACATCTTCAATTCTGCTATCACGTAAGCAATGTAGCTACTTAACTTTTTATCAATTCTCATGCACAATCGGACATTGATAAAAATAAGTCTTACTTGTATTTATATGGGCATAGCCCTTTCGGAGTACAACATTTCTTGCGATGATAAGCCAACTATTACATTTAGTTTGGGGAGAACAACGTTGTATTACATTTATCTACAAGAATTGTATAATAGTATGGTTTCGGGTCATGGATCTTCAGGAATCGGTAAGTCATTGGAAGTTCAGGGTATCCTTTCCATTGGAATCCATTCTTCTCATGGCGGCCCAACACTTTAATCCTGTCAGTGGGGATTACACAGGTTACTTCCTCATATACATATGAGTTCATCTCAACCCTCCGACCTCGAATATGTAAAGTTGAGTTTACATGAGCTTCCACAAAAATGAACAGCTTCACGACTTTCAGGTCTTCCAACCACTTGATCCTCTTTAGGTTGGTTTGTAGATAAGCAAACTGGTGGGTGGCTATATAGTAGATTCCTGAGGCACCCGTCCATCTTCGTTCCATGTACAAGGGTGATGGATTATAGATTTCTCCAGTATGTTCATCATCTCAACCCTTTGTCTATAATGCGGAGAATGCATTGCAGTCATAAACATGACTCAAAATACTAAGAACTTGTTCCGCGCTTCGTAATTCTGCAAGACAGCATTGAAAATAAGGAAATGTTTGGACATCAACATTTTCTTTACTTCATCTTATTAAGATTTCATAAAAACAATTCCGTTGTTGGTCGGCTCTGATACCAACTATAACATGTCCACTTGTATCTTCAGGACACGTCTTAGCAGTCCATCGGAAAGGATGTCTAGAAAGTTCTGCACGGCACTCCCATGGAATGTTATGGGGTTTGCGATCTAGGGCTTTCCACGTCTGTCACGTAGCGGAAGTATTCCGACCGTCCCCACTTAGGATCGACCTGAATTAGGATTTTCCTTATTGGTCATTTCCTAACAGCAACTAGCGTCAGACCCAAGCGAACTACTTTACCCAGAAACGCCAGGTCCAAAGCGGATTCACGCTGCACTTGGTTCAAGGAGAATGGGAAACAAGAGGGATGCAAAGCTCAACCTCTTTGCCATAAGGCATAGTCCCATTCCGTTCCCCTAAAACAGCATAAATCATGTTCAATCATAACTCTAGGTCAACGCTTTTGTTATTCGTGTTCTTTGACGATTTTCCTGCTATCCATCGTGATTTGAGAAAAGTTCCCAGCCAACTGGGACCACCCATCCGTAAGACGGGCCCATCCTCTGCACTTTTCTTGAGTTGTTTTAGTTATTTAATTACCTAACACATCAGTTGGACATGTAACAACCAGCTTCTTTAATTAACCCATTAGGCACTGGTTCCTTCACATAATCTTATCACTTGACATAAAAAAACAATATCAAACAAGTTCCTTATTAACAGGTTATCATATTTATCTTTGAAATACAAAGAGTCCAGCCCATAGGCTTATTCACAATCCGCCCAAAGTCTATCCAACAATCCACAGGGATCACTAATCCAAGTTTCCGCCCGTAGACTAGTATGCGGGCCTCGAGATCCAATCCCGAGTCACGTTAGCCTCTTGTGTAGGGCCCGGAAGGCGAGGGATTTACGGCCAGAGCCCCCCCTGGCACCCAAGCGTCCTCCTGCTCCAAGTAGCGCTCAACGGAGAGACCTCTCGCAGCGGGTTCGGTCAACTTTCCTAGCGCGGTCAACAACCCCCTTGGTTAGGGTCAGGCAGGCAGTCGGGGGTAACTGAAGCTGCCTCTCCCTTCATGCCTTCAACCTGAAGTATAGATATCCATTTATCTTTTAATTCATTGATCAAACAAAGCCAAACAATGCTCTAAAATCTGTAGCAAGCACAAACATTTCCATTGATTGTTTTTGTTGGCAAACTGCTAAGGAATGAATCCTTCCTTTTGAATGCATCCAGCACTCGATCCGGGATGACTTGCAACTTGGCAAGATTCCCTATATCCTGGGTTAGGGCGTACCCTATTAACCCAACCTGGTCAAACCTTAAGTTCATTGGTTACTTCAGTTTATCAGCTAGTCTTTAGTTTCCCATCAATCTTCTTTACTCAAGAAAGACCACTAAATTAGGATGATTATTCATCCTCTTGCAAGATAACTTGCGTAAGGACATGCCAACTTCATTATGAGAACTTGGCCATTCCCTTATGATCCAATCACAAGATCATATGACTCCACACTTGTTACGCAAGTGTCGCATCGAACTATGAGACAATGGAGTCACGAAATAATATGTTTCAAGTTACTAGGCTGACGTCGTTAGGCCTAGGGTTTCCAAGTTTCATCTTGTAAGATTCTTAGGGACAAACCCTAGCTCACTTTCCATTTTCCTTTCACTGTCCCCTACATTTAGTGAATGTGAGCAAGTATTCAAGGTATAGGAGTTTCAGTTTTAGCGATACGTAATGATTAGGTCACGTGTTAATTTCCTAGTGGATTTCTTGGAATTTCAACTCTTTCTAAACGAGTACTCCGCAGTTTAGGTGTTTTAGGTCTATGCCAATTTGGTTAACTCTAGAAGATAATTTCGAGATTACTTCCACATGATTCGCTGTCTATGCGTAAATTGATTTTTCAACCCTAACTTATCGATTTGAGGTCAAACATAGGTTAGGTTAATTTTATCTAATCTTCCCTTTACTTTGCAAACAAAATTCATGCTAAATAAGCAACCTTTTACTTGATAATTTATGCAGTTGGACAAACGATAATTTCATAGAGTTTATGCATCATAAGAATTATTTCATGCTTTGGACTTTCCATGATGATTCATTGCGAAGAGGATATGGGTTAAATAGTGCGAGATGCAATTTATACTTCTAGGCTTAACCAAAGTATACTATTTTAATGGGTAATAATCTAGCTTATAATTCATTTCAATGCATAAAGCTATTTGCTAGAAATTCATTTATGCTTTCTTTATTTTGCGTGTTTCATTTAAAAGTATTGATGACTAAGTTCCTTCGTCGTGAACATTTAGGACAAAAGATATATCATGTTTCTAACAATTAACCTTGAATGATTTAATTACAATAATATCAAATAAAAAATTAAGAAGGAAAACCTGGGCTTGGGGTGAGATATCCACGTAGATGCTGGGAGACGACCCTCCCGCGGCTGCGCCTTGGACTTTCTTAGGAGGCATCACAATTGTAGTCTTTCGGACATGGAAGCAACATTACAACTCCTCTTTGGAATTCCACTGTCGCTCCCTTGCACCGTTCGTCGAAAGTAGTTTTAGAAGGCTCCCTCCTTGAAGTAGGGATTTCAGAAGGGGGTGCTTCAAAATTTCTCACGACTAAGACCCATTGAAGCCATGGGGAAGGCTTAATGGCCTTTGTAAACTCGTACAAACAGGGAATAGAAAGGTGGGGAAAAGAAACAAGGTGCGGGAGAACTCCAAGGGTTATTTTTGCATGGCCTAAGGGGAATTTTTAACAAAACATGGGGGAAAAAGGAAAGGTTATTTGGAGTAACCTTTTATGGGGGAAAACCCTAAGGGGGAAACTCCAAGGGAAAATAATAACCGTAAAGGTTATAAGTAAGGGTCTAAGGACCCTTAGAGCGATTTTGAGGAAAGTGGTTTCAATACGCCACAAAGGAAGGGGGCTAGAGAAGGTTGAAACACGGGGGAAAAAGGGGTATTTCCAAAGCCAAGGGATAGGGGTTTAAGGGATTAACACGGTGAGTTGATTTCAATATCCATGAGAAAGGGGGCTTAAGGGTTTTAAAACCAGGGGAAAGGGGGCTAAGAAGGCTTCTATGATTCCAGAAGGTTACGTGGGGGGGCGAGGGGGTAATAAGGCCGTCGACAGATGGTGAAAAGAAGGCGGCAGTTTGCTGGCGGGCAAGGCCAAATGGTGGCCGTGACAGGTCTCGGTGGTGCTTCTCCCTCACGACGTAGCGGTGATACACTCTCCCAGCTTTCCCTCTCTCACACGGCCACGTCGATAATGGTAGCCCCTCCATCTAGCATCACGGAAGCCCACACCCTCCTACCTCCTTCCTCACGGCAGTGGCCCCCTTCTGGTTAAATAGGGGGGAGGGGGGATGATTCCTCTCCTTCGTGTCAGCGCGCATGGCCGTATCACTCTGCGAGCTCCACCTAGGAGCTTCCGCGTCCTTTCTATTTCCCTCCCCTTCCAGCACTACAGTCGGCTGGGGAGGGGAATAATAAAAAATTTTGCATTATCCTTAGGAAATTTTCAAATTTGCTATATCATTATCCCCATTACCTAAAAGGGGATTCATGCGGGTAGTGTTTTGGTGTATATTACACACTAGAAGGTGATCTTTTTATGATATGCACAGCTTTACCAATTGCCTCATCCCAAAAGCTTTGTGGTAGGCTTGCATGGCTAAGCATACTATGTACAGGCTCCTGGATGGTTCTATTCATCCGCTCAGCCAAACCATTCTGGGAGGGTGTAGGGGGCGGTCAACTGACACCTAATACCCCTCTCATCACATAACTACTCAAAAGCACATGAGACATACTCACCCCCATTATCTGGCCTTACGCATTTTAGCCTATACCCAAACTGATTCTCAACTAATGCAAGCCATCTCTGAAACACAGCCAAGACATCGAATTTCAGCTTAATGGAATAAGCCCAAACTTTTCATGAAAAATCATCTATGAAAGTAACAAAATCCTTGGCACCACCCATAGACTGACAAGGCATGGGCCCACAGACATCCGAATGTACCAATGCCAAGGGCTCACTCATGCGTGGCCTACCAAACTTTTTATGCGTAGATCTAGTCTGCCTGCCATAAAGACAATGCTCACATGAATCAAAACATGCATAATCAAGGGGTGGTAAGTGCTACAAACTAGAAAGCAATTTCATTCCCTTCAAAGACATATGGCCCAAATGGGCATGCCAAAGAGATACATGTGGGATAGAACCCATATACAAAACATGATCAAGGGAAGAAGCTGATATAATCAAGGGATAGAGGCTGCCAGCCTTGGCACCTCTCGCAATCACAAGTCTGCCACGAGTGATCTTCCATGCAGAGTCTCCAAAACATACATGATATCCTGCATCATCAAGCTGTCCAGCTGACATGAGACTGCATGTCAAAGCAGGTACATGACGTACATCTTGCATAACAAAACTGCTGCCAGAAGAAAACTACAGCCTAACATCACCAATGCCAACAATATCAAGAGAGCTATCATCACCCAAGCGCACAGAACCCGAAACAGTACAGTATGAATGAAACCACTCTCGGCAAGGTGTCACATGAAAGGACCCACCTAAGTCCAAGAGCCAATACTGTGCATACATAGAGTGTATCTCTGTCATCTGCGAAGCACTTGAAGAAGCTGCAAGGATATAATCATCCTCATCAACATCCTCAGGCTGCATAACATTGATCTCTTCAATTTTAACGCTGGACTTTACAGGCACTATGCTGCGATCAGAAGACTTATCCTGCACTTTGTCTTTCCCCTTATCTTTGCACCTTTCATTGTGCAGTTCATGGTATTGTGGCCTAATATGGCCCTTTTTCCCACAATGGTGACAAGTAACATCTGCATTCCTGCCACGGGATTTGCTGCGTGACTTCCCACGAGACTTGGACCGAGATTTCTGAGAATCCTGTCCACGGCCACTGTCACTGCCACTGCCATGCTTTCCATATCCATCATTCCTACCTCTAACTATCATAGCATGCGACACACGAGAGGCATCCAAATTCTTACGGTTAGCCTCTTCCTACAGAAGACCACTATCAACATCAGATAATTTCAAGATAGCAGTAGAGGTATATAATGCATTGCGGAATACATCCCATGACTCATTAAGAGTACCAAGCAAGAAAAGAGGAGTGACATCCTCTGCAAAAGTGATGTCCTGCGAGGTCAATTTCTTGATTATAGCATGGAACTGGCTCAAGTGAGCAGACATAGTCACATTCTCCTTCATGCGCAGATCCATAGGCTGCTTCAGCCAATACATCCAACTCGCTGGACTTTTCTTGTCATAGAGAACCTTGATTTTATCCCACAATTTCCATGCACTCTGTTCTTCCTCAAAGACATTGTAATGAAACTGTTCTGTGAGAGATAATACAATAGTGGACTTGCATAACTCATCAAGCTCAAGCCATTCCTCATTTGGCATAGTTGCAGGCGGATGCCCACTCAACCTCAAAGGTTTGATATGTGATTTCTGCACCAACACTTGTCAAATCTGGCTCTTCCAATAAGAGTAATTCGTACCATCAAGCTTAATGATGTTGAAAATAGCATGTTCAGTGGACGAACTCGCCATAATGCAGGTTGGAAGACTATAGACAATTCAAAACTATTTGCTCTTTACTGCAAAAAATGACCAAAAAATCACTAAAATCGAGAGAAAATGGCGAGAAAAGTGTAACCAAAGCTGCTGCCCACCAAGTACTAGTAAAAGTACATCATTTCATAATATTTCAGCATGAAAAATCCATGTCATTCCATACATATATGCTTGCTGTAATAAATTACATATTTCAATAAATGAGAGCAAACAATGCCAAAATCGGATCCTAGGTCAATCAAATACTGCCAAGACCAAAGCCGACATCATGCGGGCATAACAAAGGCATATGACAGTCAATAAGCATGGAACCAACACCCAAACATGTCATACAAACATCTGCTAGTGAGTAGGCACACCCCCCAGTCAATGGGGCAAGTGTTCCTGCCACTACCAAGACTTGACACAAGTACGTGTCACCTCACAAAAAGAGGGATCCAAAGCAAAAACTCAGCTCATAAGCATCATAGGAACCAAGTCATATGAACCATGCATCATCCTGAAGGGTAAAATATCACAAATAGTCTCAAAAGCTCAAAGAGCATAGACCGCCTGCTCAATGGTTGTCAAGCATCCAAAGATGCTCCCACTGGCACAAAAGCCGTAAATATCAAGAAAGAAAGCTCAAACAAAGCATGTACAAGCACCAGTGACAAGTGTCCAAGATCAAGCATCAATGGTACATCCCGAACATGTAGGTGGTAGAGCATCCGTATGTAGCATCCATAAGTATGTAAGACATCAAGTACATCCCAAGATACAACCCTAGCAAGCCAATAAATAGCTCAAGTAAGCTCCATGAATCCAAGGTCAAGCCAAGACCGAGCTCCAGTAGCAATAGGCTCCAAACAATGTAACTAGCATGTAGTAATGGCATAGGCTAAGCATGTCAAGACCGGTCAGACATAAGCAACATACATGTCATAAGTACATCCAAGATGGAGCATCCAAATGCTTTGCAAAGTGAGCTCAAGCTCAACCAACGATCCTGAATCAAAACCAAGCTCTATATCGAGCCCCAAGTGTCAATACATCACCATATATGCCCGAAACAAAGCCCGAAAAGCATAGGCATAAGCATACATGAGTAGAATGACTTCAGACCAACTATGTACAGCAGTGATTTACTGTTCAAAACTGAGAATTTCAGCACCAAAATTAGCTCCAAATGGTTGCCAAACAATAGGCATACATTCCCTTAACATTCGGACATCAAACGGGACCAACTGGGCATCAAATGACAATGACAAACAAGCTATAGCATCAAATATCAGTGTAACACTGTCATAAACTGCTTGTGGACTGTTATGACAATCCCAAAATAGTGTTAAATCAGTCCAAATACTATGCTAACACATCAACCATCAAAACCAAGCATCAAAGCATGTTCATATGCCTGAAATTGAGCCTTTCCAAGTGCCAATGGAGGGGGAGAGCTGTTGTTGTGACTGTCAATGCTGAAGACACATACGGGAGGGCTACGTGATTGCGCCAATTGTAAATGTTGGTCCTGGGGCTGCAAAAAATGGTAGCCAAGCTTCGAATGGGTCTGGTTAAAGCCAAGGAAGGCCTTAAACAAGCTCCAGCAAGGGGAGAGCAGCCCACATATGAAATGAGAGCTAGGAGTGTAATGGCTGCCCTATTTCAAGAGGGCTGAAAACTGAGGTAAACCCTGTAAAGAGTGAAGCAATACCTCTGTGTGAATGCCTTGAGGGTGCCCAAAGGGACTGGGAAGGTGCTCCGGGGAGTGACGTGAGCTCGAAGGAGTCAGATATGGTTGCCGGGAAGGAGACCCAATGCGAGTGGGGAGTCGATGGGAAGCTGAGAATGCCACAAACCAAGCTCAAGAGTCGGGAAGCCGAGCTCTGATATCAATTGAAAGGTGAGAAGGATCAAAGCTTGCACTCGAGAGCTATGGCGAGAGAGCAAGAGCAAGAAAGAGAGAGACAAGAAATGGGAACTCCAACAGTCAAAATGTGTGACCAAGCCTTCCTTTGTTCAAACTGTCACTAAAAGAATAAAGAATAAAGTGACGGTTACGAGCGCTCGCCACCTGCAGTGTGCAGTGGCGGTGACTATTAGTGTAGTAATACACGGGCGGCTAGGCGGAGGCGCCTTTACCCCCAACATTGCAGGTATGATAAATAAAAATGCGAGTAATAAATACAATGTGCACGAGAGTGAGCTTGGCTCTCACTAAATAATACATCTATGATAATTTGATGTCCATGAGTATGACAATAATACACAAGTGCCCAAAAATAATCATTGAAGTGCTCCAAAAATAATAATCCACCATCAAATAAATCCAGCACTTGTTCTTTGATTCTAGTTTGACCTTCTTTAAGTTTAGCCTTCACAAAATACTGTTAACAGTGGCCATGCGAGGATCGTAATGACCACTGAGGTGCTAAGAGTAGACATGCAAACCTATCTAACTAGGCGGTCCATCATCAATGTCTACATGTGTTGAACTTTCCATCTCAACATTGTGCACATGGTCTTAAAGTACATTAGCCCCTTATCTAGGAGACCTATGTGACTGCATCTATTTAGTACTAAACTGAATGTAACCAAATTTGGTTTTATATCCTCTCTGACCATCCTGGCAATTTTTTCCCCTTGTCTACAACTCCTATAGTGCCACATGCTCTTAAGAGTGAAGCAAACTTAATTGCATCTGGAGTGAAGCCCTCAAACTACATCTATTTAAAATAGTTCAATTTATTCACCATGCCCACGTTGGGCATATCTTGTGCTTAGTATATTCCATGAGGTAATATTACAAGCAGGAAGATTGTTAAACACTTCTTGTGCTTTTACAAGCATGCCATAGTTCACATACATACCTATCAATGCATTGCGAGTAACTTCATCTTTTTCCAACAACCCACTCTAGAAGCATGTAGCTCTTGAGCTTTGCCTATAATAGCTATCATGCTACAAGTTTCTAGGATGGAAATAAAGGTAACTACATCAAGAGAAACACCACCAAACTCAAATCAAAGTATTTTAGTGCTTATTCATCATACCCATGTCTTGCATATCCTACTAGTAGCACATTCCATGAGACTACATTCTGAATTGGAATCTTTTCAAACACTTTTTGTGCTTTACGAGCAGGCCACATTTGGAATACATGTTTGCTTAATGCAGTGCCAATAACATCTTCTTCTAGCAATCCATTGGGAATGTCAAAATGTAATTTTTACCCTTCTTTACATCTTTAATGCTATCATAGGCTTTTAAGCTACAAATGTAGGTGATTCAATTAGGAGAATAGTCCTCTAATGGAATCCTCTCAAAATAATTAATTCCTTGTTCACCATACCCATGTTGGACACATCTTGCAATTAGCACATTCAATGACATTCCAAATCGCATGCTTGCCAAGCACTTCTTATGCTTGTACCAGCATTTAGCATACACATGTACAACTATATTACCAACAAAATATATCACTTTTTAGCAACTCCTCCCTAACAATTTGAGGATATATTTCTTGGACCTTCTTTGAAACTCCTAAGATATGCGAGCTTTCAAGATGAAAACAAAGGTCATGGCATTAGGAGAGAGGCCCTCACCTTTCATTTACTCAAAACGCTTCAATGCCTCCTCACCATGGCCATGTTTAGCATATTCTACAATGAGGACATTACAAAAAACCACATCCCATATTGGAAGTGTGTCACACACTTCTTGAGCTTTGGTAAGCTTATCAAGGAAAGTAATAACACACAACATGTATCTTTTGAGACTAAATTATAATAAAAATGATGGACAATTACATAGTCCATATAATAAGAATCATGGACAATTACACATTGCACAAGGGATTCATCCACGTGTTACAAATCATGTGGTGGGGGACTTGCTTGAGTTGCTACGCTAAACACACACTACACATATACAAGAGAAAGCTCACTCAACAACACAAGAAGAGAGATGGAGACCAAAAAATTTCTTGTTACTTTGTTCTTTTTTTTAACCACACAATATAATGTAAACAAATTATAAATAAGATATAACAGAAAAGAAAGTAGCCTACTAATTAAAACAACGCATAACTAACTATACTAATCAATTGGCACTATAATTATGCCAACTATAGGTAGGTGCAACAAACTAAATATAATAAGTGATAATTCAATGGCCATGTGAGGATCATAATGACTATCAATGTGCTAAGTGTAGACATTTGGACCCATCTAGTCACACAGTCCATCATTAATGTCTACACATGTTGAGCTTGCTATCTCAGCACTCCCCCTTAAGCTCAATTTCATCTCTGCAACTCTAAGTAAGCTTTGAAAGTTTTGAAGCTTCTCTATACCCAATGCCTTTGTGAAAATGTTAGATATCTGATCTTTTATGCTAGCATATACAAAGTCAATCTCTCCTGCAAGTACCTTCTCTCTCACAAAGTGCTAATGCACCTCAATGTGTTTTATTCTAGCATGGAACAATGGGTTCCTAGCTAACTGTATGTTGCTCATGTTGTCATAGTGAATGAGAACTTGACCATCTCCTTGCACATCCAAATCACCCAATAACTTTTATAGCCATGCCACTTCACATGCTTCCATAGTAGCACCTCAGTAGCAATCATAGGTTGCCACATAACTACTACACTACCAAGGAAAAAATGTGAATCTGCTAGTAGATTTTCTATCAAATATGCTACTAGCCAATCTTCATCTATGTATGCAAACACATGCATATTCTTATCTACCTCATAAGAAAATCCATAATGCAAAGTTGACTTCACATACCTCAATATGCATATAACTACATCCAAACAAGGTTTTCTAGGCATCTACATAAGCTCACTAACAAGGCCAACAACATAAATCAATTCTAGCCTTGTGATAGTCATGTAAATCAAACTCCATACTATTCTCCTAAATGTAGTAGGGTCTCCTATCTCATCCCCAACAGTAGCACTTAACTTCACAATTTTCTCCAATGGCACTGAAAGAGGCTTACATGCTATCATACCATACTTGGACAGCATATCCACAAGAAAGTGCCTTAGCTCACCCAATTCCCTTATCTCAAACTTCTTCTTCAAAAAGTCCTTGACTTCAGCAATCCCACTATCTCACTATCACCTGTAATAATCAAGTCATCCACATAGATGACTATGATGGCCAAACTTGCATCTCCCTTTCTCACATAGATTGAGTGATTAGCATTAAAAATATAAAATCCAATGTTGACAAGATACTATCCGATCTTGTCAGACCATGCTCTAAGTGCTTGCTTTAGCCATGCAAGAGTGTCTTCTTTAACCTACACATATATGTGGGATACTCTAAATCCACACAACTTTCTTGCTGCTCCATATACATCTCTCTTTGCAATTTATCATGCAAGAAAGCATTCTTGATATCCATTTGCTACAAACTGCGACCTTTGGCTAGTGCCAAAGCAATCACACATCTAATAGTTTCCATCCTAGCAACTGGACTGAATGTCTCTTCATAATCTATGCCATATGTTTGAGCGTAGCCTTTTGTAACTAGCCTAGCCTTACACTTACTAATAGAACTATCTGTATTATGCTTAACTTTGTAGATCCACTTATAACCAATAGCTTTCTTGCCCTTAGGCAATGGTACTAGATCCCAAGTTTTATTAGCTTCTAATGTAGCCATCTCCTCATCCATTGCATCCCAATGAGAATGACCAACAGCACCCTCAAAGCAAGTGGGCTTAACATCCTCAACCACCTTTACCATGTAAACATACACAGTTATTGTGCCCTCAATAACATATTTTTTGTTATGCACTAAACTTCATCCAAGGTTAGTGGTGGGAGCCCTTTACCAAGGGGTTATTTGGCCATGCTAGAGGCTAGAACCAATGCCAAGGGGGCTCTAGGTGTAAATCCCGGTCTATCGAGGACCCGTCTAACCTCTACATGCCTTGGATGGACTTCATAGAAGGCCCTAATACTAGATAAGTGGACTGGTAGATCATGTGCTTGAGATATGGACACAAGTTCTAGAATATTAGATGGAATTCTAGGGCAGCATTGTATCTTAGAGAAGATGCATGATAAACATATTGTGTTGCAAGCTCTTTCAAAAGATTATTTGACATTATCTTTTGTATCTATGATGTTAATTTATGTGAAGTTACTAATGTTTAATGTTTAATTAAGAAAGTTGTCTTTTCATATCAAACATAAATGTGTTAGAATAATAAGATAACTAAAACACACCCTCAAGGAAAGGAAGAGGGCGAGATCCCTGACAGCAGATCCATCCTTTGAGTGGGTGGTCTCGGTGAGTCAAGAGTTTTCCTTCAACTACAAAATCCTAACATGCATGCCTTATTGGCACATGTGGGGCTCACTTCTCAGAAAGCACTTGTTCTAGACAAGGATTTGAGTCTCCTCGATGATGATGTGGACATCATGTGTGGAGTGAGTGCAATGATTTGCTCCTCATTATGTGCCTCCACCTTCGCTTACAATATTTTGTTGAATATGCAAGCCACCATACCACAAAGTAGAATGGCACCTATAATAAGATAAACTAGAATATGTCCCTCCATCTATATACACAAACACAATAAGATAATTAGAAGTTTGGCAAACAAGAAAAGCTTAAGCATAATAGATATTAAAGTAGATATTCAAACAAAAACCTTAAGCAAGACCAAAAAACTCTATATCTTTCTATAGCAAAGAAAGAGAAAAAAATTTAATACCACTTTTGGAAAGGCCTATTCATCTCGTTCTTTGTCTTCCTTTCTTTCTCATACACATATTTTTTGTTTTATGAAAGCTTTCTCAATTATATCTCTTATACTAATCCGTACCTTTGGTACTTTTCCATACCACTACATGGCTTTTGGTTTGTGTAATGATGTTGGATCATGGCAAAGGACGGCTCACATTTGCCAATATCTCCCTTGAGGAACTTAGAGTCTTTATAGATGATTTGGGAGTTGCTATAATCTATGATAGATAGCTTATTGTCTTACGTAAGTGCTTTGAACATTGCCATGAGTAATGTATAGTGTAAATCCTCGGAAGTGTATATTTGGGGTGCCTTACAGTTTACTACTAGGTCATGTTGTGAGTGCAACTACATTATTACTAATCCTAAAAAGTCTAATGAGCTCACCCACCAACCTAAGAGAAATCCACAGTTTTGTTTCATTTGTGGGTTATTATAGGAGGGTCATCAATGCATTGGTTGAGTGTTCATTATCCTTGACGAATCTTTTGTCACATAGCCAAGTTTTTGAGTGGATGAACTATGCAAAGTAGTAGTTGAGGATGTTAAGATGGAATTATCCAAAACACTAATGTTAAAGGATCCAAAAAGGAGGACAATTTTTGTAACTTTACCACTACAACAATGCACAGTATGAGTTGTTACCTATCCTAAATTTGGGAGGCACAACTATATCATCCAATTGCTTTTTCAAGTTGGAAGTGTGGTATTTTAGAGCTTTGATACAATTATTTAGAGAAAGTTTGCTTGGCTATGGTATTTTCCACCAATAAGTTTAGGCATTATATTCTTTATGAGAAGGTGGTGTTTTTCACCAAGGCTAAAGGGTTGCACCTATTGTTGGAACCCCCTAATCACCAAGCCAAGTGGTTAATATCTTTATAAGAGTTTGATTCTGAGATTCTAAGAAAACCTCTAAAATTACAAGGAATTGTTGAATTTTTAGTGGATTTTGGTGAGCCTAAGAAAGAGTGGGCTGATATAAGTGATTGCGAGGATCTATAAGATTAATACATTCTCAATTCTATCATTCTCTACATAGAGAATAAGGGGAATGACAAGACCAAGGTAATAATGATAGGGAATGGAAAGGAGGAGGTATAGGTAGATAGGTGGCGTTTTTCACCAAGGAAGAGGTATAGGAAGAAGGTGGTGTTTTTCACCAAGGCTAAGGGGTTGCGCCTATTGTTGGACAAGCTTCAACCCCCTATCGCCTAGCCAAGTGGTTAATATCTTTGTAAGAGCTTGATTCTAAGATTCTGAGCAAGCCTCTAAAATTACAAGGAATTGTTGAATGTTTAGTGGATTTTGGTGAGCCTAAGAAAGAGTGGGCGAATATAAGTGATTGTGAGGATCTATAAGATTAATACAGCCTCAATTCTGTCATTCCCTAGATAGAGAATAAGGGGGATGATAAGAGCAAAGTGATGATGATAGGGAATGGAGATGAGGAGGTATAGGTAGATAGGTTCTCTCTCTCTCTCTCTCTCTCTCTCTCTCTCTCTCTCTCTCTCTCTCTCTCTCTCTCTCTCTCTCTCTCTCTCTCTCTCTCTCTCTCTCTCTCTCTCTCTCTCTCTCTCTCTCTCTCTCTCTCTCTCTCTCTCTCTCTCTCTCACAAATAAGTGAGTTTACTAGTGCAATGGTTCTAGATGATGAGTAATCCTCTAGCCCCATTTCCTTATAGCGTAAGGCTTTAAATAATCTTTGGCATGACTGCTTATGATGTGTGCCTTCCCGATAGGTCCACCTATAAGAAATCATATATATATTGTGCATTCAAAGGATATTAAGAAATACCCTTCTTTATATGCTATAAGGCCTTAAAATGATCCATTTTACTTTACTAAACTTACGATTTTTTTTTTAAATCCCTTCTGTAAGTATAATCATATAAATTTTACTAAATATAATGCTCTTTCTTTTGAACTCACACAGTATCTTATATGTTCTATAAGGTGAACTCCTTGAGTGTGCCTTGTGCTTGCCTTATAGACCGGCATTTGTAACTTCCCCCTCACTATTTGTCGATAGTTGAGGGGACCATCACTATTCATTTTAAGTGATTGTATTACTTTGCAAACATGCTTTTGGTTGGGTGATTACAAGAGCAACTTTTGGATAAGATAATGGTGATGATGATGAGAGTGATGACAAGTTCTTTGAGGACATGCATAACAGACAACAATTTTTTCTTTAACATTTTTAAAACTTTATTAAGGTTGTCACATCCTCTCCCCCTTAAAGTAATCAATATATCCTCATCTTGAGAGAAAATGGGGATATTGTTTAGTTTGGGACTCCTAGTAAATCCAAGTGGCATCCTTTTCATGATAGTATTTCCACTTGATGAGGTATTCTCTTAAAGTTTTACTTCTAAGGACTTCTCCTTTACATCATGGATTCTCTCAGGTTGAAGCAAGGACTCCTTGGCTTAGCATTACAATTTTCTAGATGCTTTAATTTTTTGGTAAGAGAAATTGTAGGCACATTCCATCCACCTTTAGTTTTTGTGCAACAGTATGCCCTTAGAATATCCTCTATCATATGATTGAATCACTTTGTTTGGCCACCATTAGTTTGTGGGTGATATGTCGTACTAAAGCATAGTTGTGTACCAATAGTTTCAAATAAGCTCTTCCAAAATCAAGTAAATAGAGAATCTTTATCACTAACGATTCTTTTGGTTAGTCCATAAGTCTAAAGAATTCCTTAACAAACAATGTTGCAATGTCGAAAGCCTTATAGTTTTTTTTTACTGGAATAATGTGAGAAACCTTGGTTATCATGTCTATAATCACCATTATAGAGCGCCCTACTATGCAATCCATGTTAATGAATTCCCACCTCATTTGAGGGATATCAAGAGGTTGAAATTTGCTTGCCATTTTAACACACTCTACCTTCCCTCTTTGGTGGCTCAAGCATTCAGTGATATACTTTAGTACATCACCTTTTAATTTCTCCCAATGATAGCTCTTTCTTTCTACATTGAGGATCTTAGCATAGCTAGGATATCCTAAAAAGTCAGAATCATGAACTTCATAGTGTATTTCTTCTTCAAATCATGGCTAGAAGGAACACATAATCTTTTCTTAAAGTATACAAGCTCTTCCTCAATAGGGAAATATCGATTCTTAAGTTGCGATTTATAATCTTGGTCTTTTAGTTATAGTGCTTTCCTTAGCTATTGCTACTTAGAGTTCTTTGCAACCTCTTTCTTTGCCATTTGAATGATGGGGTTACTTGGCATCGATACTATAGTAGCTAATGATTCTACTCTTGAGGGTTCTTCTATAATGAGAATATTAGGGAATGCCTTATGGATTAAACCATCCACAACTAAATTCTCTTTCCCTTGCCTATATTTTATACCAAAGTCATACTCTTGTAAGACTTCAATCCACCTTTGTTGCCTCATGTTTAAATCATGCTAGATAAAGAACCATTTGAGACTTTTCATTGTATTTAGATCATGTTGGGTAAAGATCCATTTGAAACTTTTATGATGTGTTATTAAGGTGATTTTCTTACCAAGTAGATAATATCTCCATAGCTTGAGAGTGTGGATTACAATTGACAACTCTAAAACATTGAATAGCATAGTTCCTCTCATGATGCTTCAACTTCCTTGAGGAGGAATAGGTGATGGGATGACCTCAAATTAAAAAAGTAGGTTTGGAAATTGCAAGATAGGAGCTATTACTAGTCTCTACTTGAATTTCTCAAAACTGGACTACTCAATTTGATTCCACACACTACAGACTAGCTTCTTGAGTAGATTGGTAAGAGAAGTAGCTGTCAAGGCATAGATCTTTATAAACACCATGTACTATCTAATTAAGCTCAAGAGGATTCATCTTTCTTGAACCTAATTTGAAGGTGCCACTCTTGCACATCCTTAACTTTGATTGGATCCATTGCAATCCCCTTCTTGGATCCTTTGTTCCAAGATGTTTTATATACATGTTGGGCATTAGTCAACCCAAAATATAGGCGTACCCTATTAGTTACTCTTTTTGTTTTTTAGAATAAAAGCATCAGGGGTCAAGATGATAGAATATAAAAGAGTGGGATAGGCATAAGGAATGGGGTTAGCATGAAAAATACTTAATTACATGATGGGATATTTGAGGTATTGAGAGACTTAGTTAGGGAAACTCTAGAATGGAAGATTCTAGTCGTAACCCATAAGGATCGACTTGAATCTGAGTTCTTAATTCAATGTTAAGGTCACCTATCAATTAACTAGCATTAGTACTTGAGTCATTGAATTTGCAAGTTAACCAAAGTAGATCAATACTATACTTAGATCATAGTGAGTGAGAAATGAGAGGGAGCAATACATTTTGACCCCTCTATTTCTAGGGTATTGTCTCGAATCCAATTCCCTAAAATGACATTGATTGGGATCTAAGTCAACATACTAGATAGTCACACATTTGGCCACTTCCTAATTTTCAACAACAAAAAAACCATAGCAATCATATAACGTGCTAGCCAAGCTATTCCTTGGTGGTATGTTCTCAGTAGCCCATCAAGAGATGTCCTAGGAAGCACCGTCTCAGATTTTGATAAACCCCTTGGAGTTTGCTAACTAGGCTCGCTTGAGTCTACCCTGCAGTGGAAGTTCTGGCTGCTCCCATGAGGATCAACATGAGTTTTTCTAGTCAAATCTATTATTAACGGCTAATTGATATTAACAGATTCTAAAGTGATGCGAGTCAGTCTTTCTGGTCTCTAATGCTCCATCAAGTGCGATTTTTATTCATTCTTAGGAAAGCTCTTGGCTTACCGAGACCACCCAGCCATAGGTTTGGATCCCCATCGGGGGTCCATCCTCCCACTTCCCTAGAGAGAGTAGTTTTAGTTATCTAATTACCTATCACTTTAGGTTCAACATATAAAAACAACTTCTTTGAATTATCTCCTAATACAAATTCATTACACACCTTTTATTCATGACACAAAACTAGAGTAAAGTAACTCCTTCTTAATATCTTTCAGAAAAAAATGACATTTACAATGTTTTCTATTCAAAGTATTATTCTCTCTAAGTTCGGTTTCCCAACTAGTATTGGAACTTTCAGACACAGTAGTCTGGAAATCGAAGGGTAGTTGGCAGTTTGTAAGAGCCTAAGGAGTTTATGACAAGAGCCCCTTGGTATCCTCACCTCTTGCCGACTAGAGTTCCCTGCAACAAGACCTTTCGCATCATGATTGGTCTAAACTCACTAACACGAAACAAAAAAAGAAAAACCCTTTGGTGTTCTATGTTCACTGGAATACTGCCTCAATCAGCGATCTGTACTCAGTTATCCATCTTTTAGCTTGATGATTTTAGGAAAGATCAGTACCTAGCTTACAATCACAAACATCTTATTTCAAATTCATTATACATAAACTTTTAACAAGTTTATTTCCAAGAAAAATAATTTCTTTCCAAAAATAATATCATCGAGGAAAATTAGCATAAGTGAAAAAATAACATCGAGACAAATCAACATACGTGGCAATACCTTCCATAGTCTTCCTGGACTTCCTCTTCCTTAGGGATTAGTTTGGACTAAATTTAAGCAAGAATTTCATACTTATGGATAACTCCCTTGGAGTTTCGGGGGTTTTTTCCTGCAATAAAAGAAAATCTTGGTTAGTTTAATTACGAACAGTATCATTTGGCAATTGCATCTCAAGGTCTCTTATATACTAAGGATTAGCGTTCGCAATTACCCATCAGAGATTTCGTTTGATCGACACAAAAAAATTTAGAAATACTAAATCTTTTAGGGACATGGTACCTTCCTCGTACTCACATAGGTTCATCTTGTATAGACCCAAGTTACCCCTTTGAATTTACAGTTAAGAATTCCTCAAAGAAATTATATGCAAAAATCGAATAAAATCTTATTTTACGCACGCAACTTCTGTTGCTTCTATTGCTTCTTCATGGGATAAAGGCATGCTAGCTATTTTTATTTAAGAAAAATAGTACCTAAAGATCCATGATGGGTTCTTGGTTGATGGTATTTGCGGCTTCGTTTGTAATTCTCATACTCGCTATTCAGTTTGTAGTAATTGTGTGTGGAGCATTATTGGCAGCTCCTACCTTCACGACCTTCGTAGCTTTCTTTCGAGGCCATCATCTTTAATCGCAAGATCGCAGAAAATGGAATTTGGCAAAGGAGCTCAGGGGTAATTAGATTGACGCAATTTTGATTGACGAGGGGGAAAAAGCAATCACCGATAATTTCGATAAATCGAGAGAAGAGTCTTAATTCCACAAGGGGGAATAGGATAGAAGGGATAGAGGAATTGAATTCGAGAGCTCACGGAGTATCCTCCTTGTCTTCTTGATGAGGGATTCTTGTGCTCACGCTTCTCTTGCCCCACTCCCTCTTGCTTTATACTCCTGGGAAGGACTTCTCCCCTCTTGCTTGGATGACTCTCAATGGCTCCCCATGCCTCTTATTTATAGCTAAATTAGAGAAGAAGGGTTGTGGCTAAGAAGAATAGCTCTTTATGGAGGGGATCTTAGTAAAATCAGCAATCTGAAGCTTGCAAGATGCAATCTGATGCTCAGATCACAAATGTGATGGTTTCATTGGCTCCGAAAGGGGGGTAAAACCCTAGGACAATTGGTCATAATTCTTCCAGATCACTCCTTTTTCTCCCCATTCGGCTTATTGTTTGCTGCATGTAACCTACGATCGCGATGCGCACGATTTCGCCAATCCTTCTTTTTGCTAATTCTCCAAAACTGGCTGAAAAATCTATTTTTTTTAACTCCGTATTCTAGAAGTTTCCATAGCTTTTTAGGATATTTACAATAAATCATATCCAAATTATCAAAAATATGCTAGTTTTGTTCAAAATTCTAGTATTTTTGGACCATCCATACTATACACACTGATACTAATGACTAATATGGCTCATAACTCTTGTTCATGCAGTAACTTCCATGACGAGTGACTACAGTCCTTGTCAATCCGGGAAAATGTCAAGTTACGACCCTTTGGTCTTTTTGCTCGAGATATTCTCTATTTAATGATTTTAGAGTTCTTCAAGTCCATTTTGCAAGAAGTTGGGAAGATTTTAAATCAAAGTCAGGATATCACATCCTCTCAACCTTAGAGGAATCGAGATGTCCTCATCTCGAATGAAATTGGGGATATTGGTTACATAGTGACTCATGGTCAACCTAAGTGGCATCTTCTTCAGGATAGTCTTTCCACTGGACGAGATATTCTCTAAAGGTTTTGTTTCTTAGAGTCTTCTCTCATATTCCAAGTATCTTTTCTAGTTGAAGTTCGAGGATTCCTTGATTGGGCATTACAATTTGTTGGTCATTTAGTACATGGTCTAGGTTAGGGACATGTGTTTTCAATAGACTAACATGAAATACATTATGTACTTTCAAGTTGTTAGGAAATTGTAGCTTGTAGGAATTTGGCCCTAGACACTTTAGCACCTTATATGGCCCACAATACCTAGGACTTAGCTTCTTGAATTCCCCCAAAGATAAGGAACTTTTCTTTGGGCAAACTTGTAGGAAAACCATGTCAGCTTCTTTGAAGATGTGTTCTTATCTTCCTTGAGTGGCATATGCCTTTTGTCAATCCTTCATGGCTTGAATATCTTGCCTTATAGCTTTCACTTTGTTGATCTATTTCTTCCAACATTTTCCTAGATGCTTCTACCCATAGGGTAGGATCAAAAAATTTGATGGGGTAAGACAATCTTGCCCATATAGTGCCTAAAAAGGAGTCATTTGAATACTTTGATGGTATGATGCGTTGCAGGTAAATTTGACTAACGGTAGGTATTGGATCCATCATTTGGGTTCCCTATTACAATAAGCCCTCAGTATGTTCTCAATAACATGGTTGACCCACTCTGTTTGACCATCAGTTTGGGGATGGTAAGCAATACTAAAGTAGAATTGGGTTCCTAGAGCTTTGAACAAACTCCTCCAAAAGTTTGAGGTGAAGAGAGAATCACAGTCGCACTAATGATTCTTTGGGGTAATCCATGTAACCTAAAAATTTCCTTAATGAATAGCTTGGAGATATGGGAAGCCTTGTAATTTGTTTTTACATGAATAAGGTGGGTAACTTTTGTTAGAATATCAATGACTACCATTATGGAGTTATATCCTCCTTGTACTAGGGGTAATCCAACTATGAAATCCATACTGATATACTCCCATTTCATTTAAGGGATGTCAAGTGGTTGGAGCTTTCATGGCATCTTGACACTCTCGGCCTTAATTTGTTGGCATTTTAGGCATTTGATGACATACTTGAGTATATCGCCCTTGATTTTTTCCTAGTAGAAGCTTCTTCTGACTATATTAAGAGTCTAAGCATAACCACAATGGCCCAAAAATACAGAATTGTGAGCTTCCCAGAGTATCTTCCTTTTTAGTTCCTGACTTGCAGGAATACATAGTCTTGTCCTGTAATAGGCAAGCTCCTCGTTTATGGAAAAATATTGATACTTAGTCTTAAGTTTTGGCTTTGAATCCTCGACAAAAATTTCTCTTAACAAGTTTTGATATCTTGGATCATTCGCAACCTCTTCTTTAGCCATTTCTATCAGAGGGTTATTGGGCATCAAAATCATTGTGAGAAGAGTTCTAGCCCTAGAGGGTTCTTCTAGGATTAGAGCATTAAGGAATGATTTACAGCTTAGGGCATCTGCAATCACATTCTCCTTGCCTGGCCTATACTTGATTTCAAAGTCAAATTCTTGCAAGGTCTCAACCCATTGGTATTGTCTCATATTGAGATCTGGCTAAGTAAAATCCACTTTAGGCTTTTATGATCAGTGAACTAGAGTCAAATTCTTGCAAGGTCTCAACCCATTGGTATTGTCTCATATTGAGATCTGGCTAAGTAAAATCTACTTTAGGCTTTTATGATCAATGAGACTAGAGAAAACCTATTACCAAGTAGGTAATGTCTCCATAGTTTAAAGGCATGAATTATAGCAAGTAATTCTAGATCATGTGTAGCATAGTTTCTTTCGTGGATCTTTAATTTTCTTGAAGCATAGGTTGTTGAATGTCCTTCTTGCATAAGCACACAACCCAAAGCAAGAGAGCTTGCATCACTAATGACTTCAAATTCTTTGCTAAGGTCGGGTAGCCTTAAGATAGGGGCAATTGCCAAACTCTACTTATGCTTCTCAAAGCTAGATTGTTTGGCAGACGTCCACGTAATGGAGACCTACTCTTTGAGAAGGTCGTGAGAGGTGCGGAAATCGAGGCATAGTCTTTAATGAAGACTCTATACCAACCCGTTAGACCTAGAAAAATTCACGCTTCCTTGACCGCTGTTGGGGGTGGCCAGTCTTGTACATCTTAGACTTTGGCAAGATCCATTGAAATGCCATCTACCGATACTATGAATCCTAGATATTCAATCTGCTTCTTGAAGAAAACGCATTTCTTCTTTTTAGCATATAGTTTGTGGGCCCTTATTGTTTCAAGAACTGTTCATAGCTATGGTTCATGGTCTTCTTCATTCTTGGAATATGTTAAGATATCGTCAAAGAAGATGAGGACAAAGTCATCAAGGTAGGGTTGGAAAATGTCTTGCATCAACCTATTGAAGGTGATAGGAGCATTTGTTAACCCAAATGACATCACAATAAACTCATAATGACCATACCTTGTGTTAAAAGCAGTTTTAGAGATATCTTCCTCCCTAATTCTTATTTGATAATATCTTGATCTGAGATCGATCTTTGAAAAGACCTTTGTTCCTTGGAGTTAGTCAAGCAACTCATCTATCCTAGGGATTGGATATTTGTCTTTCAATGTCACTCGGTTTAATCCAGGTATTCGATACAAAGGCGGAGTGTTCCGTCTTTCTTTTTCTAAAATAAAACCAGGGCTTCCCATGGTGAATTACTTGGCTAGATGAATCCCTGGTCTAATAGCTGCTTAAGTTGTTCCTTCAGCTCAATGGCTTCAAGAATTGACATTTGGTAGGGCCATTTGGCGAGGGGGTAGCGCTTGGAATGAGTTGAATTTCGTGATCTACTTCCCTTGCTAGTGGGAGCTCTGTCAAATCTTTTGGAAAAACATCGGCATATTCTTTTAGCCAAGATGGTTGGTTCTTGGCTTAACTATCCTACTCACCCTTGTTGAGTTTAATTAAATAGATGGGTAATCATTTCTTCAGTCCCTTTACTATTCATGTGGCTTTAGCTAGCTGAACCTTAGGGTTTCTTGCTTCTCCATGAGTGGTTACTTGTTCTCCCTTTGAGTTCTAGAATGTGATTTGGCCCTTTTCACAATGGATATGGGCATTATTTGGAATTAACCAATCCATTCCTAGCAAACAATCATAAGTCCCAAGATTCATAATTCAGATGTTTATTTTGGAAGAATTGCCACCCAAGCTAAATTCTACCCTGCTAGTTTGTTGTGTTGATAGAACTTCTTTGTTGTTTGCTAACTCCACAAGCATTCTAGGTGCAAGAATAGTGTTTATGCCTAGCCTTTTTGCAGATTTTGGTGATACCAAAGAGTGGGTGCTTCCACAATCGATTAAAATTCGAAAGGATTTACCTTGATAATCTGTTGGTGTTTGAATTACTAAGATTTGGCGATTTGCACCCTTCTTATTGAGAGTGGCATGTACTCTAGCTCTTTCCATATTGGATTCCATCGTGGAATCTTTATCATTACTGATCTCCTTTAGGTTTATTCCAACAACCTTTCCCCTAGCATCTTGGCTTTGCCTGCAAAACTAACATTGGCCAAGCTTCGAGCACTGCCTCTTGAAATGTCTTAATTCCTTGCAGTAGAAACACCTTGGAGTCTCATTGCTCCTTCCTATGGGTGTAAACCTTCTTTGTCTTGTTTTGGTTGGTACTGTCCTTGGGCTTTTTTTGTTGAACCTTGGAAGTTTCCCTTATTCCAATAGTTTATGTTTCAAATTTTTTCATTTCTTGGCCTTTGTTCAATCTCTTGAACTATTGGAGCTACTCGAATCAATGCATCTTATAAATCCGATGGTCTCATTGATTCAAGACGCGTACTCAGGAGTGGATTTAAACCATTGCAAACTGTGAAACATCCATCATAGGTGCATATTATAGAAGTGTTATGAATTTGGAGTAGTAGGCTTCTAGGCTTATGCTTAACTGCTTTAGATTGAAATACTCATTCATCTTATGGGCTTGATATGTGGGTGGAAGATATCTCCCATGTACCACATCCTTAATTTTGTCCCAACAAGTGATAGCACCTTTGGGCGTTCTTTGGTCCACCATTGTTTCCACCAAAGACGAGCATCTTCTATGAGTTTTAGTCTGGCAATCATGGCTTGATTTGATGGTGCAGTTCCTACAGCAGTGAAATAGTCTTCCATAGATTATATCCATGGTTCTACTTCAATTGGAATGTCCCTTCATTTACCATCAAACTCCGGTGGCTTGTACTGCTTGAGAAGGAATTTCTTCTCTTGGGCTTCTATAGTATTGAGATTTGGGGTGACTTTCTGAGGTTATGCAATTTTATGATCAATTTTCTTTTCAACCATAGTCAGAAAAAGAAGATGTTTACTTGCTTACTCTACCTCATTAAATTAGGAGGGAAATTATGTACTACTTTTCCTTCCGATAATGATCAGGGTTTATACTTCAAAAGAGAGTTTTAATTTTTAACCAAAAAAAATCTCATCAAATGAATAATATTTATTCATTATTTCTAATTTATCAAACAGATGGATAAAAATAATTATTTACATTAATAGAAAGGGAATACATTATTCGAGTAGTTCAAGAGCTCATATTATTCTTGGAAAATGTTATTTTACCACAATCTACGCATGGCGTTGTGATACATCCATCGCATAGTAATTAGGATTTTGAGAATAGACATCCAAAAATCTATATTTTAAAGGAATATTAGGTAATCCATCTTTCTTGTAGTTGTGACAACTGGAGTGTCCTACAACCATGTCTCAATCAACCGGTATAACCCTTGTAATCTCCTCATAGACGTATCGATTTAGTTTGACCTATCGCCCTAGTCAACATGTTTGAGTTTACTCTAGCCTCATAGAAGATATAAATCTTAGCAACCTTAAGGGCTTCCATCCACCTTAATCTCTTTAAATTATTCTGGAGGTAAGCAAGATGATTTGTGTCAATGTAACAATACCCTCCGCTTAACATCCATTGCCTTTCGTAATACAAGGGCGAAGGATTGTATACCTGATCTAATATTCACATCATTTGGTTTCTCCAAGTGAAACTAGAGGAGTGCATTGCTGATATAATAATAACTTGAAAAATCAAGAATTGTTTCCAAGGTTCGTCTTTCTACTAGAAATCAAGAACATATATCAACAAGAGAAGATTTCACTATTTAAGAAAATGTTTTTTTTTTGCTATAAATATAACTAGTTTTATTTTCTTCATCGTGTCCTACATCAATGTGTGCTCTGATACCAACTCTAATGTGTCACCCGAGCTATTCCTTGATAGTACGTTCTTAATAGCCCATCAAGAGATGTCCTAGGAAGTGCTGTCCCCGATTTTGATAAAACCCTTCGAGTTTGCTAACTAGGCTTGCTTGAGTCTACCCTACAGTGGTGGAAGTTCCGATCGCTCCCATGAGGATCGCGACCTAAGTTTTTTTAATCAAATCTATTACTAGTGCCTAATTAATATTAGCGGATTCTAAAGTGACGTGAGTCAGTCTTTCTGGTTTCTAATGCTCCATCAAGTGCGATTTTTATTCATTTTTAGGAAAGCTCTCGATTTACCGAGACCACCCAACCATAGGTTTGGATCCTCTGGGGTCCCTCCTTCCACTTCCTTGGAGAGAGTAGTTTTAGTTATCTAATTACCTACCAGTTTCAACATATAAAAATAACTTCTTTGAATTATCTCCTGATACAAATTCGTTAAACGTGTTTTATTCATGACACAAAAACATAGTAAAGTAATTATTTCTTAATAGTATCTTTCAAAAACAAAATGACATTTACAATGTTTTCTATTCAAAGTATTATTCTCTCCAAGTTCAGTTCCCCAACTAGTATTGGAACTTCTAGACACAGTAGTTTGGAAATCAAAAGGTAGTTGGCAGCTTGTAAGAGCCTAAGGAGTTCATGACCAAAGCCCCCCGGTATCCTCACCTCCTCCTGCAGACTAGAGTTCCCTATGACAAGACCTTTCGCATCATGATTGGTCTAAACTCACTAACGCAAAACAAAAAAAAGAAAAACCCCTTGGAGTGGGTTTTATTCATACTGCCCTCCTTGGGGAGGTCTAGTGCCATTAAGAACACTGCCTCAGTCAGCATTCTGTGCTCATTGGAATACTGCCTCAGTCCGGTGATTTGTACTTAGTCATCCATCTTTTAGCCTGATGATTTTAGGAAAGATTGGTACCTAGCTTACAATCACAAACATCTTATTTTGAATGCATTATACATAAACTTTTAACAAGTTTATTTCCAAGAGAAATATTTTCTTTCCAAAAATAATAACATCGAGGCAAAGTAGCATAAGTGGGAAAATAACTCCGAGACAAATTAGCATAAGTGGCAACGCCTTCCAATAGTCTTCCTGGACTTACTCTTCCTTAGGGATTAGTTTGGACTGAATTTAAGCAAGAATTTCATACTTGAGAATAACTCCCTTAGAGTTTAGTGGGTCTTTGCCTGCAATAAAATAAAATCTTGGTTAGTTTAATTACAAACAGTATCATTTGGCAATTGCATCTCAAGGTCTCTTATATACCAAGGATTAGCATTCATGATTACCCATCAGAGATTTCGTTTGATCAACACACAAAAAATTAGAAATATTAAATCTTTTAGAGACATAGTACCTTCCTCGTACTTGCATAGGTTCATCTTGTACAAACCCAAGTTATCCCTTGGAATTCAGGGTTAAGAATTCCTCAAAGAAATTATATGCAGGAATCAAATAAAATTTTATTTTATGCACATAGCCTTTGTTGCTTGTTCATGGGATAAAGGCCTGCTAGTTGTTTTTATTTAAGAAAAATAGTACCCGAAGATCTATGACGGGTTTTTGGTTGATGGTATTTGCAGCTTCATTTGTAATTCCCATACTCACCATTTTGTTTGTAGTAATTGTGTCTGCAACGTTATTGGCAACTCTCTTGCCTCCACAACCTTCATAGCTTTCTTCTTCGAGGCCATCATCTTTAATCGTGAGATTGCAAAAAAAGGGAATTTGGTGAAGGAGCTTAGGGTTAATTAGATTGACTGAATTTTTTATTGACAGGGGGGAAAGAGCAATCACCAAGAATTTTGAGAAATCGAGAAGAGTCTTGATTCCATAGGGGAGAATAGGATAAAAGGGATCGAGGAATTGAACTTGAGAGCTCGCAGAGTATCCTCTTTGTCTTCTTGACAAGAAATTCATGTGCTCATGCTTCTCTTGCCCCACTCCCTCTTGCTCTATACTCCTAAGAAGAGCCTCTCCCCTCTTGCTTGGACTGCTCTCAACAACTCCCCATGCCTCTTATTTATAGCTAAATTAGAGAAGAAGGGTTGTGGCTAAGAAGAAGAGCTCTTTATGGAGGGATCTTGGCAAAATCAGTAATCTGAAGCTTCCAAGATGTAATCTGATGCTCGGATCGTAAATGTGATGGTTTCATTGGCTCCGAAAGG
The DNA here is from genome assembly GCF_053477565.2 of Lygodium microphyllum. Taxonomy (NCBI): domain Eukaryota; kingdom Viridiplantae; phylum Streptophyta; class Polypodiopsida; order Schizaeales; family Lygodiaceae; genus Lygodium; species Lygodium microphyllum. The sequence continues at coordinate 114,219,760 of NC_141163.1, forward strand.
GGAGTAAAAACCTAGGATGCCTAATCAGAATTCTTCCAAATCACTCCTTGTTCTCCCCATTCGGAGTGTTGTTTGATGCCTGTAAACTGCGATCGCGATGTGTGCAATTTCTTTTTTAAACTCCCTATTTTAGAAGTTTCCATAGCTTTTTAGGATATTTACAATTAATAATATCCAAAGAATCAAAAATATGCTAATTTTGTCCAAAAATCTAGTATTTTTGGACCATCCATACTATAGACACTAACACTAATGACTAATATGGCTCATGACTCTCGTTCAGGCAGTAACTTCCATAACGGGTGGCTGTCCTTGTCAATCCAAGGAAATGTCAGGTTACGATCCTTTGGTTTTTTTGCTCGGGATCTTCTCTATTTAATGATTTTATAGTTCTTCATGTCCATTTTGTGAGAAGTAGAGAAGATTTTAAATCAATTTCAAGATATCACAAATCCTTCTTAAAGTCATCAATCAATCACACCCAAGTATTACATCTTTTGGCCTAATTTCCAAGGTAATCATGTTTACCTTTACTTCATAATTTTTAGCCAATTGTATTTGAACATGTGGACATATCTGGGTATTGATTTCCTCTTCACCATTGCCTACTTGAACTCTTATGGGCTGTCGTAAATTAGTGGGAAGATATTTCAACTTGTTTCCACTAACTTATTTATAAAACTATGTTCCTCAAATATTGCATATAAGACAAAGTGGCTTCTTGCAAACTAATCTTCCAATTGTAATGCAAAAAAGAATATCATTTCATCAATTTATTTTTTACACTTCAACTTTTTATTGTGCCAAGCAATATGTTATTATGTGTATGTTTCAATACACAATGAATTATGTTAGTGTAAATGTGCAATATCATGCAACAGTGGGCACGAAACAATTCTTTAATATATTTCTTCGTGAAATGAGGCTAGAAAGGTGGTAGGTCTATAAATCCTTGCCACCCAAAAAGAAACCTTTCAACTACAATTTGTGTCTCTAATTTACAACAACCATTGATATTGGCATTGCTACTTGCATCACTAATAGTGATGCTAATAGTGACACCAATAGCCATGCTATTAGCAATGTTTCTATGGCAATGCTAATAGGGACACTAATAACAATGATTGGGGGGAGGGGGTGTAAGACTATGAGTATAACTAAACACCTTCTTGTTATACATACAATATATTGAAGTGAGGTTTGGTTAAGGTTTTAAGAGTTGCAATGCTCTCAACATGAATAATACTCTCTTATTTCCTGGTGGCTATGCAATATACATGCTTTAAGTTCACCAATAAATCTATCTTTAAGAACTTAAGAGTTTGCAATGATTGATAGTATAGTTAGATAGGTTTTCCTTTAGTTTGTGAATTAGTGATACATAGTTCTATTCATTAATCACGTGTGTTAGCAATGGCAACACTATTTATAATTTGGACTATGGTTAAGGTAACCCCAAATCACAATTCCCAAAGTCTACAAAGTTTGTCCAAACCTCTTTGATTTTTAGTTTGAAAAACCCATTATGTGCATTTATATGTAGCTACTTTGAATAAGTGACTTTTTCCCTTTTTGACACACACATGCACACACACACACACACTCTCTCTCTCTCTCTCTCTCTCTCTCTCTCTCTCTCTCTCTCTCTCTCTCTCTCTCTCTCTCTCTCTCTCTCTCTCTCTTTTTTTCTCTCTCTCAATATTTTCTCCTATAGTCAAGATGACTACCTTGCGCTTAGTCTTAGCCTTGGTTGTACAATTGGATTTAGATGTTTCTTATATGAATGTGAAGATGCTTTCGTACATGGGGACTTGCATGATAAGTTTTATATGCAACAAGCTAAGTGCTTTGCAGAGAAAGGCAAGGAACATCTAGTATGCAAATTGAAGAAGACTCTTTATGGGTTTAAACAAACACCTAGGGAGTGGTATCATAAGTTTGATGTTTTTAGACATTTATAGGGGTATTCCCATAGTGATACGAATCCGTAGAGAAAGAAGGCCCATGAGGGTAGCCTTATTATTTTGGGGTTTTATGTTGATGATATGCTTATAGATACAAGTGCTCATGCTAAGTTGGATGCTTTAAAGACATGGCTCAAGAAGTTCTTTGAGATGAAGGATATGGGATAGGCCTCACATATAGTTGGTATGTGCATTACATGCAATTTCTCTAAAGGACTTCTCTACTTGTCCTAGAAGGAGTATATACACAAAGTACTTAAGTGATTCCATACAGATGATGGTAAGCCTATTGGTTGTCCTTTACCTTCTTATGTGAAGGTTAGTTAGACTAATTGTGCATAGTCAAACGATGAGAGGGCAAAGATGTCCAAGGTTTTGTACGCATATGCTGTGGAGAGTTTGATGTATGCCATGATAGCCACTTATCCTAACATTGCATTTGCAATTATAGTTGTGGTATGCTATATGGCTACACCCAGGAGGCAACATTGTGATGTTATGAAGGGTATCATGAGATACTGAAAAGGCATAGCATATATGTACGTTTGCTATGGTAGGCACCCACATTTGCCTTTAAGTGGGAGATTATTGGGGATAAAGGCACTTGTGCCTAGCCACCCACATTTACTCACTGTACATAGTATACATAGTATACATAGTATTTGCACACCTTTATACTATAGGTAGTGGGCACCCATCACTATCACTTCATTCTTTATTCTTTCAACAATGACTATTGAATAAGGGAAGGGTGGTCACGCATTATGACTGTTGGAGTTTCCACATTAGCTCTCTCTCTCTCTCTCTCTCTCTCTCTCTCTCTCTCTCTCTCTCTCTCTCTCTCTCTCTCTCTCTCTCTCTCTCTCTCTCTCTCTCTCTCTCTCTCTCTACCATAGCTCTTACTTTGCTCTTGCTTTTGCTTATGTGCTTCCACTTGGGCTCTATCTTTGACTAGTTTTTGTAAGGATGCCCTGAAGGATAGGAGGGATTGATGAATATAGGCAACTTTTTGATCTAGCTTTACATACTATGGGGAAGGGATACATTGTACACATCACTTCTAGTATTTTTACTTGAGCAAGACGTATGAGGGACATATTGCTAGAGCTCAATTACTTCTATACTAATAGAGGGGGCCAAATGCATTGATTGCACCATCATTATGCACACATGGAATGAGGGTCCACTAGGCTAAAAACATTAGATGCAAATGCACCCTTATGAGAAAGAAAAAATTGAACTTTGATGAAGAAAAAGGGGTAGATGCTCCCAACAAGCTTGAGGAAGAGGGAGAGGGAGAGGAGAAGAGAGCTAGAGAGACAAAGAGGAAGTACACTAAATATAATACTTTGTTTATTCTTACAAGTTGCAACTACACTTGCCATTATGAACCTTTGCCTAATAGATGAGGAGATACAAAGCTTCATGGAGGGCATAAACCTTGAGACCGTCTAATGATTTCTCAAGATAACACAATAGTCCTTGTTGTAGTCGATGCTACATATAGATTCAAAGAAGTTGAATCATATTGTATAGAGCTGATACACTTGTGATTGTCACTCCTTAGGTTCTCATAGCTATGATGTCTTTAATCCTTGTGGAGGTGACAATACTATCTCGCCTATGACCACGGCCTTTGGGGGGAGGGGGAGAGCACTCAAAAATATGTAATCATATCATGTGGGCTCAAAAGAAAGCATTTTCTAAAAAAGGTTTGTTACATACAAAAGGATACCATATAAAGGGTTCACTTATAGATTGAATAGAAGAGGGGTGTGTTTTATTTCTAAGAAATTCATAGATAAGGATAGTTTTAAGTAGACCTTGAATGCATGTGATATAAAGGGTTTATATATAATGAAGAACCCCCCCGCGGCGGGCGATGTAAGGGGAAGGACCCCCCTGAGACCATGGCCCTCCTCTCAAGGATCCCCCTCCCCCCATTATCACAAGTTGGTTGGCTAGCCACATCTCATTTTATATATCCTTCATTAGGTCATTAGGAACTCCTTCACCACGGATAACCTTGTACACTAGGGAGGCAAACACTAAACTTGCAAGGATATGGTTTTATTTCACCTTGGATTATGCTCTTATCCCCCCTCCTCCCATGATGCTATTGTGCAAGTTAATTCCAATTTAATAATTAATAAGAAATGTTTGACTAGACCACCCCTATTTCTCACACCTATTAACACCATGGCTTATCAACTAGGTAGATATAGCACAACTACCAAACTAACCGCTAGCGATCACACCTCCTAAAAGCCTACTTTAATAAATAGCATAGACATGACTAGACTACCCTCACTCTCACACCCATTGATACATGTCTTATCAACTAGGTAGATATAGCACAATAGCCAAACCAATCATTAAGCGATCACACCGCCTACTCCAAGACTTCTACACCCCCTAAGGCTCTTGGTATTTATGACTCCTCTTCACATGTTGCACTTGATCATTGATTGTACATGTTGGCTAGTCATTAATAATGTAGGGAAGAGAGTCATTTTTAGTTGCATGAGTTTTTTGTGCAAGTATATAGACATAGTTGAGAGATGGAGAGACCAAGACTTTGAATTAAAGAATTATATTATTTGCACTCTCCATGACCAATTCTCATAGTCATTTCGTAGATGTGAATTTCAAAACATCTATTTTAGTTAGAGGCATGTAATGCCTATAATAATGGCCTAGGAAACAATGGTTGCTTTGATAGGAGCAATAAAATAATATGAAGAAGAAAATAATGTTAAATATTGACAAGTGGAGGCAACAGTAGGAAGCAGTATGCATACAAGTTATTGGTTGGCTCATCATCGCACCTTAGGGAATTATGGTTTGGATTTTATAAGTAATATCTGTGTGTGTGTGTGTGTGTGTGTGTGTGTGTGTGTGTGTGTGTGTGTGTGTGTGTGTGTGTGTGTGTGTGTGTGTGTGTGTGTGTGTGTGTGTGTGTGTGTGTGTGTGTGTGTGTGTGTGTGTGTGTGTGTGTGTGTGTGTGTGTGTGTGTGTGTGTGTGTGTGTGTGTGTGTGTGTGTGTGTGTGTGTGTGTGTGTGTGTGTGTGTGTGTGTGTGTGTGTGTGTGTGTGTGTGTGTGAAAGAGAGAGAGAGAGAGAGAGAGAGAGAGAGAGAGAGAGAGAGAGAGTAGAGGAGTAGAGAGAGAAAAAATTTACTATAGTGACTCCCCTTAGAGAAGATGCTAAGAGTTCCTCATTATGACTAAGTACTACTTTTTTCTAATCCTTTTAGTCCAACTTCAAACTCCCCCAAAAAGTAAAGGCTTTTCTAGTCTACTAAGGCATGTTCGAAGGTGACAATCCATAGAAAGTGGAGCTATGTATGCATTGAGAGAAAATAAACTAAAGATTGTATATGTATACCAAGAGAAGAACCTCTTACAGGAGAAGAAAAACTCACGATAACTAGTGTGAGCCCTACCTCAATATACACATGCCTAAACTTGGCATGCTCGTCCAAGAAGAATTGTGTGGGATTCTAACTACCTCCATGATATTTTATAAGTTGCATGGAAGTAAGTCCAGCTCTCTAATTACATTACATTACAATAATGCAACGTAGCTAGTTGCATATTTTGGGATAACAATGCCTAATTTAATATAATGCGGCTCAAATAAATAATCATTTTCAAAAAAAAATAGCACTTTGTATTTTTATGATTTTGCTTGAATTTTCATCATTGTTCACTTGTGAGGTTAAAATTATCTCCTTCTAAATGAGTGCTAATCCCATGGCATTCACCATTGAACATAGCATGCTTTATGTGGAATGCTTGGGATGAGGTTGTTCTAGGAGTGATAGTAGTCATCCATTAAGACATTTGAGAATGCTTATTTAGCGCTATGTAGTTGGTGATTGTTGAAAAACCTGCTAAAGAGGATACCATTAGTATTGTACACTTCCAATTAGTAAATAAACTTGAATGTGAATATAAATGGGATTGTAGGTTGTAGAAGGTGGAAGAATTTGTTGAAGGTAGGTGACGGCCTCATGATGGCTCAAGAATCTTTATAAAATGTTGTACCTATAATTAAGAATCATAGATATATTCTCTACTAGCAAGACTTTTGGTCTTCTTTTTAGTGTGAGGACACGTATTGTTGGTTTGGGAGATGGGCCAAACTCCAAGAAAGCCTAGAGTGTTGTCCAATACTTGAGAACACAAACTATGTATAAATTGTTGTGTAAATCCTATGTGAGTGTGCATTCATGCTTTAGTTATACATGACGAGAGAACTGCTCCATTGGTTCTTCTTGTTGATGTAGTTGATGAAGAAAGGAAACATCATAGATGAGGATGGGAAGAATTATTGTTGGTGAGGAAAAGGGTGCTTGAAGAGGATTATAGTGAGACAGCATTGGCTTATTAAATAATGTAGGGTTAGATCTTTGATGATTGCAACATGTTGTAGTTGGAGAGATTGGTTTCTTTCTCCAATGCATTTTCCACCTTACTTTTTTGGTAAACTTGATGACATTGAGGTGAATGAGAAGTAGAGAGAGGAATGCACTGACTCAGGGTGATATGTCTAACCATAGGCAAGTTGAGCTCCCTAGACATGTCCTGCCCTTGATAAGCCTCAAGAAAATGTGGAGGAATTAAAAGAAGGGATAGGAGGTTCCCAAGGAAGTCACTATATGTATACCCTCTATATCATGTGTGTTCAATGCCTATTTATAAATATCCTTATCAATTAAATTTCCCTTGATAGAACTTACCATTTTCTATTCAATCTATAAGTAACCCCTTTATATGGGACCTTCTATATGTTAAAAAATGTGTAAAAATTGTATTTTAAAAATCCCTTATGTTTAACCCACGTGATACATACATATATTAGAGACAAAACCATTCAATCAAGGTTATCAGGCGTACCTAGCTTGAGGACCCTGTGGAGATTTACTTAGACTTGGGAGACTTTGGGTGCTTTGGTAACAAAGGTTGCTTAGACTCAAGAGACTTTGCATGTTTTGGTAGACTAGCAAGGGTGGACTAGCAACAGGCTTTTATTATTGCTTGTCAACAGTTCCTAGTTTTGCCCTTTGAAATCCATTTTGGTGGCTTGAGGAGCAATGTGAGGGTATTGCCATTACATACCCTATTTTGGTAACAAAGGTTGCTTGGACTTAGGAGACTTTGGGTGTTTTGGTAAGAAAGATTGCTTAGAACTCAAGAGACTTTGCATGTTTCAATAGAGTAGGAAGGGTGGACTAGCAACTAGCTATTGTTATTGCTTGTCAATGAGTTGAGACTATAGGTAAAAGAGCCAAGATTACATAGAGAGCCATGTATACAAGTTGGTTACTAGAAATCCACAAGTAGTTACAAGAGTATTGATTGCTTATATGTGCATTATTTCATGACAAGATATTATGTCAATAATGTGACTTAGATGATTTTCAAGGACTGGAGCTCAAGCTTGAGTTCTTATTATAATGAGGTGGTCATATAGAGGATATCTTTCAAACAAAACTTCAAAAGAGATGCCTTGTACATGAACACTGTTGAGGGTTGAACTAATTTGTTTTTTGGGTTATTTTTTTATTGTTTTTTGAGTTGGATGGTTGATTTTGTGTATGATCTATTTGTTTTCAATGGTTGTGGGACTATTTTGGATTTTTCTAGAATGGGTTAAATATTTTTTATTATCTCATTATAGTTTTCGAATGATTTGTGACATGCTCACGTGTTTAATCTGGCTGACCATTGTTTGGTGTTGATAGTCATGTTTTGCCTTTTGTTTTGGTTTGTTTTCTTTCTGTTTGAGAGATTAAGATTTTGAATTGTGGGATATGGGTGTGATTGAGGATGTGTTGAATGGTTTTTGATATATTGGAATATTTTTGGTTTGAGTTATATAGTTTTTATGCTTTCTATTGACCTTTTGTAGTGTTCTGATGAGCTTCTATGTATAACTGCCGTAAGTTTATGTATGTTTCTATAAGTGTTCTAATGAATGAATTTTTAGCTTAGGGATGTTTTTCAATCTTGTAAAGGAATGAATACAAGCTCAAAAACAACTAACTTGAAGGAACAAGTAGTTGTTGAAGACTTGAAGTAAAGACTAAAGTGATAGTGACACTAAAGAGCTCTGAAGGGTCCTTATCATATCTCTAATGTCTCTTTAGATCAGGCATACCTCTTGAGAGGTGTCTCCATGTCCAACAAATGGTTATTAAGTATTATTATATTGTATTGGATGAGTATTATGATGTATGAGTGATTGAGACCATATGTAAGAGAGATATTGAGAAAAAGATAGCCATTTTCTATGCCAAAACATTGTATCTATGAGAGATTGTGAGAGATTAAAGGAACAAGACTATGAATTATAAATAATGAAGCTGATGTGGTCAATTTCATTCAAGATTGAGTAGATTTTTGTATTTTCTTGGTCTTTGATACATAATAATGAAGATATGTTGAAGATTTATTGTGACAAATCCATGGGAGATTCATTATATGATATTGCATGGAGAATTCATGTTCATGATGTTCTTTTTCTTTTTGTGATCTTTTGAAGTATGAAAAACAAGATCGTTGGTGGGAAAAGATAGATTTTCTTGCAATATTTGCTCCGTTTTCTTTGGTTTTCTTTAGAGAGCTCCATATTTTGGTGCATAGCCATGGAATATTGCTTTTAACAAGTACCTACATGGGGTTGGAAATGATGGAAACGGCACCGTTGAAGAGAAAAGTAGCACAGAAGATTGCAAGATTCCAAGCATTAAAAATACTTAGTGGAATTCATAAGCAAAGCCACTTTCTTCAAGAAACTCATTTCCCAATGGGGCGAGAGCATAATGCTATCTTGATGCAATCCTTCTATGATGGAATGTTCCCCCTATATACAAAAGCAACAAGATGTGCATTTTTGTGTCAACCTATGTGGGAGAAAATTGAAGAAGTAGAACTAGAGAGAATGAACCTCAATGGAAGATTTGGCTTTCATTGAGGAGTTTTTGGACATTATTAAGTGGGAGATTGTGAAGAAGCTCCAAGAGTCATGGTTAGTGGAGGTCCACAAGAATAAGAAGAAAAAGAGTTGGGACTTGTTTGTGGGCACACAACATCAAGACATGTGGGACACTTGGTGTACCGACAACCTTCTGGTTGCCCAATTAGAAATCCAATGAAAGCTAGTAGACAGAGTGTTTTTCATAACTTATGCCATTGGAATCCTTTGAAGGGAAGTACCATCAAAATGATGGTGTTGTGGAAATTCTCAAAAGAATGAATTTTGATACCTCCAAGATGGAATATCTTTCCCTTTGCACTAGCATGAAAGTAGAATTCAAAGATTATGAAAAGAAAGAAGTAGAAAAAATGTTGGCAAAAAAGTCTTCAAGAGACTAAAGCCCCACTATTTTCTTTATGTGGAGTACAACCAAATTGGGTGGAGCCAACTCCTTGATGAATGAGGTGATAAAGAGACAAGAACTAGAATGAATCCAAAGGTATGTGAGAAGAGAGAAGGCAAAAATCAAAGTTGAGAATGAGCTAGCAAGAGAAACCTCCTTTAATACCCTTACAACACTCTTCATAGAAGTCCTAATGGAAAATCAAGGCCCTCTTCCCAGCCAAATCCATCATGGAAATGTTGATAACAAGTCAAAAAATGTAGTTCCATTGTCAATTTTCAAGGGAGAGTACAATGAAAACCTTGATCTTCATATTTCCAAGTTTATGTAGCTTATGTGGCTAACAATGCCAAAATCCCAGAGCATTGGTTGACAACATTCCCTGCTACTTTCACAGGTGTGGTATTTCATCGGTATGAGAGACAAGCAGAAGGAACTTTTGGCATATGGGATGACCTCAAGGTGGCCTTTCTCACCAATTTCAAGTGTGAAGGTTTGAAAGAGAATGTGACTAGTCATTTGGAGAATGGGTAGAAGCGTATGTCTCTAGAATGGAATCTATACTAAAGAGATGTACCAAACCATAACTTGGATGAAGACATCCAAAATAGATTTTTTCTTAAAGGCCTATAACTAGAGGTTGGAAATTTTGTAAAATTGAGAAGACCAACTAATCTACAAAACTATAGTGGAAGGTGCAAGAATGTATGATAAAGTTGAAGCAAGATTGTCCATGGCCTCCGAAAGAGGAGTCCTACCTCCTCCAATGCCATAAATGGTGTATCCACCAAATACAATCCTAGGGATTATTCTCTACCCCTACCCATAAATGCATACAAGGCCATAATACAATGCACTAAATCCACAATGGCCACAAATAGTGTCTTCAATGATGGTTCAAACCACCATAACAATGACCTCAAATACTTTCCCCAATAGCAAATCAGCAACAACAGTGAAACCCTACCAACTAGAATCAACAGCCACAGTTCAAACGAGAGCTATGAATTAGAATTAGAATAGAGATCCCTCTACGTCAACCCAACTAGTCTATGTGGTGATTACAAAGATTCCCCAAAATCCTATTTGCAAGTGCTCTAAGAGGACAAAATTTAGAGGACTGCTTGTTCAACTCGGTTGTAAATATCAAGAAAGAACTTATAGATATATTTATAGAATAATTAGCCATTGAATGTACCCAAAAGCCAACCATCCCTAGAGCCTTCTATTCTTATTGCCTAAGAAACAACAAAACAAGGGGCATAAACTCTCTAAAGAAGATGCATCATAGAAGGAAGAAAGACAAAGAAGCAAGGTTCAACTTGCTGGAATCCAAGACCCAGACCTAAGCCCAAAGAGTTTGGTCCAAGGAGGTTTCCCGCCAAAAGTTATAGAGAAAAACAGTTTATTGGTAGACAAAGATCTAAAGTGAAATGCTACAAATGCGAAGAGAGAGGTCATATCTTCCCAAATTATCCAAACCCTAGAAGATTCATGGATTACAAGCCTCTCAGTAGTCTATGCAAAGGATAAGGCCACATTCCTAAAGGGTGTCCTAGTCCTAGCCCCTATCAAGGCTAATGTCATAGATAACCAACAAAAAAATCAAGAATATACCTCCAACTTATTAGAATTGGAGGTAGGAGCCATAACATGAGCCAAGAATTGAGAACCTATGGTTCCAAAAAAAAATGTTCCACCTACAAAAGCTTTCAAGTTCAAGCTCTCCACTGAGCCTAGAGCAGCATAGTATAAGAGACAATTTAGTACAAAGCACTGCAATGCCACATAGGAATACAAAGACAGTCCAAGATGGTGGACCATAGATCCAAGAGATGGAAAGTGTGGACATACCTCTGGTAATAAAAGATGTCATGATGCAACCACCAATTGAGAAAAGAGAAAGACTCAAAGTGAGCAATGCCCCATTCGTTAGCTGATTAGAGAAACCAGTGGATTCCATCAAATAGTATGAGTAGGTGAAATATCCATATATAGTTTGTCCTAATTTGACATTTTGACAACTATTGATGCTATCTCCCAATTCACAGAAAGAGGTTCAAAAGCATCCTCACACAAAGACGTGGCCTAAGGATTGCCCATCCTATAAACTGCTACCAAAACCAATAAGGCCATAAAGTCTGTGAAAGAAGTAAACATAGCCAACGCCTTCCTAGATCCTAGCACTCTAGAGACTGGTATCTAGATAGAAGGCTACTTCATTGCAAGTGCATTGATAGATGGAGGCTCTTTAGTGAACATCATGACAAATGTGACGATGAAAGATTTGGGCTCGCAAAGCGTGCTGTCATGTGGTGGCTTATCATACTAGCACATTAAAGCAGAATCAAGCCCTTAGGTATCCTTGCTTACATCAAGATCATAGTTCCAGGGATGAGATTACTAGGACTGACTTACCTAGTGGTAAAACCAAACTCTTATAGGACCTCTTACCCACTATTGTTTGGGAAGACCATGGCTATTTGGGGCATGATCAAGAACAAATTGGTTCAAAGGAACCCTAACCTCAAGTAAAGGACCCAAAAAAGTGGTGCGGAAGCTCTATGGTTCATAGAAAGGACATGGATTTACCTCCATAAAAGTCTAATCTGAGTCCTCCAACAATGCAATGGATGAAACATCAACAGAAGAAGATATCATCAAGTAAATTTTCCCAAAGAAACCTCAAGCACAGCCCCTAATAGTGGACATTATAAGCCGCCTCTCAAAATATGTAAAGTCATTGTCAATGGGTGAATACCTCCTCCCTGAACTAGGAATGAATTTTGAAATCAACTTTCATAGTGAAATAGAAGCATGGATGTATTGTTCTCACTGTTAGATAGCCACAACAAAACTAGAGACAGAAGTAGAAGCTGAAATAGAGAGCATGTTCTTCTCTGTTGAGAGTGGAAAAAGATTGAATTTTTGACTGATTTTTGTTGTTTTTGAGGATTGAATGATTGATTTTTGATGGATTTAGAGTGATGTATGGTTGTAAGGGAAGTATTTGAGAGTGTTTTGGATGATATTGATTATATTTTGGAATTTCATGATGATTCTCAGTGGAGATATGAGGTTCTGTGATGTTCTGATAGGTTCTAATTGGTTCTGTATACCTTTTGTATAGCTTCTATTTTGTTCTGATTGTCTTCTGTATGAAGCATGGATTGATGATTGATGAAGATTGAGATCTTTTGAAAGCCTATTGAATTTGATAGTTTGGAATGGTTTGATTATGAGTTATGAGGTTCTAATAACCTTCTGTAGAGCCTCTGTCTCTGCTTTGTCTCTGTACTGTATAACTGTAATGTAGTTGTTCTGGTGCTGTACTGTGACTGTTCTGTAGACCTTCTATAAGTGTTTTGTAGAATGTATGTGTGACTTTAGGAAAGTTTTCTAACCTTTGGAAAGGATGAATCTAAGTTCAAAAGAGCTAAAACAAGTGGAAGAAATAGCTGCTGAAGACTGAAGAGACGACTAAGTAACAGTGACAGTAGTGAGCTGTGAAAAGACACGTAGTGGCTCTGATGACTCTTCATATCAAACATGCCTCTTGGGAGGTGTATCCACGACCTAAGAAGGATTATTGAGGGTTATTATGAGAGCATTGTAGTGATGATATGATGTACTATTGATGGAGAGAGAGAGAGAGAGAGAGAGAGAGAGTCAAAGATAGTCAATTCTATCAAAACAGTGTAATTGTATATGAGAGATTGAGAGAGAGAACTATGAAGACATTGAAGATGAATAATATGTGATTGATTTCCATTCAAAGATGGTGTATTCTTTTGTGTTCTTTGTTCTATTGAATAATTCTATGAAGATGTTGAAGATTATGGTTGATTCTATCAAATCCGTGGGAGATATCTACTATGATGATGCGTGAAAATTTAATGTTTTCTTTGTTTTGATGATCAAAAGAATGAAATAAAAGCTTGTTGATGTTACAAGATAGATTTTCTTGCAAGAGAATTCCCTTTTCCTTTGGTGTTCCTCTTGGAGCTCCATTCTCTTACTATAGAGCCTTTAGAGAAGTAGAGACAAAGCCTAAAGAGGAAGATGATGAATCCAAAGATAAAGATAATGGAAGTAATGAAGAGTGAGAGTCCTGATAATTGGAAGAGGATGTCCATCAGGACATGACCAAGGCTTCAAAAGATGAAGAACCCCTACTCTTGGATGGAATTACAATGGTCCCTTTCAAGCTTATCAATAGTTTGCAATGTATGTAGAGGATGTATACAAAGTGGAAAAAACAAACAACAATCTCTTTTACCAGTGGTTGCTGTTGCCCTACACCACTAGTTCCCAGAAAGGATGATGATATAGGCACCAACCCTCCATAGAAGTAAAGAATCTTAGAATTTCCCTATTGTGTTATATTCCTAGATGCATATTTGGTAGATAAATCCTCAAGTCAAGAAGTAAGTATGCCACAATCTAAATTAGAGACAACCCTCATATCATTTTAGCATCCAAAAGAATCAATAGAGTTGCAGCCAAAAGCAGAGAAAGATAGTTCCAACGGAGCATCAAAGAAAGAAGCCACTCCCTTGAAGGAGTCTAATTTGTATCCAAAAGCAGTCCATGTAAACCTTCATTAGAGAGCTAGAAGGTGAAAAGTAGTTGACTTTTATTGATATAGATGGCATGGAACAATATTTTGAAGTGGGTAGTAGCCTTCCAAAAAAGGAGCTATTAACCCTTCATAACTTGTTGAAGGAGAATTTGGATGTTTTTTCTTGGTCTTACAAAGACTTAAAGGGGATTGATCTCACTATGTGTCAACATCACATCGACTTGGATCCTGATGCCAAGCTTGTATGGTAGCATCAAAGGTACATGAATCCAAATTACTCAACCTTGGTGAAGACAGACTTGCTGAAGCTCTTAAAAGCTGAGGTCATCTACCTAGTGGCCAACAATGAGTGGATTTCACCCATTGTGGTTGTACCCAAGAAGAATGGAAAGTTACGGATCTATGTGGATTTTCAAAAGCTAAATTCCAAAACAAATAAAGATTATTTCTATGCTAGTTCATGTGGTCTACCAATGTGATGTTGTTGACCTGGCTAGATACAATCATATTGACTTGGTGCTAACATGACCTTCATACATGTGTCTTGGACATTGTATGCTAACTTGAAATGACCACCTTTCCTTCTTTGCCATGTGCATGTGCTATGTTGAGCTATTGTTTCTTGCATTTATGTGTCCCATTGAATAGCATTAGGAACATGCTGCTTTGACCTACTGTAATTGTTGTATATATTCCATTTTGGCAATGGTTGCATTTCTTTATGTAAGTGGCTATTATCATTGTGACCTAGTTCCTTTGTGATGCTAGCCTATGATCAATCAACTATTGCCTACAATATTCGACCCTACCATGTTGCATAGTGACAAATATGTTGTCTGCTTTAGTATCAATGTATGGGCTAACCTATCAAATCCACTTATTGACATTGTCCGATTAACTTTTTAGTGAGTCATAATAGACACATTGCATGGCCACATGCTTGATTTTATTGAGGTATATCTAGATGATTTTTGTGTCTTCGGTGTGCTTTTCTAGCATTGGAGACACTTAGATCAATGCTTTGAGCAATGCCAAGAGTATGGGATCTTCTCAACCCTAACAAATGCATCTTTGGAGTCTCCCCATAGTCTCTGCACAAGGGATAGCAATAGACCCTATAAAGATTGAGAAGACTGTAGCCCTCCTGACCACACCAACCAATCTTAAATAGTTGAGAGGTTTTCTTGGCCATGTGGATTATTATAGGTGATCCATTGCCAATTTTGTGTAATATTTCCACGCAATAAAAGTTAGTTGGTTAGTTCAAAAGTTAGTTGGTCAAATAATAGTTAGTAAGATTACTAACTAAAGACTAACTAAGGTAAAAACTAACTAATATTAATAACTAATAGTTTTTATTTAATTAAAAATATTTTATTTAGAAAAAATCGAGAATCGTAAATTCGATATTTTTCTCGGATTGACAAGAACCCTAGCCACCCTTCACGTAAGTTACAATGTGAACAAGACTTATGAGCTTTATTAATCACTATTATTAATGTGTATAGTTTGGATGGTCCAAAAGTATTAGATTTTGGGCAAAACTAGTATATTTTAGATATTATCCTAAAAAGATATTGAGATTTTTGAAACTAGATGTCATTTAAAAGAAAAGACAAGTGATATTCTAGTTAGTTTTGGAGATTTTATAAAAAGGAAAAAATAAAGAGAGGATTTGCGAAATCATGTGCATCGTGATCGCACTCTACAGCCAATAGATAGCACTTCGAACAGAGAAAAGAAGAAGGAGTGAACTGAGAGCTTTCTAATCAACTGTCTTGTGGTTTTACCCCCCTTTCGAAGCTAATGGAACCATTTGATTTATGATTTGAGCATCAGATCAATGATCTTTCTAATATTCCCCTCCACAAAGAGCTCCACTTCTCAGCCACAAGCCCTCTTCTCTAATTCACTATAAATATGAGGCATGGGGAGGCAGAAGGAAGTATAAGGAGACCCCGAGAGGTTGTAAGAGAGAGGTAGAGAAAGAGAGGTAGAAGGATACCCCTTCAGCAGGCTGCGAGAGAGAGAGAGAGAGAGAGAGAGAGAGAGAGAGAGAGAGAGAGAGAGAGAGAGAGAGAGAGAGAGAGAGAGAGAGAGAGAGAGAGAGAGCAAGAGAAAGAGAAAGAGAGGAAGAGAGTTAGCTCAATTCCCTTGTCTCGATCTTTAACTAAGCCATATTCTCTTACGCTCTCTCATCTCAAATCTATTCCACCTTCCCTATCTCTCCAACCACTCGTGGACGATGGCTCCAAAGCAACGAAGTGGAAAAACCATGGGAACCAATGCAACCGATCAAGCAACAAATATTGCCAATGATACAAGAGTGCCGAAGGTTGTGGGAGTTGCTACTACCAACAGAACATCGAGTGTGGCTAATGCAAGTGCGAGTAAAGACAAAATTCCTAATGTCGTCATGCTGCCAAACTAGGTTATTCATTACTAGATTATTATATAAGATAATTGCATAAGATATTAGCTTCCATATTCTTCACTTACACAAATTGATAACTCATCTAGAAAACATATTAGTACAAGCATAAACAATTAATTGCTATGATTTGCAGCTAAGTTAATTGAGATTCTAAGTCATAGAATCATGTTAGAATTAATTGCCAAAGGTGATTGTACATATGTCTTTATGCGCATTCGATATACTTATGGTCAAATGAGACAAGGTTCCGAGTTGACTAGAGATGGTTATAGAAACTAATTGTCTATTTAAGAGTCTTATAGATCATCTCGTTGAGTTATTGGCATAATATATTTCTTTAAGGAATTTTACTTATGTTGGGTAAGATAGCCCAAATGGGAAATTTATGCCTTGCTTAACATGTTATAAGAGATGTACTCAACACTTCTTTATGGGGAGGAGAATCCTCATTAGAATGTAAGGTTACCTTAGGATAAGGTCTACCTTGGCTATGTGAAGCTATGAATTGCATGATGGGGTGATTGTCATTGCATCATTTGATATACATTTAAAAGGACTGTTTGTGTTTCCTAGAATCTAGATCTTTGATTGAAATTATTGTCAAACAAAATAAAAGGAAGGATCGCGCTAGGCTACCCCCAAGCTAGCGGTGAGACCCTACTCCAAGGGGGTCATGATTATCGCTATAAGAGGCTTGCACCGGCTCCATATGCGAAAGGACTCTCGATAGGGATAGTCTCAGACGGTAGGAAATGTAGATGCTAGAGGGGGCACTAGCTATAAATCCTGCATTGTTTCTAGAATCTGACGAGCCTCTTCGTGACCCAAGATGGGATCCTAGAACCCTAAATACTAGTTACAAGGGTGGAATCTTGGTGGGTAGAATACCCTCATGGAATTCCGTGTATCTTCCACTGGGTCGGAAAGATATGGAATTTGTGGTGCCATATGATTTGGACCAGTTACTTCTGTTGGAAAAATGGGATACATAATTTCTCATGTATGGGCGGGAGACAAAGATTAACTTGAAGATAAGTTAAGGAACTTATTTGAACTTGTTTTTCAATAGATTGCTTGCTCTGTTTTCGTGTCTATGCTATAAGTTATATGAATGAACCATATTCCCTAAAAGGATTAATTAAAAAAGTTGACTTTAAGTGTCACACATAAATGTGGTAAGACCTAATTAGAAAACTAAAGTTGTTAAGGGAAGTGGGTGGGTGGAACCCCCGACAGGTCTGTCCTACGACAGGGTGGTTCCAGAGAACTGGGAGGCTTCTCACAAGGTTTACCGCCTTTGACCTTAGAATTTTTTAGGATAGAACCTTGATTCATGTCATTTTAGGGGACCAGAATGGGATTATGCCCTACGGGCAGAGAGGTTGAGCAGCACATCCCTCTCTTTTTCCATTCTCTTTGAACCAAGTGTGGCATGGGTCTGCTTCGGTTTGGGTATCTTTGCGTAAAGTAGGATGTCCAGGATCCAACGCTAGAATCCTGTTAGGAGACCTTGGCCACCATTAGGAGCCCAAATTTCAGGTCGATCCTAGTGGGTTCGGCCATGAATGTTCCGTTGCGAGGCGGATATAGGAAACCCTAGGTGACAAAACTCGAAACATTCCATGGGAGTGTCGGGCATCAATACTTAGATTCATTTCTCGATAGACCGCTAAAAGCATGCCTGGACAACCGATGGGCGGGCACCTTACAGTTGGTATCAGAGCGAAACTTCGTAATGATGTGTGATTGATTAATGTATGGTTCATAGACATATCCTAAATAGAATAACCTAAATGGTATAGCTTGATTGTTAGGCACCTCTTGCACCCACAAATGCTGACATGCAAGAGAAGAAATTTCTTCTCAAACAAATTAAGGCACCTGAGTTTGATGAAGAAGGAATAGACGTCGCAGTAGAGGCAGAGATTTGGATTGAGTCAATGGATGATTATTTCTTTGCTTTAGGAACTGCTTCTACCAATCAAGCAATGATAGCCAAACTTAAGCTAGTTGGCCAAGCCTGGTTATGGTGGAAGCAATGGTGCAAGGATCAAGGTATTTTCGAAGCTACTGTCACTTGGGCTCAGCTGAAAGATGTTGTACGCAGACGATACCTTTCGCCAACTTACCAAACTTTGAGGATGAATAAATATTTCAATCTCAAGTAGCTAGAATTAACCCTGGAAGCTTACTACTCAAAGTTTGTAACCCTACTAAAATATGCACCACCAATGGATATTGTGCAGCACGTATCCAAGTTTTGCCATGGCCTAAACACTCCTCTAAACCACCATCTTGAAGCAATTCGTCCAACAAACTTGCAAGATGCATTACTCTGAGTGAATCCAATCATCCAAGAACTTAAATCGGGCAATTGTAGCAAAGATGACTCCCAAGATCTGGGTAAGAGATGCCATACGTGTAGGGAGATAGGGCACATTTGTAGGAGATATCTCTAGTGTCGATGTTTCCATTGTAATGAGCTAGGACACATCCAAGCAGACTGCCCTGATCTAAGTCCAAAAGACGTTGAGCCTCCAAGAAAACGAAGCTACACAAGTGCAGTCTATGGATATATAAAGGAATCAGATGAAGACGAAGACCTAGAACCAACAATACCTCTTGAGGATGACTAAAAATCCTAGAAATTTTATCGACATGAAATACAACTTGTATTGGAATAAACTTTACTCTTGTAACTACGGTTAACCTGAGTAATATGAGTTGCATCTATTTTGAGCCTAGAACTTGCAAATGATTAGAGATACTTTGGCAAGGAATGACAGTTATAAAATGCAATGAATTTCTCTTAAGTCATTTCTTCTCAACTAATATAGATTGGGTCTTACCAGAATGTCAAAGCTTGGAAGTACTCTTTGGTATTACAAGCAAAGTCAATTGTCCATGGAACTCGGTCCCGAACTAAGAAGAGGACAATATGGGAACATAGTTTCCAAGATAAAGGACCACTTCAATCTACTAAAAGAATCCTAGGACAATTTGGTCTAAAGAAGAAAACCCTACCAAGGACAACCAAGAATCTTGTGACCACAAGTGATAAAGTTCCGCGATGTCTCTATTGTAGGGAGTTAGGTCATTTCAAAAGGGAATGTCCAAAGCACCCTAAACACCGATGCTCCGAGTGCCATAACATTGGACATAACTACATCAATTGTCCCCAACAGAACTCGAAAAGAACTTGAGCTTACAAGAAATAAAGTTGTACAAGCTCCAGTGATCCAGAATATACTAGGTGCTTAGGAGAAACCTAGAAGATATCCATGAGATGTAACTACAATAAATTTTCTCTTGTAATCAAGACTCGGATATATCAAATACAATAGGTTGTTGTTTCAAAAGACCGCATGCCTGTGAGTGATCATAGTAGTGCAGCGAAAGCATGGTGAACCCATAACCCATAGGTTCCAAAATGATACCCCCGGGTTCTCTCGAGATGAGGACATCTCGATTTCTCTAAGGGGAGGAGGATGTAATATTTCCACGCAATAAAAGTTAGTTGGTTAGTTCAAAAGTTAGTTAGTCAAATAATAAGTTAGTAAGATTACTAACTAAAGACTAACTAAGGTAAAAATTAACTAATATTAATAAGTAATAATTTTTATTTAATTAAAATATTTTATTTAGAAAATTTGAGAGTTGTAATTCTGATATTTTTCTCGGATTGACAAGGACCGTAGCCACTCTTCATGTAAGTTACAACATGAATGAGACTTGTGAGCTATATTAATCACTATTATTAATGTGTATAGTTTGGATGGTCCAAAAATATTAGATTTTGGGTAAAACTAGTATATTTTAGATATTTTAGATATTATCCTAAAAAGATATGGAGATTTTTGGAACTAGATATCATTTAAAAGAAAAGACAAAAGATTTTTAGTTAGTTTTGAAGATTTTATAAAAAGAAAAAATAAAGAGAGGATTTGTGAAATCGTGCGTGCCGCGATCACAGTCTACAAGCAGTAGACACCACTTCTTCGAACAAAAAAAAGAAGAAGGAGTGAACTGAGAGCTTTCTAATCAAGCGTCCTAGAGTTTTACCACCCTTTCGGATCCAATGGAACCATCAGATTTATGATCTGAGCATCAAATCACTGATCTTTCCAAGATTCCCCTCCACAAAGAGCTCCACTTCTCAACCTCAAGCCCTCTTCTCTAATTCACTATAAATATAAGGCATGGGGAGGCACAAGGGAGGATAAGGAGACCCCAAGAGGTTGCGAGAGAGGTAGAGAAAGAGAGGTAGAAGGATACCCCTTCAGGAGGCTGCAAGAAGAAGCTAGAGAGAGTGTGTGAGTGAGTGAGTGAGTGAGTGAGTGAGAGAGAGAGGAAGAGAGTTAGCTCAATTCCCTTGTCTCGATCTTTAACTAAGCCATATTCTCTTATGCTCTCTCATCTCAAATCTATTCCACCTTCCCTATCTCTCCAACCACTCGTGGACGATGGCTCCAAAGCAACGAAGTGAAAAAACCATGGGAACCAACGCAACTGGTCAAGCAATGAATGTTGCCAATGATACAGGAGTGCCCGAGGTTGCAGGAGTTGCCACTACCAGCGGAACATCGGGTGTGGCTAATGTAAGTGTGAGTAAAGACGAAATTCCTAATGTCATCATGTTGCCAAACTAGGTTATTCATTACTAGATTATTATATAAGATAATTACATAAGATATTAGCTTTCATATTTTTCACTTACACAAATTGATAACTCATCTAGAAAACATATTAGTACAAGCATAAACAATTAATCGCTATGATTTGCAGCTAGGTTAATTGAGATTCTAAGTCATACAATCATGTTAGAATTAATTGTCAAAGGTTATTGTACATATATCTTTATGCACATTAGATATAGTTATGGTCAAATGCGACAAGGTTAAGAGTTGACTAGAGATGGTTATAGAAATTGATTGTCTATTTAAGAGTCCTATAGGTCATCTTGTTGAGTTATTGACACAATATATTTCTTTAAGGAATTTTGCTTATGTTGGGTAAGATAGCCCAAATGGGAAATTCATGCCTTGCTTAACATATTATAAGAAATGTACTCAACACTTCTTTATGGGGAGGAGAATCCTCATTAGAATGTAAGGTTACCTTAGGATAAGGTCTACCTTGGCTATGTGAAGCTATGAATTACATGATGGGGTGATTGTCGTTGCATCATTTGATATACATTTAAAAGGATTGTTTATATTTCCTAGAATCTAGATCTCTGATTGAAATTATTATCAAAAAAAATAAAAGGAAGGATCGCGCTAGGCTACCCCCAAGCTAGCGGGCGAGACCCTAGTCCAAGGGGGTCATGATTATAACTACAAGAGGCTTGGATCGGCTCCGTAGGTGAAAGATATGTCAATAGGGATAGTCTCGGATAATAGGAAATGTAGGTGCCAGAGGGGGCTTTGGCAGTAAATCCTACATTGTTCCGAGAATCTGAGGAGCCCCTTCGTGACCCAGGATGGATCCTAGAACCCTAAATACTAGTTACAAGGGTGGAATCTTGGTGGGCAGAATACCCTCGTGGAATTCTGTCTATCTTCCGCTGGGTCGGAAAGATAAGGAATTTTTGGTGCCATGTGATTTGAACCAGTTACTTCTGTTGGACAAACGGGATACATAATTTCTCCTGTATGGGTGGGAGACAAAGATTAACTTGAAGATAAGTTAAGAAACTTGTTTGAACTTGTTTGTCAATAGATTGCTTGCTCTATTTTCGTGTCTGTGCTATAAGTGATGCGAATGAACCCTGTTCCCTAAAAGGCTTAATTAATGAAGCTGACTTTAAGTGTCACATATAACTGTGGTAGAACCTAATTAGAAAACTAAATCTATTAAGGGAAGCGGGTGGGCGGAACCCCCGATGGGTCTATCCTATGACAGGGTGGTCCTAGAGAACTAGGAGGCTTCTCACAAGGTTTACCACCTTTGACCTTAGAAATTGTTTGGATAGAACCTCGATTCATGCCGTTTTAGGGGACCGGAATGGGACTATGCCCTACGGGCAGAGAGGTTAAGCAGTGCATCCCTCTCGTTTCCCATTCTCTTTGAACCAAGTGTGGCATGGGTCTGCTTTGGCTTGGGTATCTCTGTGTAAAGTAGGATGTTTAGGATCCGACGCTAGAATGTTGTTAAGAGACCTTGGCCATTAGAAGCCCAAATTTCAGGCCAATCCTAGTGGGTTTGGACGTGAACATTCCATTGCGAGGAGAATTCGGGAAACGCTAGGCAACAAAACTCGGAACATTCCATGAGAGTGCTAGGTAGCAACGCTTAGATTCATTTTTCGATGGACCGCTAAAAGCGTGCCTAGACAGCCGATGGGCGAGCACCTTACATTTTGCAACTAAGGCAGCCCCCTAAAGCTTCTTAACAAGAAGATGCAGAATTCATTTGGGACATATGATTGTAAGGAAGCTTTCAATACCTTGAAGTAGTGTTTAATCAAAACACATATTCTATAACCTCCTGATTCAAAACACATATGCATTAGTTGAAGGGCTAGGTGCAATCCTCTACCAGAAAGGTATCTCAAAGTCAAATCATCCCATTTATTATGCAAGTCAAAAAGTCATTGAGAGTAAGAGGAACTATATAGTGATAGAGCTAGAGTGATTGGCAATGGTGTTTGCCCTAGAGAAGTTTTGGCATTACCTTCTGTCAATGCATATCAAGTTTTATGTCAATCATGAACCTCTATCCTTTCTTATGAAGAAGGAAGATGTGAAAGGATGATTGATGAGATGGCTCCTTTTTTTTTAAGAGTTTGATTTTGAAGTAGTCACTAAATCCATTCATCCCCATGTCCTTTCCAATCACCTATCATGAATCTCTCTAGGTGATGAAGAGGTATAGGATGATCCAGACCTTCTTGATGTAGTTCTATTTCTAATAGCGTGGAGATTGTAACCCCACGTTATGCATGTATTGCCAACCTCTTAGTCACACAACAATACCCTCTTGGCATCTCTAGCAAAGAGAAGAATAAGTTTCTATTAGAATCAGCCCCTTACACCCTACTAGGCAGTGCTCTGTGGTACAAGAAAGGCAAAGACAAAGTGTTGTGGAGATGTGTAGCAGGAGATGAAATTGCAATCATTCGTGAAGGCATTCCATGATGAGCCATGTGGTGGAAACTTTGTGTGCAAAGCCACATTTGGAAAGATTTACTTGCAGGATATTTGTGGCCAATCCTCCACAAAGATACCTATGATTACTACAAGCATTGTGATGCATGTCAACAAATGGAAAAGCCTGCCAAATCTAATGCAATGCCACTATAACCAATCCTTCTCTTGAAACCATTTGAGAAATGGGGCATCAATTTGAGAAATGGGGCATCAATTTTGTGGGGTCAATTGACCCTCCAACCAAAAGGACGTAGAATAAATACATAGTGGTTTGTACAGACTCTATGACAAAGTGGTGTGAACCCAAAGCTCTCAAGCAAGATGATAGCAAGAACATGGCTCTGTTCTTATAGGAAAGTATAGTCACTCGCTTTAGTAATCTCCTAGAGCTAGTAACTAATCATGGCACTCATTTTCTAAATAAGATCATGGAAGAGCTAGCAAAGATTTACAAGATCCTCCATTGCAAGTCCACACTCTACTACCCTAGAGCCAATGACCAAGTCAAAGTCACCAATCCTTTGTTTGATCTTGATAAGGGTGATTGCCACGCATTACCGTGATTTGGATGATTTACAGAAACCCTCTAGGTATATAGAACCTCTCATAAGGCCACAATAAGACAAGCACCTTTCTAGTTGGTCTATGGTACATAATATATTTTTCCTATTGATTTTGAACTACCCTCTTTGCAAGTGGCTATCACAGAGTGATTAGGAGATGTTGCTCTATAGTGACATCTCCTACACTTGGAATGTCTAAAGATGAGACTCAAAGGATAGCCTACATATAAGATTACCTATGATCACCTTGTTCTTGCTTAAGAAGGTGCCAATGTTGGTGGTCTCTATGCTTCATTTTTATCTAGATTTCTTACCATATGTATCTTTATGGCATCGTCACCTTCGGCACATGTCTTTGAAAGAAATGAAATTACTTACTCATTTGCAGTATCTTTTGCCTCTTGATTGCTAGCATTTTGATTCATGTGATCATTTCTTTATGGCAGGCAGACATGTAACACTCATAAAAAATCTAGCTCTATGTGCATGGGTAGGCCTTTGGCTCTTGTGCATTCTAATGTATGTGGTCCCATGCCCTATCACACATTGGGTGGTGCAAAATAATTTGTGACATTCTGATGTATATGGTCCCATGCCCTGTCAGACATTGGGTGGCACAAAACAATTTGTGACATTCTGATGTATGTGGTCCCATGCCATGTCAAACATTGGGTGGCGCAAAATAATTTGTGAAATTCTGATGTATGTGGTCCCATGCCCTGTCTGACATTGGGTGGCGCAAAATAATTTGTGACATTCATTGATAATTATTTATGTAAGTGTGGGCTTATCCTATTAAGTAGAAATTGAATGTTCTAACTACATTTCAATGATTTCTTACCCTCATTAAGAACCCGCTTGGGTATAGGCAGTATGTTTTTTGCTACTCTTACTCCGATGGATTTTGATAAGAGGATTCTTCCTCAAATGAATGAATGATTAAGATCCTTCTGATGAGATCCCTTTCTCTACCTGCTTGTACTCAACACAACTGAAATTGACTATGCCAAGGCTTACCAATAGTTCTCACAAGTTTAAAATAAGAGAGAAAATTTATAAAATATACAAATTGGATAGAAAATATTACTTAAGTACCAGTGAAACTCAATTTTCACACATAAGACTAGTCATGAAGGGTCTAACAATTGATACATGACCTCAAGATAAATGCTATACTTGAAAATTAGGTCGAAATTATAAAATGGTTTCTTTAAAGAACTTATAAGAAAGCATAAAATTAAAATTTTTCATTCTAATAGATGTCCACGAATATTATGTGTGCTTCATTTTTGCCTTGCAAATAGTACCTTCCTGCTAGTGCCTTTATATTTCATATTCAACATTTTGGAAATCCATGAATCAAAAGGGGGAATGTTAGGATTCAGGAATACTTTGCCTCATGGTTTTGTTACCCATGAATAATCTCTCATGTTTGAACATGCGTGTGCGTGTGCGTGTGCCTGTGTGTGTGTGTGTGTGTGCGTGTGCCTGTGCGTGTGCGTGTGCATGTGCGTGTGCGTGTGCGTGTGTGTGTGTGTAGATGCGAACACATTTAGGTGCATTAAGTAATGGAGAAGCTTCTTGTGTGTCTCTTGGTCTAAAAAACAAGTGTATGTTCCTCATATTATAACTTTTTTTCCCAATTATTAGAAAACACTCTTGAGCTTTTCTCCCTCTTTGAGTACATGCTTTTCTTCATGTCTCATTTCTCCCATCTTTGGCACTACATTACATATTTGCCTAAATTTGGCATGTCTAATGTGTGAGCCCTTTATACTAATCCTTTTATGAAATCTCTATGTTTGCTCTAGTGATGCATTTTGGACCCCCAAAACCATGTACAGCTATTTATGCAAGTTGTAATCTAGCAACATCTTCAATTGGGGCCTTGTAAGTTGAATCTATATACAATCTTGAATAAAGATACCCCAAGCTCCCCTCAATAGTAGATATGTGGTTAGCAAGTCCATGTATAAGAGGTGGGTTCCAATACCATAACAACATGGTGCAAGCATGATTTGGGGCATTGTAATGCTCTCTCTCTCTCTCTCTCTCTCTCTCTCTCTCTCTCTCTCTCTCTCTCTCTCTCTCTCTCTCTCTCTCTCTCTCTCTCTCTCTCTCTCTCTCTCTCTCTCTCTCTCTCTCTCTCTCTCTCTCTCTCTCTCTCTCTCTCTCTCTCTCTCTCTCTCTCTCTCTCTCTCTCTCTCTCTCTCTCTCTCTCAAACCCCAATCCCCAAACCCCATCCCCCTCTCCCTCCTTTAAGAAAGCATAAAATAGAAAATTTTCATTCTAATAGATGTCCATGAATGTTATATGTGCTTCCTTTTTGCCTTGCAAATAGTACCTTCGTATTGGTGCATTTGTATTTCATCTTGAGAAATTTGGACACCCATGAATGGAAAGGGGGAATGGAAATTGGTGCATTTATATTTCATCTTGAGAAATTTGGACACCCATGAATGGAAAGGGGGAATGTTAGGATTTAGGAATATCTTTGCCTTATGGTTTTGTTACCCATGAATAGTCTCTCATGTTTGAACATGCTTGTGTGTAGGTGGAGATATGAACACATCTATTCTATGTGTTATTGAGAGCTTTGCCTTCGGGATCCCAAACCAACTAGAAGGCTCCCAAGCCTGTGTGGTACAAGAAGAAGGAGTTTGATATTCAAGAAATGAAGATGATTTTTTCTTGAAGGGTAAGTGGGGGTTATATTTATTTTTTATCATATCCTCTACCCAATTGAACAGAAGTACTCTCTCTCTCTCTCTCTCTCTCTCTCTCTCTCTCTCTCTCTCTCTCTCTCTCTCTCTCTCTCTCTCTCTCTCTCTCTCTCTCTCTCTCTCTCTCTCTCTCTCTCTCTCTCTCTCTCTCTCTCTCTCTCTCTCTCTCTCTCTCTCTCTCATATAGGATATGATCATAGAAAGGGGAAATGTGAGTCTTTGAAAATTTGTATGTGGCCCTCTCTCTATAGAGAGGTGTGAATTTCTTTTTTAATTAGACATATGAAATGATATGATATTTTAACAGTTGAACATGTGCATGCAATGTGTACATACTCTAAAAACATCCACAAATGCATGTACACTAAAAAAAAGAGTTGAATTTCTTTTTAAATTGAACATTATGGGATGGGATAATAATTTCAATGGTTGAACATGTTCATGCCATGTATACATACTCTAAGACCACACACAAATGCAAATAGACTATAAAAAGACATAAACAATATATGCACACATACACAAGTATGTATGTACATACATGTGCAAACACATACACACATGTATATGTATATGTATATGTAGACATGCTCATACACACGTGAGAGAGAGAGAATGGATATACACTTATAAAACATGCACTTACAAATGTGAACACACACACATAAACGCACACAAATATATACATATACATACAATGCATACACATGTATACACATATGTACCCATGCACATATATGAGGTGAAGAAAGATGAGATACATTAGGAAGAAAAAGAAAGGAGAGAAAATAAAAATGATGAGAGGAAGAGAGAGGACATACATTTTATGAGACCACACAAATAGACACACACATATTACACACACACACACATCGGTTATGTATTAATAATTAACTATTAACCATTAACTATTATTATGTAAATTATATTTAACATATAATCTATATATATCTATATATATATATATATATATATATATATATATATATATGTACAATCAATATTTATATTATATATTAACACTTAATTAGTATTTATAATTATATTTTATTTATTATTTTCTTTAATTATAATTATATATATAATTATTAATATGTATATAATAATAAATATGATATATTATTATTATATAATTAATTAAATGATATATATTTATTATATATATATATATAATGAATAATAATAATGACACATATGATATATTTGTGTGTGTGTGTGTGTGTGTGTGTGTGTAGTAATTATAATTATTAATACATTTATATAATTGGTTATGTATTAATTAATAGCTATTAACATGTAAGTTAATTGTTAGTAAAAATATATAAAATTTAAATTTATATAATAATTAAGAAATAGATGAATATAGATGAATATACATATGTATTATATGTTACGTGTGTGTGTGTGTGTGTGTGTGTGTGTGTGTGTGTGTGTGTGTGTGTGTGTGTGTGTGTGTGTGTGTGTGTGTGTGTGTGTGTGTGTGTGTGTGTGTGTGTGTGTGTGTGTGTGTGTGTGTGTGTGTGTGTGTGTGTGTGTGTGTGTGTGTGTGTGTGTGTGTGTGTGTGTGTGTGTAACTTATAATATAGTTATTATTATTATTTTAGCTAGTAATTATTATGTATACTTATCTTTCATTTATTATTTGTATTAATGATAATTATAATATACGTATTATAGAATCTTTGTATTTTTAATAATTTATTATACATATATAATTATGTATGTCTATTACTAATTATTAATTGTGTGTGTGTGTGTGTGTGTGAAATAAGAAGAAGAAGAAGAAATTCTCAATATTGTTTATGGTTATCAAGTTTATGTGATCTTGTTGGCTTAGTGTGTGAGGATAATATCCATACCGTGATAGGCTCAATGTGAATAAAGATCAACATTAAATGTGTTTGTCTTTGAGAAACTTTGAGAAATGGTCATAAGGTGTCATTGGTGATATAGTTTAGGCTTGATCCCCTTAATGTTGGTATTTCACTCCATATATTTTAGTGAGCATCACATCCCCATATATTGCATTTTCATGCATTCAACATTGTATTAGTCTAAGTTGTCAAAGCTTTTGAAGTTCAGACTATGTTTCTTATATTAACCTCCCATGAACCCTCTTGCCACATGAAATGTGCTCTCAAACCCCGGTGCAAAGCACAGGGAGAATACTGATAGTTTGTGCGAGAAGAATCTAGGCATTGAGTGCCTAGTTTAGGTAAATTAAGTAATGGAGAAGCTTCTCATGTACCCCTTGCTCTAAAAAACAAGTACACTTTCCTGATATTATAAGTTTGTTTCCCAATTATTAAGAAATAGTCTTGAGCTTTTCTCTCTCTTTGAGTATGTGATTTTTTTCATGTTGCACTTCTTTCATCTTTGACACTACATGACATATTTGGCCAAATTTGGCATGTCTAATGTGTGAGCCCTTTAGACTTTCCCTTTTATGAAATCTCTATGTTTGCTCTAGTGATGCATTTTAAATCCCCAAAACCATATACAATTAGTTCTACAAGTCATAATTCAACACCATCTTCAATTGGGGCCTTGTAAGTCGTATCTAGAATAATCTTGAATAAAGATCCCCAAGCTCCCCTCAATAGTAGATATGTGCTTAGTAACACCATGTATAAGAGGTGGGTTCCAATCCCATAACAACATGATGCAAGCATGATTTGGAGCATTGTAATGCTCTCTCTCTCTCTCTCTCTCTCTCTCTCTCTCTCTCTCTCTCTCTCTCTCTCTCTCTCTCTCTCTCTCTCTCTCTCTCTCTCTCTCTCTCTCTCTCTCTCTCTCTCCACCCAAACCCCAAACACCATCCTTCCTCCCTCTCCCTCTCCCCCTCTGTCCCCCCCTAAAACCCCCATCCCCCCTTCTCCTCTCCTTCCCCCCTTCCCCTTCCCCTTCCCCTCTCCCTCTCCCTCTCCCTCTCCCTCTCTCATGTGGTAGAGAAAATGCATATTAACACATACAAGTGTGTCCCCCCCTAAAACCCCCTTCTCCTCTCTCCTTCCCCTCTATCCCCTCTCCCTCTCTCATGTGATAGAGAAAATGCATATTGACACATACAAGTGTGTTCACAATGAGGGAAAATAATCCTAAAATGTTGTGTGTTGTCACTCATTGTGATTTTATTTATATTCTCTAATGAACTTTTGCTTATTAATTTAAATGCACACTTCATCTTTATATTTCTTTTAGAATACAATTATTTAATACTCCCAACTATTAAAAACAAGGCTCTTTAACACAACACCAAAAACAAGGAAATACAAAAAGGCATGTGTGTGTGTGCGCACACACACACACAGAGAGGAAAATCTTGGCAATGTAACCCAGCATTAAGTTCATTTTAGCACAAGCAATAAAAGTGAAACCCAACAAATATAATTCAACAAACATATTATGTCTTAGTCACACCAATGGTCCCAGTCACACTCAAAATATCAATATCAATGCAAATGGCATATACCAATACAAGAATGTAAATGGAAATTCATGTACAACAAATATGGAAAATGTAGGTAGAATTATAATATGAAATTCATGGAGGTCAAATATGCAAAACATTGGGCTTACATAGGATGCCACCTTAAGCATTAGGACCAAAAATGCTTCAAAAAAGGCACTTGTAAGAAAATGATTAAGTTGCTAATTAGTTGAGATTTTGGAAGAATGAAAACGCCAAATTTGGTTGCTCAGATGTGATTAATGAGAGAATATTGAATTCATTAAAGAGCTCAACCATTAATTGTCCCTCATCTTTAATTTATGTCAGGGTCACCTTTTTGACTGTTTTTTATCTTGGAATTTGGGAGAATTTGTATTTTCGAGAAATATCCAACTATATCGTGGTTTGTCTACTCCCGCGTCTTCTTTTCACACGCTCTTTCTCCACGCTCTTTCTCCATTCTCTTTCACCATTCTCTTCTTTGTGCTCACTTTCTTATCACTATGATCGTTGATCTGCTAAAATGTTTAGCTATACCTCTGCAAGTAATACAAATGCGAGCACATGCAAGTACAAACTTATCATCCAACTAGATCCAACAATTGATTCATCTTGGAGAAGTATACATTATCCAGTATTAACAGATGAGACGAAGGCCAACTGATTGCGAACTCAAGGAAAGAAACATATAGATTTGTGGATGGATGGAAATATTTATCCCAAGGATCCTTCAACATCCAACTAGATCCAACAATTTATTCATCTTGGAGAAGTATACATCGTCGAATACTAACAGATGAGATGAAGGCCAATAGATTGCAAACTCAAGGAAAGAAACATATGATTTGTGGGTGGATGGAAATATTTATCTCAAGGATCCTTCAACAGGTAAACCTCCTAATTTTTTTAATATTCATGACTACGTGAGACATGTTGAGGAAGGTTATAATGGGATGCTTGGCTATTGTAAAAGGTTATACTCTACATCTTACACATACATGGCTCAAATGAATGAAATGAGAAAAGCATTATTTATTGCACAAACAAGCATTTCTGAGCTTACAAATAAGATTGACGTTTTGAAAAATCTAATAAGTCATTACAAGACAAGCTAGCACACTTAAAGAAAACTCCAATAGGATTCAGAGAGAGAAAGAGACCATTAAAAAATATAACTAGCTTGTGTGTGAGAGTAAAGAAAAGAAGATTGAATCTTGCAAAGATATATGTCTCTAACATGTCAAGTATTAATATTCGAGAGAGTGAAGAGAGAATCAGTTTTTTAAAAGAGACCATGAATAAGAATGATATTTTGAGAATTCTTAGGTCACCTCAGAATATGGCTTTGAGAGGTCCAACTCTCAAAGAATTGGTCAAGGACTTAAAGGACACAGTAAAACCAAACGAAATTGTAGAGACATGTGATACTATGGGCATTAGTCAAAATGGTTATCAGGATATCTCAAGATTATGGTTTAAAAATCTAAAATGTAATATAATAATTGCATTTGGGCTACCTCGAGCCCTAAGAGTATCAATTGCAAGGATTGCCATGAATCATAAGATTCCTCAAGTTTTCGAGGAATGCATTCATATTGAAGCATCTGTGCCATATGAAAAGACAAAAAGAAAATCTAGTTTTGAATATAATGCATTTAACAATATATGGGTTGATCTAAGAATAGTGCTGATTACAGTGGTTCACATGTATAGACTCACATTAGAGGAATGTCACGGTGTTTTCAAGTTTGCCTTGAAGTTAGATGAAGCACAGATTCAAAAAGGACAAAAGATGGAAAGAGTCAACATTTGCATCATGAATAGGGTATTGGAATACAACAATGGTAGGGGTCAAGCATGAGTGCATAAGTTCTAGTCTAAGATGGAGATTTGATGGGTTGGTGCAGCTTAGGTACCAATTGAGAATCATCAAACGCTGAAATGGTTGTTTACTCATACAGGTATTCCAAACATTATTAAGTCTCAAAGCGAAGGAGAAATGTTGGTTGTTGATAAGGTTGGTAATTTTAATGTGGAATGGCACATGAGCGCTGACTTGAAAAATATCAAATGTATGCTTGGAATATGTAATGGGACAAATGCAAAATATCCTTGTATTTATTGCATGGAAAGTGTTGGGTCTAAAGATTGGAGCAACTTGCACCTTGTAAGAAGAGCCTCAACTAGAGACTCTATAGATCTAAGTTTTTAAAAAAACAAGGAAGATATATGGGATCCAATTCTTTCAATTCCTCTTACAAATGTTCATATATGTACTTTGCATACAGAGATTAGAATTATTGATAAACTTCTCATGTTGCATCTCAACTATGCATACTCAATTAAGCCTTTGCCTTTATTGGATGAATGTATTCATAATTGTGAGGCATTACTCTCCAAAATGGGTTTTCATGGAGGTCAAGTTCACTTAAGAAAAGATCCAACACTTTCAGGGAAAATAAGAGATGTATTGGCTGATGTCTCAATGGGAGGCTCAAAAGCTAGATGTTTTTTAGGAAACCATACAAGAAAACAGGTGAGCGTTACTTGGAAGCATTAGAGAGAGATGTGTGGGATAACGACAAGCGTTGCAAGCACACCACGACTTGCATTTCTAAGGATGGAGGTTTGGAGACACCTCGATGTCTTCTTAAAGCTCCTCAAGCAACAAAGGAAAACCTATATGTATCCAAAAGAGTTCAAACATTCGATTACAGATCTTGTTCAAGAAATAAAGGAGGCATGGGGAGAAAAAGATATCACATTTTATTTGGAAAGAGAGAATATTTAATCCAAGATTTCTTCGATAAAATTTCCATTGGCATAAAATGATCGTTACTCTTATGAATTTGCAGCATATCCTTCATATCCATGGGCCTTACTTTGTGGAGAAGCAAGGCCCCCTAGCAACGTATAGCAGCCCAAGGTATGGAAAAATCTCACTATCAAGCACGTACAAGTTTTTTTCAAATCACAAGACATGGAGAAGGAGTTACAAAAAGCAATGCTCTTGAGGAGCTATTCAATTGGTTTTTTCGATAAAAGCTTCAAAGAATGAATACTTCAACTTGAGAATTCATAGTATTTTTCAAGAAAGAAAAGTACAAAGCTAGCTCTCATGTAACATGCCCGCCTATCAGCTGTCCAAGCACGTTTTTAGCGGTCCAACGAGAGACAAGTCTAAGCGACGCCGCCCAGCACTCCCATGGAATGTCACGGGGTTTGTCACCTAGGTTTCTCCAGTCCGTTTTGCAACGAAATGTTCATGGCCGAACCCACTGGGATAGACCTGAATTTTGGGTTCCTAGTGGTCAAGGTCTCTTCTTAGCATTCTAGCATCGAGCCTTGGACATCCTACTTTACGCAGAGATACCCAAGCCAAAGCAAATCCATGCGCACTTGGTTCAAAGAGAATGGGGAATGAGAGGAATGCGCCGCACAACCTCTCTATCCATAGGGCATAGTCCCATTCTGGTCCCCTAAAACGGCATGAATTGGGGTTCTAACCTAACAATTGCTAAGGCGCGAATGTCGGTAAAACCTTGTGAGAAGCCTCCTAGTTCTCTGGGACCACCCTGCCATAGGGTGGACCTATCGGGGGTTCCGCCCACCCGCTTCCCTCAATGGGCATTCATTAGTTATTTAATTAGGTCCTATCACATTTATGTGTGACATTTAAAATCAGCCTCCTTAATTAATCATTTTAGGGAACAAGGTTCATTCGCGTAACTTATAGCACTGACACGAAAACAAAGCAAGCATTCCCTTTGACAAACAAGTTCCTTAACTTATCTTCCGGTTAATATTTGTCTCCGATCCATACAAGAGAAATTATATGTCCCTTCTTCCCTATAGAAGTACCCGGTCCAAATCACATGCTACCATAATTTCCATCCTTTATCTAGAATAGGATCTTCCAACACCATAGATGTTGGTGGGCCCACGACAGTCTTCAACTCCATTCTAGAATAGGTAAGGGGTGTCCAGAGCTCCACCTAGCCCACAAGTGGCCTAGGAGTGAAACATGATTTCTGTGGTTGCCTTTTCACTCGACCTTCGGTCCATGAATCAAACAGTGCCCTTCTCGAGTTAATCCACGTTGCGATCTTAGAGATGATCCACCCGTGCAAAATATCATTTCTTTAATTATTTCATTTAAGAATCAAGCACAGTCAAGACAATCATCCCTAATATCATCTTCTAAGAAAACATTCATTTATTCTCATGGAAATTTGTCATCATAGACCCTTGCCATGAATTTACCATTAATCACAAGCATTTGGAATAATCATCCAAACCACAATCCAACAATCAGTTGATTGCAAAACTATTTAGGGTGTTGTTCGATCAACCCACAAAACCAATTGTATTTTTTCCAAACAATACAAGAATAGACGTGATAACAATTACATCGCATATTCGCTCTCTCCCTTGGGATCAAAGAGCGATTCTATGCAAAATTTACTTAACACTTGTATGCACAATTCTTAATGTCATTCTTTTTACGATTATGCCATTCATAATCCATGACTGATTCTTCCTTGTAATTTCTTTATCAATGAATAAGCCATATGCAACTAGGTGCAATTAACTTCCCTTGATATATGCACTTTGCAAACTCCATCTTTCGAATATTTGCGATGAATTTATCCTTTTCAATAACCCATTCTCATGCGGCATAGTATGGGCCTGATGTGTCTCATGCGAAACTAAAATAAGCAACTTAACAACTTAAAAATATATTATTTATATCCAGTACCGTAGTTGTATTGGCGGTGATACCCTTGCCCAAGGCTTGTTTGCTAGTTGTGGGATTGCCATCTGCATGCCACATTCTTCGCTTGGGGGCCATCGTCCACAAATAGATTCAAGAGATAAGGAGGAATGGATTTTGAGATGAAAGAGTGTAAGAGAAGGTGGCTTAGTCGAAGACTGAGATAGGGGAAATTTAGCTAACTCTCTCCCTTGCAGCCTCTCGGGGTAACTCTCTCTCTCTCTCTCTCTCTCTCTCTCTCTCTCTCTCTCTCTCTCTCTCTCTCTCTCTCTCTCTCTCTCTCTCTCTCTCTCTCTCTCTCTCTCTCTCTCTCTCTCTCTCTCTCTCTCTCTCTCTCTCTCAAGCTCCTTCTCACAATCTCTTGAAGGGGTATCCTTCTACCTGTCTCTCGCAGCCTCTTGGGGTCTTCTTGTGCTTGTGCCCCTTAAACTGCTCCCCATGCCTCTTATTTATAGTGAATTAGAGAAGAGGGGTTGTGGCTAAGAAGAAGAGCTCTTTGTGGAGGGGATCTTGGAAAATCAATGATCTGATGCTCAAATCATAAATTTGATGGTTCCATTGGCTTCAAAAGGGGGGTAAAACCCCAAGACACTTGTCTGAAATCTTTCAGATCACTCCTTATTTTTCTCCATGTTTCAAGTGATATTTACTGCTTGTAAACTGCGAGTGCGGCACACGTGATTTCGCCAATCCTTCTTTTTTTTGTATTAAATCTCCAAACCAGCTTTAAAAATCACTTGCTTTTTTTTC
The DNA here is from genome assembly GCF_053477565.2 of Lygodium microphyllum. NCBI lineage: Eukaryota > Viridiplantae > Streptophyta > Polypodiopsida > Schizaeales > Lygodiaceae > Lygodium > Lygodium microphyllum. The sequence continues at coordinate 114,255,539 of NC_141163.1, forward strand.
ATGACATCCAGTTTTAGAAATTTCCATATCTTTTTAGGATATTTACAATAAGTAATATCTAAAATATTCTAGTTTTGTCCAAAAATCTAATATTTTTGGACCATCCATACTATACACATTAACACTAGTAATTAATATGTCTCATAACTCTCGTTCACATTATAACTTCCATGAAGGGTGGCTATGGTGCTTCGATCAATCCTTGCTAAGTAATGGCCAAGTGCAACATCTTTCAATGAACTAATGCCAACTCTTGTCCCTTTACCTCATCCCATACAATAATCCTCACTTTTTGGTTTATTGTTTATTTTATTTGATTGTCTTTTTTTATCAACATGTTTCCATTTAGAGTGCTGGAAGGTTGGTGGTTACCTTTTTGGACACCACATATGAGGATCTTGCTAATCCTCAAAAACCATATAGCTTTCTCTTAGAAGAAGTGCCCTTGCAAAATGATGCGCATTCTTGTGGATGGAGAGTGATTTCAAATGTTTGTAGGACAATAGATTCAAAGATTCACAAGATATATGGGATTAATGTAAGTATCTTTCACATTCTTTTTTGAGCAACATGTCTTTCAGTTTTCACAACAATTGCTGCATTATCATCAAATTTTATAATCATCCATTTCTTTGTTTTAACTCCCTACAAGTACAAACTATCACTATCATAACTTCTAACTTTTTAATATATATGTTGGGTACAGTTTCCAACTTATTACAATTTTCCTTGCAATGCCAAGATTACCCTGATTCATACACATGGTGGATAAGAGAGAGATGAATTGAGTTAATTTTGGACAGGGCAATCATGCCAGTCAACCCCGACTCTCCTCCATTTAAATCCTTAACTAAGAGTAAGAGTAAGGCAAAAGGCAATTCATCTGGAAAGACAAGTAAGGTAAGCTCCAAAAAGACAAAAATGCCAACACTTTCTCATCCATCTCCTCATCAACCCCCTAAAGAGAATACGCCCCCTGTCCAAGTCAAATTCTTCAACCAACCAAAGAAAAAATCCATTGTAAGGAGATTAGATATCTTTTCAGAAAGTGATGAAGAAGTTACAAAGCTAAAAGAAGGCAAATAGATGCAAATGAAGCAAGATCCTGGTATATCTACACTTCAATTTTGTAACTCTTCATTCAATAAAAAGCTTTTTATCAAATGTAAATGTCATCAAAGTTTTCATATTTATGGCTCAAAGCTTACAATTGTGGGAAGCAAGCAACTCATATAAGAGAAAGAAAGTTCAGCTCTTTTCCTAACTATTTTACCATTTATTTTGAACTTATATTTTAGGGATGTACAGTCGATCTCCAAGGTATCCCTTACATCTTTAAGATTCCAATTGGAAGTGATATTTACCTCATTTTCTATAACTTGCACCTTAAGTTTGAAGGGCATGCAATCTGTATCAGAATCCAAGGGAATCCAGATGCCTAGTAAGTTTGTATCTCCTATAATCAAAGGCCAAAGCAAGAGTTTGTCGTGCTATATTATAACACAAAGACAAGGATTGGGGGCATACAATACACCTCATGGAGTTGCCCTTATGGTCAACCTCTCTAGATTTTCAAAGCTTTCCTATAATGTTATCTAGTTTTGCTTCTGCAAAAATTTTACTTAGCCAATATACTTTTGTTCTTTGCAAGTTTGCTATTTTGAAGTAGCCCACAAAGATATGTAAGGGGATAAACCATGATAGGCGTATTCTTCTTGAGATCCTTCCAGTCGTCATGGACTTTTGAATATCTTGACATATTTTGAATTTAAAACTATGCATGGTTGCCTTATCAGGAACCTCCCAAATTAGAGATGAGAGACCTAGCAATGGCAAATCCTCGATATGTCCATATGTACCCTCTCTAGATGGAACCACATATTGTGCATAATATATAAAAATTCTTCTCTCACTAAAAGAATTGACTGTCTCATCAATATATATAATGTTTACAAACACTCCATAGGTTGCCATTCAGTACTTGTTGATGGAAATATATCTACAACCAAGAATTCGATATTAATACTTGCTTAAATGTAAAAAAAAAAATCACATATGTTGTCAACTTAAGACTTACAATGTGTATGTTGGCAAACACATTCGTTAGGAGACAAGTGCATATCCTTGGCCATGTAAGCATGTTGCACTTTGACTAACCACCCTTCATGCGTAATTTTAAAAGCAATCCCTTTCCAATGATGTTTTATATCCCCTCTTTTTCTTATTTTGACCTTGTGAGAGCCTTTGCAAGAGGGCGACATGGTCACCCAATCATTTATGCAAAAGGTTTTAGGCTCCCAATTTCTATCTACTCCTTGGCTATAGACAGTACATGAGTTTATTAAACAAGACGGGTGCCTTTGGGATGCCATACTTAGATTGAATTCGCAAAGAAAAGTGCTCATTGAGAAAGGCAAATGAGCAAAGAAAGAAGCACGCCGAGAAAGATGAATGAACAAAGAAGAAATAATAAAAAAACTAATGAAAATATATTGGGGGCACCAAAAGCTCCTAACTTTTAAAAAATTCATTATTAACTTCACAACGTCTTTATCATAACCGATTTTGTTAGATTTTAAAAGTAAATAAGGACTTCGGGACTACCAAAATATGTCAGAGTTTGGAGATTTTAGCTAAAAGAGAAGAGAGAATCACACAAAGTGGACTCTACTATCTCCAAAAAGGAGGAGATAAGAATACCATATTCTTGCACACGTGGCAAACTCTCTTTGGCCCTTTCCTTAATCCCGTGATTAACAAAACTACATTTTTTGAAGTTTTTTTGGCCCTAATGGGTTATTTTGGCACATGGCTATATGTAGAAGCACTGCTTGATCTCTAAGTCAAACTTTTATGGTTGTGTTGAACACATTATTATTGCTTAGGATTGGCTTAAAGTTCATTGGTTTTGACATGTATAGCTCCATAACCAAGAGAGTGCATGGTTCATCTTAAGGGTTATTATGACCATGGATCCAAATTTTGACATCACAATTGGACTCCTCATGCTTGAAAAAGGGGTGCATGTAAGCTCATCAATTTATGGTACTTAGATAGTGAATTGTCTATACAAGCAACTCATTTGGCACTATACAAGCAACTTATTTGGCGCATGGCTAGATATCTTAAATTCAGGCCTCAAATTGCAAGGTTTCCTATCTAATATAGTGCCATAAGGGTCTCAATTCCCAAAATTTGATGTCCATAAAATTTACATGTGCCATGTGGGATGCAAAATGACAAGAGCAAACAATTTTCTCCAACTAAGAATTAAGAGTATTTTTAAATGTTGTTATGATGCACATAATTATTATATTTTTATCATTTTTCCTTGAATTAGAAGTTCCATTAGTCAAACCCTAAGTGTTCTTATTGTTGATGAGTCACCCATTGAACTTGCAGTAGCATCCCTTATCATTTACTCAAGCTTCACCACTCCTCATGGCACACTGGCAAATCAAGCCCCATTTTCGTGTTTTCTCCAAAAGAAATTTGAGTGATATCAATGTATAAGATCCCTATTCTCAACTTTGTTTCTTGCTCCATTTTCATGCATTTCAATTTTTCTCCCTATTGCTCCTTATCTTCCCAACTTAGTCTTCGCAATTGCTTCTCCTTTCTATCATTTTCTTCTCAATAATCTCTTACTACCCTACCTCTACTTACTAATGTGCAATATCATAGAACTAAAGATTCTGAGTGGAAGCACACAAGTAAAAGTAAGAGCAAAGCAAGAGAGCAAGAGAGAGAAAGACACAACATGCGACTAGCCTTCCCTTATTCAATAGTTACTAAAAGAACAAAGAGTAAAGTGATAGTGATGGGCACCCACCACTTAGAGTGTACAAGTATGTAGGTATAGTGTACAGTAAGTAAATGTGGGTGGTTAGGCACAAGCACCCCCTATAACCCCCAACATATGTTAACACCTACCTGTGCTAAACAAGTAACCAAAGCCATTTGAGAACATTATGAAAGCAAAAGGGCTGTTGTTACAAGGGTGTCATGTAATGAAGTTGAGATGTTTGATTAACAAAGCAACATTGTCAATTAGCCGAATGCTTTCCAATCTTAAACACCCTATGCTTTTAGCTCTAGAGAGTTTCAAGTATGACCTGATGAGGAAAGTTGCTAGTCCAAGAACAAAGTAAGTGTTTGCCAAGTTTCTCTCCATGAGAGTTTTCGTGTGATGCGATTAGAAGAAGTGCAGATGGTCTTGGCCAAGGCTTTTTTTTTCACCCATGCAATGACAATCCTGGATAATAATTATTGGGAATATGCATGGAAGAAAATTATGGAGTTTGGGGTCAACTTTTCCCCACCATCTTATCACTTAATATGGCATGATGTTCTTGACAAGTGCCACTCAAAGGTGAAGGAGCAGGTTGAGAGGGTTGTTCTATGAACTTGAGCATGATAGGATGCACTATTGCATTGGATAGTTGGTTCAATGTTTAGTAACAATCATTGATAAACATCATGTTGCTGTCACCAAGGGTATCCGAATACATTCTTAAAGGGTACAGATAGCACATGAAAAATCAAGTCAAGGGAGCACATTGTAGATATTTTATGTGTGAGACTATTAAAGAGATACAACATCATCATGTGGTGCAAGGTACTATCAATAATGCAAAGAATTGTAAAAATGTAGCTCAACTTCTAGAAGAGCAATATCCAAAGATTACATATGTAGTGATTAAAACACTTATTTTCTTAATTTAGTCCTTAAATGGTTGGTATCAAAAGGAGGGTGCAGCTTGGTTTGCCAGCATTCTTGTGATGATTGCAAGAGAGCTATTAAGTTGATTCTCAAAAGAAGTTGAGTACTCCACATATACAGAGCTTGGATATCATGCATGTTAAAGCTTCTTGCAGAGACATGGTTTTGCACCCATTTTTATACTTTGGAGTCCTTAATTCAATAGAGGCATTCTTGTACATGGATATGTACGATTGGGAGGTTGAATAAAGTATGCAAGTGAGATTTAAGGTTGCTGAGTTGTGAACAAGGATAAGTGGTAGCGGTCTATTGTTCATGCATGTCATGTACTACAGCTCATTATGTATGCTATATGTAGTATGGATGAGAATGTGGCAAATATGAAAAAAATATAGATGACATGGTGGAATGTGCAAGAGATTTTAGAGTCTCCTGAGGAGATTAAAAACTCCATTGCAAAGATCTAGCAAATGTTGTTTAAGGCATCTCAAAGAAATGTACAATTAAATTATATTCAAAGGAGATGGGTTGTAGCCCCCATAAACCATTGCATGGTATCATATACCTATTAGATCATGAGAATTGGGGCCTAGACATATGGAGCAACATTGAGGTGGTTGCAAACTTCTAAACTGTGATTAGCACATTCTTCCAAATGATGAGGGGCACACAAGGAATGTGTCAAGGTTATCTTTAAATTTAGACTAAGAGAAGGTCCATTTTCTAATCCCTTTATGCAAGAGATGGCCAAAGACCAAGTGGCATGGAAGTGGTGGACCATGAATGTCAAGGAGACTTGTCCACATTTGGGACTACTTGTTGTGCATATACTAGTGCAATGTGCTAGCAACTCTCACTCAAAGCGAAACTAGAGCACGTATAAATAAATGCACATCACCATTCGAAACACATTGTTGGTAGACAAGGCTCAGAAGTTGGTATACATGTTTTGCAATGATAGTATTTTGCATATGCTTGAGAGAAATGACTACAAGGAGGGTATGCCCTTGCAAAAGTATAATTGTGATGGCATTGAGACAAAGGCACCAAACACCATTGCAATGGACATTGAGATTCAGATGAACCTAAAGGTAATGGATGTAGGCATTGAGGAGCATCTTGCTTGTCAGATGGCTTGATCACATGCATGATTGATCAAGTTCAAACATCATGATGTAGTAATGGATCAGCTTTGAAGCTTTAACTCTCCTTTTTTCTTGATATAAAAAGTTTAGATGCTATGGATGATTGACTTGTGGACATTTAAAGTTATTTACAACAATAAGTTTGAAATGTCACATTTAGCTTGTATTATGAAAGACACGGTTTATTGTTTTGATGATGAAAGATACAATTTATTGTTTTAACTTTTCATAATTGATATACTTTGAAAGACATCTCTTTATAGGGATTCAATAGTGCTATTGCTTGACATTCATTGTGACTCATTTAATATTTGTACATAGATGATGTTTACATAACATTTTCAATCAATAAAGAGGTTGCAGATAGCACTAGGAGTGCTCTCTCAATTTCCCACTTGAGATTGAGCAAAGGAAATTCTAAATATCTTATATAAAGATTCAGAAAAGAGAGTGAGACAAATACTTATTGTTCACAATCATCTGTCGCACCAAGCAGGCAAGATACATAGTAGTGCCTGCACATCAAGAAGTATGAGTATGTTTCCCTATCAAATGATGTAAAGCAACCCATCGAGAGGGGCAAGGATCACCCAACAAAAAGCTCATAGAAGCTGATGGTGCACTTGAGGGAGGAGCTTTAGTGCCATCCTGTTGGTGGGGGGTGCTTATGTTTCAGCAAACAAGGAGCTCTCATGCTCATGTGTCATGCCACCATTGTACCTCTACCTCTGTCTCTACCCCCACACCATGCATGCTTTCACCAAAAATGCTACCCAAACCACTATGCTAATGCCCTTTGTTGATAAGTAAAAAAACTTGCATGGGAATATGGAAGAGAGAAAATAAGAAAGAGAGAAAGACTTGTGAGCAACTCGAACTTAATTGGCAAAATGTTGAAACCTCTATTCTCAATGGAGAGAGAGAGAGAGAGAGAGAGAGAGAGAGAGAGAGAGAGAGAGAGAGAGAGAGAGAGAGAGAGAGAGAGAGAGAGAGAGAGAGAGAGAGAGAGAGAGAGAGAGAGAGCTCTAACTAAGTTGCTCATATCTTGCGCATCATGATCGTCAATGCCATTAATCTAGATCCAAATATCATCAAGGTTGAGAGCCAAGCATCATATATCATGTTAAGTGTCCCAAAATGGGGAGAGAGAGAGAGAGAGAGAGAAATTTCTCTCAAAAAGAGAAAAAGACATGTTTAGAAATGGGCGTGCTTAAATTCACAAAATGGGGTATTTCCAATTTAAAACTTCACAGAGGTTTAGGAAAGCTTTGTAGGCTCAGGAGCAAAACCATGGTTCAAGGTTACCTTATAATCCATAGTCAAATGTATAAATTGTATTGATTGTAAACATGTGAGGTCTACCATTTAATACTCTTACATTATGACTCTTATATTTTGAAAGGGACATTGTGCTTGTTCTTGTGTTATGATGATCTCTACTTTTTGTCTTTCTCTCCTTATATATGGAAGGAATCTAATCAAACTTTAGCTCTTAGTTTAAATGAAGTTGGGCTATATCTAAATGAGCAATGGACACTTATATCAAAAAGGGAGCATGCATTACATAGTGTGTTCATAAGTTCATTTTATCCCATGATTTACACCTTTATAAACAACTTCAATGTAGGGTAAAGGCACATGATGTTTCTATTTTACTAGTGTCCTTGATATTATAAACACAATTCTCAAATTTCAACCCCTTAACTAGCATTGTTAGAATAATATTCCTAAATAAAGCTCTTTACTATAAAATCAAACATGCGAAAGACAAAGAAAAGTTTATAACAAGCATATTGTAGCATTATTTTCTTTGGAAATTTTGTAGAAGTTGTGATTGATATGTTTGAGTCCTATATGAAAATAATTAAAGTAAATAATTCACACATACTTAAATCCTTACTTACTCAAAAATAAACTTTATATTGTAGTGATAAGTATGCATGTCTATTCAATGAGGCCCCTTTAAGTGAATGGAGGTTAAGAATGGACTTCTTCTCTATAGATATGAGTTCACCAACAAGATTGCATTATTGATTGGAGCATTTTTGTTGTACTTTGCAACAAGGACGTTCGGCTACTTTTCATAGATATTTAACTTCCTCAAATTTACTCCTTGAATACAAGTGTATATGACAAAGATATCTAAAGGATGTCAATAGCGTAAAGTGATTGAGGGTTTTAGCTATATTGCAAGAGTAAGAGTTTTCACAATATTGGTTATTTATCTTCGTTGAGAGTGATACAAAACATTTTAATATGTCTACATGGACAAGGACATGGTGATGAACTAATTAAATTCTACCAAGCTAGTACATGAATGTTATTCCCTGGCCCACTTTGCTTATGTCAAGGGAAGAGATCAAAGGGGAAAAGGCATCACATTTGTAAACCTTTGGACTGATCTCTATGTTTGCAAGGAAGAAGCATGTTTGAAAAGACTCATATATGTTACTTGGAGGTACATTGAGGTATTGTGGTAGGTTCAGATAAAGATAGTTTTCGATGGGGGGGTGACCTGTAAAGGAGGTGTTGCAATCAACAAAATAATTTGGAAACATTACATTGTTGTTCTTTTTATGTCTTAGGGGGTAGACATTGGTGCAAACTCTTCCATATTAACTATAGTTTAAAAGAAAAAAAGTGATCTTACGGCACAAGCCTATGGCATAGGATAAAAGCCAAATAATCAAAGTAAATTATGGTGATAGGCCTACAAACCATTACTTTCTCAAGCACCACGGTTTATTAGATCTCTAATGTCACTAAACGAAGAGGCAAACAAAACATTAGAATTTGCAATTAGAAAACAACAAACGATGGGAAGCCCACAAAGTTTTACTTAGGGAAGTTGGACCTCGTGGCCCTAATGAACTACTTTTACCGTTTCGATCTTTGTCCTGTAACCAAGCTTTAAGGTTCTTCTCATCTTTGTAAATGTATTTCGCTTTTGTTGAAAGCAAAGTCTGATATGTCATGAGACGAAACTCTTAGTGATCGAATAAAAAGTAAGGTGAATCTTAAGTGTGCATGACTCTCCGTTTATTATTAACGACGCTTTTACCTCATGCTTAACAGCAATGCCCCTGGCTATTGCTCACCCAATCATGGCATTCATTATGGCCAATCAGTCCAATATGATCTATTGAAGACATGCATACAGATCGATTCCTGCGGTGGGGTGATTGGCCAAGGCCAGCAGACAAGGACGTGAGTGGAATGCGCTTGTGTACAGAGCTTTGTTTTTACGTTACTCGAGATGGCGTGCCCCCTATCCTGCTTCCATGAGTGTTGACTGTGATCCATGGATTGATGCTGATATATATCTGTCGCACGTCACACAATTAAACGATCGTATCATCTCTCTCTCTCTCTCTCTCTCTCTCTCATTCACACACGCACGTCACCGTAAGCTCGATCAACTATTAAACAAGGCTCCACCACTGAAACAAGGCAAGGAGACGACGTGCCTTCCTCACACAAAACAGTGCTGCAGTTGCAGCTTCTTATAACACACCATGTTACATAATGAGCAAGGCAGTCTCTGGTAGTTCGTGGGCGTCTTATACCGATCATCCGTTCATGCGCCGATTGATCTACCTATCTATTCTCTCTCTATCTCTCTTACCGCTCTATATTATCATGCAAAGAGCCCCATTCGCTCCCTCATCTTTAATCGAGATAGCATATATTAATGCTCAACTCTTATGCAGCAGCTCTTTTCTAGTGGCGGATGGTGTGTCATTACTAGGTTATCTTGATGCTTAAGTGTAGGAGCATTAGGAGCTTGGGAGTGTAGCAATATAATTTGTGTGTGTGATCGATAACTAGCTTGAGAGTGTAGCAATATTTGGGTGTGTGATCGATATCTAGCTTGAGAGTGCAGCAATATTTGGGTGTACTCAACAAAAATGGAGGCGACTATTATAGGACGATCTTTGAAGTGGTACAAGCACCCTTCTCCTCCTCTACCACCATCACCACATGTACAAGAATTCCCACCACCGGCACCATTCCCGCCGTCACCACCACTCCCAAAAGGATGTCCACCACCGCCGCCAAAGGAATGCCCTCCTCCTGCACTGCCACCACCACCACCTCCAAAAGAATACCCTACACCACTGCCACCAAAAGAATGTCCCCCTCCTGCACTGCCACCACCTTCGCCACCACAAGAACACCCCCCTCCTGTGCCTTCTGGAAATGTACCACCTCCAACTCCTCCCTACAGCACCCCATCACCGCCTTACTCCAGTAACTCACCACCCCTAAGTCCTGCATATACTACTCCACCGCCACCTCCCACAAGCAACATTCCTCCCTCAAGTAGTCCTCCTTATAATGTTGGGACAAGCCCACCCCCTTGCCCTCCACCACCTCCTAAGACCCCGGCTTACCCCCCACATACTTCCCCCTCTCCCCCTTCCACCTACAATAGCCCCACTTCTCCTCCCATTGCTCAAGGGCCACCACCCTCCTACCCGCCCTATGGTACTCCCCCTTCCCAAGGGTCGCCTTACTCCCACCCACCCTATGGTGTTCCCCCTAATGTGCCATCAAGTAAACCACCCTCCTACCCGCCCTATGGTACTCCCCCTTCCCAAGGGCCGCCTTACTCCTATCCACCCTCTGGTGTTCCCCCTAATGTGCCATCAAGTAAACCACCGAGTGCCCAAGGCCCACCTCCCTCCTACCCGCCCTACGGTACTCCCCCTCCCCAAGGACCGCCTTACTCCTACCCACCCTATGCTCCTTCCCCTAATGTGCCATCGAGTAAACCACCATATGTAAGCCCACCAGGTGAGTGGAATTTTTCTTGGAATTCAATACAATAGCACTCCATGCTCCCATATATGTATATATATGTATGCAAATTTCCATGCATATGACACCAATCTGCAATATCGTCATATTGAAAACCTTTGATCTAGAATTTGCTAAGCTTTGACAATGGGTTGTGATATAAGTGGTTTGGGCATGTGTGTGAGTTTAGTGAGTGTGAATTTCCAAACCTCAGGGTGTAGGTCTGGTGCCACAACCATTATTGTCTAGAATTTGTGCTCACTTGTCCCTTGTAGACCTTTTGTCATAAGGCCTCTTAGAGTGACACAATCATTTTTGTCTAGAATCTGTCCTCACTTGTCCCTTGTAGACCTTCTCTCATAAGGCCTTAGAGTGACACAATCATTAATGTCTAAATTGGCCATTCATTTGAGACTAAACCTCGGTGTCTTTTGTCGATGTGACTCTAGGTTCCTATGGCCCTCCTCACATGCCACCTAGCGCCCCGCCATACGTGCCGGGCGCTCCATTCACACCAGCCTACCCACCATCCCCGACACCCGCACCATTAGGGTCCGTTTCCCCGCCGCCTCCGAAGCACCACGTGCCCACGGGGACGATTGTGGGGGTGTGCGTGGCGGGTGCTTTTGCGATCGCGGTGGTTCTCACGCTGCTGGTGTGCCTGGTAAAGAAGAAGAAGAAGAAGATGCTGGCGCAGCCACCGCCGCCGCCCCACTTTGAAGGGGGTGGGTACGGACAGGGCCCGCACGTGCTTTCATCGGTTCAACACCATCACGGGGGCTCGGCCGGGGGCTACTCTAGTGCCGGTGGGGGGCTGGGTGCAGGTAAATCTCCTAACTGATTTTATGTACCCGCCAGACAATTTCTGACGGGAATTTCTTTAAATCAAATCAACTTCTACATATTTTCGCAGCTAATTACTGCGCCCTTACTGGTTGGCGCTCTGTAGAGGGTGGTGTTGCAGGTTCCTATTCTGCCATCGAAGCTACTAGCTACGGCACTCGCGTTATCAAGGAGACTCGCGCGACGCATGAAGAGGCTGGCGTGAGGTTGGAGGCTGATGCAAACCAAGAGCATTCGTCTGATCCGTGCCTGGTGAGCATCTGATCTCAACACGCGAGAGAGAGAGCGAGAGAGAGAGAGAGAGAGAGAGAGAGCTTTGAATTGTCAACAGAACAAAATAGGGCTCTTTTGCCTTGTTTGCCCCTATAGTGTTCAACGTCGTGAGCTGAGCTTCTATTGGGGAGGCACCACATACCTATCTAGGGGTGGTCCCTCGCTCGCACAAGCTCACCATGTTGTAATTCACAATGTGAGAATTGTAGTGTGAATTTGTCTAAACTTTCTTCTATGTAAAGAAGTGTTTTTCCTCGTGTTACTTGTGTAGAGAGAGAGCACTAGCGCTTGAGCTTTGGCTTGCATTTGATTGTGCTCACATAGCTTGTGCTTTTTCTCATGTGCGCTTGTGTCTCCACATTGCCATCATTGTTGAAACTAGGCTGAAGTTTCTTTAGATCATCCAAGCTTGACAAATGGATTAATAGAAGTCGATTGCAAATTGAGCCAATCAATCTATCATTCTTAACTAGTTGGAAGTGGCAAATCTAACTTCAAGGTCTGCATAAAAGAGGACAATCAATTTAAGGTTATATTTGGTCGAAGTCGTGTGTGTGCACTTTAGGACTTTGAGATATTTCTCTTGAGTTGGCTCCATAAAGGATACTAGATAACCCTCGACAATGATATTCTTTATCCTATGCAGCCCTAAGCTTCTAATTGTTTGTTCTCGATATTATAATACTACTAAACAATCTTTTGACGTTACACTCTCAGCTCAGAATGGTGATGTGTGCTTATACTTGGGCCCAACATCTTTTGAGAAACCCCATGGAGCTCATTCTCTCCCTCGAATTGAATTCGTAATAGGGTCAAGAATAAAATTGGTTCCAGGGGCCACCAAAGAAGGCAAGTTGCTATCCATGAGAGGGCAAAGAATATTGGCACGAACACCTTAGCCTTAAGTAGCATGTAGTGTCAAACACACCATCTCTTTTTGCCCTTAACGTAGGGGAGCCATAATCAAACAAGAGCATCATTTAATTTCATTTATTCACCACCAATCTTATAAGAGCATTTGGAAGATATAAGAAAGGAATGCATAGAGACAAATACTTCCATTCTCATGTGGATAGTCATATCAGGCACAAGCTCTTTCATTACCTAAATAAGGGATTGGACCATGATTAAGTATGAGCACTACCTAATCTATTCTAAACTTTTGTGACATGAAATAGATAACAAGAACACAAATCTCACACAACAGCACTCATACAAGTATGGTATACAACAATAAATGGAGAATTACTTATACTTTCACCATCGTAAAAAGCAAAAGCTTTTGACATGTATCTCTATTCTTAGACTATTACTTAGCTCTCATACACATTACCATAGGCAAACATCACATGGTACTTAGATTGTTACTTAGTTCTCATACATCTTACCATAGGCACAAATCAAATGCTATTAAAGTTGAGCTCATTTTCTTCTCTACATGAAGCTTCTACAATGACTCTCAAAAACATCTCAAAATCCCTAAAGAAGTTAGTATTCCATAGTACATCCATTTGCTAAAACAAACATTTGTTAAAATGTGACACTTCTAGGTTTAACACGTGTTGACTAGCTACACATAATAGTATGTTTTAGGTACCTTTAGGAGCCCCAATTAAACATTTAGTACATGGGGATAAAGATTGGCATATAGATGTGTGAAAGACTCAAGTGTTTATAAGTAAGGCTTATGTGTTCCTCTATCAAGGTTTGAAGAAATATGATTCTATAAAAAAGCTAACCAAAAGAAGTTGTTGATGTTAAGACTAGATTTTTGTTTGAATGTTGTTTAGGGCCACACTATGGAGGACATTGAAAACTTGAGGGCCAACACAGATTCACAAGAAGACATGGAGTTGTATCGATATTATATTGCCAAGTTGCTAGAAGATTTATGCTTACAAAGAGGAGATCACAAAAAAAGCTCATATGCTCAAAATAAGTTTTATCAACCACTTCCAATATTTGTTGCTTGTGCAAATTAAAGGTTCTCACCCATTTGAATAATGGTACTATCATCGTAAATAAATTGTTTCAAAAGTCACATAAAGGCGAAGAAGGAAGCTTGAAAATTATGTCATTCATCTCTAAGTACATAGATTTCATCCATCATTGATTGTAAAGATATAGAAATTCTTTCATGGTCAATCCTATTTGAATTGATTGTAAAAGTGAAGCCATTCTTGCTTCCCTATCCTTTTCTTCAATTAGCTTTGTAAAATTCTACCTTTACGTGTAATAAATAAAGTGCATGAGTTGAGATTGTTTTGCTTGAAAACTCTTTAACCATCTTATTGTAGCCACTGTCCTTACTTAGGAGTATGGAATGTGAACACAAAAACAACAAAGTGTTTTGAGGAGAAAGGACACTCATTACGTGGGTTCAAAGACAAAATTGACATCTATGCATGAAAGATTCCATTGTTGCAAAAGTGAGTGACGTTTCTACTCGAGATTCTATCAAAAGTAGGTTACTTTTCCACTCAAGATTCCATGACAAAAGAAATAACCTATTGGTTTCACATCATACTTGTCTTTCTTTCAAAAAAAATTGAGTTTACATTTGTCTAACTTTCTCATTGAAAACGTGAGAAACTTAACATTCTTGACATCTTCAAGTGTCATATAGCTTCTAAACATTACACACACACACACACACACACACACACACACACACCAAGTGTCACGAACCCACCATGGGTCCGTCGTGGGGTAGGGTGACCCACCCCATGGAACCCACCTCATGGGATATTATCCACCACTCGGCGTGCCCAAAAGCTCACGGAAGCATGACACAACACGGCACAATGATACAACAAGTGAGAGGGGTCTAAAAAATGGGGGTCCCCCCTTGAGGGCTTGAAGTTATATTGCATGTTGGCATGAAGACAATGGAAGCTTACAAGAGCACCAAAAGGTGAGAGGGGTGGTTTCACGAGTGAGGGTGGTGGTTTCAACACGTGACGCACTTAGCTCAACACCATGGGGTGAGGGACTGTGTGTGTGTGTGTGTGTGTGTGTGTGTGTGTGTGTGTGTGTGTGTGTGTGTGTGTGTGTGTGTGTGTGTGTGTGTGTGTGTGTGTGTGTGTGTGTGTGTGTGTGTGTGTGTGTGTGTGTGTGTGTGTGTGTGTGTGTGTGTGTGTGTGTGTGTGTGTGTGTGTGTGTGTGTGTGTGTGTGTGTGTGTGTGTGTGTGTGTGTGTGTGTGTGTGTGTGTGTGTGTGTGTGTGTGTGTGTGTGTGTGTGTGTGTGTGTGTGTGTGTGTGTGTGTGTGTGTGTGTGTGTGTGTGTGTGCATATATATATATATGAATGTATAGATATATGTATGCAAACCTTGGTCATTGTAGAACTTTATAGATGTGCAATTGAGATGAATAATATTATTTGTTGATGTCACAATAACCTCCCTCTCTTGTCTTTCATCACCTGTCTCTTTAACTTAGAGGTTGGGCCTTGTGAACTCTCACTTGGTATTTGGTGGAGTAAAATTTGAGAATTGTCCAATATCATAGACATGATGCAATGAGACCAAGTTAGCATTGTGATAGCTATTAAAAAAGGGAAGAACTTCATGTAGTCAAGAATATCGAAATATATATTCATTATAATGCAAAAGACAACTAGCCTAAAGGACTTCTAAGCACCTTATAAGCTATTTTGTTGGAAAAATGACTACTCGAAGAAATGCATATTGGAAAAATGAGTAATTGAAATGACTTTTAGGCACCTTATAAGTTACTTTGTTGAAAAAATGATGTTGAAAAGAAAAAGTTTTTGTTTTTTCCATAAAAACGGTCTCTATTCTTCTCATATTTGCTATATGTTATCTACTCCTTGCTCAGATTCTGTCCATTATTGTGATGTGTAATTTCTATAGTCATGCACGGTCATTGCTTGCCAGAGAGCCCTAGTTTGAGTCAGACATGGACATTAGGAGCTCTAACATGTTTGTCATATGTTTTGTCAAACGAGGCAACTTTATTTAGAGTAGGTGTTTTTTACTTGTGACAATAATATTGTTGCACACTCATTCTCAAATTTTTACTTGTGACAATAATATTGTTTCACACTCATTCTCAAATTTTCGCACCCCTTATGCCACATGGTAGCAAGTTACTCATTGGGTATATCTTATGAAGTCCCTACATGCCATTTGTACAAATACGAGTTGGTTTTGAGCAAGAATATTGGCTGTGTGTATGGAGGCGAATGATTGGTGAGATCGCATTACCTTGACTTGATACGAGTGAGCATGTCCCAGCTAATCTGAGGTTGCAATCTCTTGCCATTTCTTGACAAGAGACAATCTCTTAGCAACTTCTCCACCTTCATCCAAGCTGCTTGGCTAAAAGGTAACAATGATCCCACATAGACAGTCATAGATAGAAGTATAGTCTTGATGATGGTCAGCCTACCTGCAAAAGAAAATGCTGATTTCAGATAAGTGGTTCAGTGATCAGTGCAAACAACAAAGGGGCTAGAGGGCATCTCTGCCTAATAGATCTCTTGAGATCAAAGGCAGGGGTAAAGACTCCATTAATGAGGACCGATCTAAAGGAGGAGCAGGGTTGGAAAGCCTACCTAGGAAGTCACTCAACTTAAGCCTATCACTACTTAGGAGAATGCAGGACTTACAACCTTGGTCCATCATTCTAAAGTACTAGATTTCAGCAACTAAGATCAAAGGAGCTCCATGGTATCAGTTACCATGGCAAGATGTTATCTCTTGCCCTCAACTAAAGATATTCATCCCTCAATCAAATGTGGCACAAGATTTAGTGGCAAATTGGCAGAAACTCTTGTTGAATGCTGAATGGTCATCCAAGGGACCCAGACGAGGTGACATTTCCTTGAGTAGGAGTATTTGGCTATCCCCCTTTACCTATGACCCTGCCTTTTCACCAATCCATTGGAAGCCCAAGCTTGCAAAGGCCATTCATGAGAAAGGCATCAGGATTTGGATGACGTTTGGAACAAGAATAGCAACTCATGGGTCACAGTTAAGGAAGCTCAAGTCAAGTTTCTTCTTTCAGTGCATTCATGGAATGATAGATATATTGGCACTAAGAGGGGAGTTTTTTTCGAATGTGTCTATATGTGGAAGCAGTGCATCAAGGGCCAATCCCCAAGATGTAGGAGAGCTACAGTAGGGCCACGGCAATCAGCCGATGGGGTGCCCCTGTGTGTGTAATAGGTGGCATTTAGTGCTAATATGTGTGGGATACCTCCTCTAAGGGGTTTTGGGGAAGGTGACGTTGGACTACATATCAGTTTTACAAACGCAATGTTAGAAGTATCTGGTGTGCAATTAGTTTATTACAGACACTCCTGGCCCGTTATGCCATGTGGTGGGGTTGTTTGTTGAGTGCATGAGGTCCGGCTAATGCCTTAGCCAGTGCCGGACCATTTTAGGTCCCATCAGATGGGCACCCCAGAGAAAGGGGGGATTGTTTTGGCATTACTTGCTGAACATGTCATGCGATGGTTATTATTGTTGCATGCATGACTCTTCTAGAGGTAGACTTTCACTACTGAGACAAACTTGCACAAATACTATTCTTTTAGAGAGGTGGGTGCACTGAAGGATGCATGAGATTAGCAGAGGGCTCAAGAGAGGGTATAAACTCATGGTTGAAGGACCTTGTTTCCTTAATAGGAAAGTAGTTGAGTCACTGCAGATAATCTAGAGACATTTGCTCTCCGTCTCGTGCTATCTACATGAATTTACAAGCTAAATGGAAAAAGGAATCCTTTTTGGCAAGAGTGGATACATGGAAGAGGCGAATTGGCAAAGTCTGGAGAGCAATGCCGTCTCACAAATGCAATGTTATGAGATGGCAACTGATGCATAAAAAGCCCACGTTATGAGCTAGACTGG
Source organism: Lygodium microphyllum (assembly GCF_053477565.2). Classification (NCBI taxonomy): domain Eukaryota; kingdom Viridiplantae; phylum Streptophyta; class Polypodiopsida; order Schizaeales; family Lygodiaceae; genus Lygodium; species Lygodium microphyllum. The sequence continues at coordinate 114,273,198 of NC_141163.1, forward strand.
CTAGGAGATTCCAAATCTCCTCTCTCTATCCATTTTGTGGAAGATCTGATGAGACAGAGAAACATCTCTTTTGGGATTGTTTGCATGTCTCCCCTATTTGGAAAAAAGTCAATAGGTGGCTCAAGGAAGCAAATTTGGTTGACAATTTCAGCATGTCAGTGGCTTTGTTTGCTGACCAAGCTTCGTTGGATGAGAGCACATGGAAGCTAGTTGCACTCCTAACTGCTATAACTTTAAAGTTTATATGGGTTCATAAAAACAACTACTTGTTTGGATCTCAGGGTAGGATCAAGCTTGACTGTGCCATTCATGTACTAAAGATTGATTTTTTGTCTATTTTGGATGTTTGAAATTCAAGCATTGGATCTTTAAGCTGTTCCATAAGAAGTTAAGGGATATGGCCTAGTGCCACATGGCATCTAATTGATGTTGTATGTAGTTACTTATTTGATTTTCTTTGAATATAATATGCAATACCAAAAAAAAAACATTGCAATACTAATAACTTCTGCCTAGGTCATCTGATGTATGGAATGCTTGAGCAATCAACTTCAAGTATTAAACTCAAGTTCATCACGGGTTATTGCACCGTGATAATAGCTGGCAACTATCATCACTCTTGAGCATATCTTCTTCATACTGATCTGCAACCTGATTTGGCTTGCCTATACACTTGGCTGATCATGCAACTGTGGGATAGTAGCTTTGAGATAAAATCTAGATTTAGTGACTAGCTATGTTATATTGACTGGATTATATGCATTCGTTGAGTAATGCTCAATGTAGCACTCTATATGACTAGTCATACTCATACATGGAGTAGTGCTTAGTCTAGCACTCTTGTCAAGATAGTTACACACATCTACTTAGGCGTGCCTCACTTTAGCACTTCATACAAGTTTATGATTTCTATGTTCTGCATAGTTTATGCGGCAAAGCTCGAATAAGTTTATCTCATGCTTAGCTCACATCAAGCTTGCTCAGGCTACTAGCATATGATTGGCTTAGCATTATCTAATAAAACTAGCTATAATAGTTTTTATAACACCTCAATATATGACCTGTGAAACTTTAATTTCATTAATAATGATCTTGATACACATGTTTATGAATTAAAAAATGTGTTTCGTTTCCTTTTCTTTAACTAATAAGAAGGTTTTAAGTAGTAAATGTGTTCCTAAAGGAGTACCAACATACTAAGCTCGTAATGTGATATCTAAAGCACTTGTGACTTGCTTTTTGAAAGTGCTAAGTCAACTATCTAAGTCTCCTGTGTTATTTATGTTATAGCTTCCATATGGACTTTAACCTTGAAAGGACATAAGTAAGAGTAGTGTTGATCATAAACATGAAGTTATTTAATATAGAGAATGATTTATATACCCAAAGCATTGATCTAGCTAGATAGATTTACTCTTACTGCATTAAACAGTTTCATATGTCTATCATAATGCAGTTGTCTTCACACAATATGTAGCTCTTGAATATAGGTGTTGATCTATATTTTTCATGTGATAGTAGCACATAATAGTTCTATCTATAATGATAGTAATAGCGTTTGGAAAATGCTAAAAGGTAGAGCCCGAGTGGAAGCACACAAGCAAAAGCAAGAGCTATGGCGAATGGAGCAAGAGATCAAGCGAGAGAGAGACAGTATATGTGGAAACTCCAATACTCACAATGTGTGACCGGCCTTCCCTTATTCAAATGTCATTGAAAAAATAAAGAATAAAGTGATCATGATGGGCACCCACCACTTGCAGTGTATAGATGTGCGGGTACTATCCATGTAATGAATATACAAGTGGTTAAGCACACGTGCCTCTACCCCCAACAACCTCCCACTTAAAGACGAATGTGCCCCTAGTGAGAAGAGAATTTTTCTTTAAAAAAGTGACAATTTAGAATAACTGTACATAAAGTACAATAGGAGGAGGAAAGACGGCATCTAATCCAATGCCCATCAACCTCCTAAGGAAGGAAAAATGATCACTAAGAGACTTTTAATGACTAAATCTGCAGGATTTTGGTTGGTTGAGATCTTAACAAGCTCAATGGGGTTGTCCTCAATGATCTCTCAGATAAAGTGGCAATGCATCTTAATATGCTTTGTCTTCACATATGGAAGACCGGATTCTTGGCCAATTGAATAGCACTCATAGAATCCAAATGCAATGCAGGAACCACATTAGTAATACCAAGGTCTACCACCAAACTTCCTAAGGAAAGACAGCATCTCATCCAATGCCCATCAACTTCCTAAGGAAGGAAAAATAATCCACTAAGAGACTTTGAATGACCGAATCTGCAGGATTTTGGTCAGTTGAGATCTTGATAATTTCTATGGAGTTGTCCTCAATGATCTCTCAGATAAAGTGGCAACGCATCTTAATATGCTTTGTCTTCACATATGGAAGACCAGATTCTTGACCAATTGAATAGCACTCATAGAATCCAAATGCAATGCAGGAACCACATTAGTAATAGCAAGGTCCACCACCAAACGGCCTAACCAAAGAGCTTCCTTGCAAGACTCAATGGCTACAACATACTCTGCCTCTGTAGTGGATAGGACCGCACATTTTTGTACCTTGGACATCCAAGAAATAGCACCTCCAGTAAATGTGAAGACATAGCCAAAGGTGGACTTCTACTGTCTGCATGTTCTATATAATCAAAGTTAGTGTATCCCAAGACTCTTATATCCTAGACACCATAACATATGCACATATCTGTAGTGCCCTTAAGGTACCTCATGATACTCTGTATAGTAGCCTGATGCTACCTATTAGGTGTAGCTATATAGTGTGCCACAACTCCCACTGCAAATGTTATGTCAGGACGAGTGGCTATCATGGCATACATCAAACTACCCACTATAGATGCATAGGGGATCTTGACTATATTGGCCTTTTGCTCATCAGATTGCGAATGATTGGCTTGTGACTAACCTTCACATACGAAGGTAAAGAATAGTCAATAGGCTTAACATCTTACATATGAAACTGCTCAAAAACCTTTTGGATGTACTCCTTTTGTGACAAGTAAGGGAGACCCTTCGAGCAATCACGTGTGATACTCATCCTAAGAATATGTAAGGCCTAGCCCATGTCCTTCATCTCAAAGCTCTTCTTGAGTTGATTTTTCAAGGCATCCAACTCATCATGAGCACTCCTAGCAATCAACATATCATAAACATAGAGTACCAAAATCATAAGACTGCCATCACAACCCTTCTTCTATATAAACACGGATCCATATTACTATGGGTATATCCCTAAGAATGCATGAAAGCATCAAATCTGTAGCACCATTCCTAAGTGCTTACTTAAGACTATATAGGCTCTTTCTCAACTTGCACACTAGGTGCTCCTTGCCTTTTTCCTCAAATTCATTTGGGTGCTATATATAAATCTCATCATACAAGTCCCCATGTAAGAAAGCTACTTTGATATCTATTTGATAGAGGTCCAGATCAAGCTGTGCAACCAAAGCCAAAACCAAGCATAGGGTAGTCATCTTGATGATAGGAGAGAAGACTTCATCGAAGTCAACACCATACTCTTACTTAAACCCCTTAGTAACCAATATAGCCTTATAAGCTGGCTTGGGGCATTCTAGGGTACTCGTCAGCTTGTATACCCACTTGCATGGAAAAGTACACTTTTCACTGGGCAAAGGAATCAAATCCCGCATATGATTTTTCTACACTAAGTCATACTCTGACTATATGGCCCTCTCCCAAGAGTTACTATCACCTCTACCCATGGTGTCATGATAGGTATGAGGTTCACTAACATTTGTCACCATAACATAATCCATAGAGGGTGCAAATTGATCAAGAAGATATCTACCTCTAGAAGACCACCGCGAAACAAGCTGTTGGGCCTATACAGCTTATCTAACATTAGGGTCCTATGCCACTAGAGCATTAGCTACTAGAAGCTATCTAGCTAGCTACATAGTAATAGGAATATCCTCTTGAAATATCACCCTGCGTACCTCAATAACCTACTTAGGTTGCTTATACATTTTCTCCTCTCATGGAAAACAACATCATGGCTATGGATGACCTTTCAAGCCAACGGATCATGAAGGCAATAGCCCATCTGACCTCCATCCCCATAACCAAGAAAGATATATTTCATGGACTTAGAATCCAACTTATTGGAGTTATCCTTTGGGAACATGTCAAAAATCCTCACAACCAAAGGTACATGAATGAGCATATGATAAAGATCTTCTAGACCATACCTCCTATGTAACTTGATAGTTAAGAGCAGTACATGGGGATCGATTAATCAAATGTATGGAAATAGTAACTACCTTATCTCAAAAGTGTTGTGGTAAGCTTGCCTAGCTAAGCATACTATGAACTCGCTCCTGAATCATCCTATTCATGCACTCAGCCATACCACTCTAGGGTGGGGTGTATGGGGCGGTCAACTGATGCTTGATATTCCTCTCATCTCAAAACTGCTTAAAGGCTTTAGAGACATACTCTTCCCCATTATGAGGATGTAAGCATTTCAGCCTATACCAAGACTAGTTCTAAACAAAAGCAAGCCAATTCTAAAATGTAGCCAAGACTTCCAATTTCTTCTTTATGAGGTATGGCAGATCTTATGTGAGTAGTCATCAATGAAAGTAATGAAATACTTCCTGCCACCTAAAGACTTGCAAGATATAGTTCTACAAACATCACAATGAACAAGAGCTAGAAGCTTACCTATGTACATAATGCCAAACTTCTTATGCAAATTACAAGTATGCCAGTCCATAAAGACAATGATCACAAGAATTAGAACTAGGACAGAAGATATTACAAATAGGTAAGCATTTTCATTCCCTTTAATGACATGTGCCCAAGGTGGCAATGCTATAATGATACATGTGATACTGTAGGCACTACCAAAATATGGTTGATAGACCTAGATACAAGTGAGGGGTAAATAGTACTAGACCTAACACCTTGTGCCAAGACAAGATTTCCATGTGTAAGCTTCCATGAGGAATCACCAAAAGATACAACATAACCTACATCATCCAACTATCCAGCCACAAAAGCTTGGACTTCTCCTAGGGACTACTTTCGACAAAATCAACGTTCCTTTCCTCTCCTTACATTGTACATTTCAAAGAAAATTGAATTTGCACACATTCTCAAAATATACAAGTACTTTAACCTTGTTATTTTATGAAAAATATTTCAAAATTTAGTATGTCTATTTTAGTTTTAACTTCTTTAAGGCAATCTCATTGTGGATATTTAACTTGTATATTTTGAATTATTTATTTAATTTAAGACTATATAATAATTTTTCAATAATTCTATATGTTTCATTTTTTAAGAAAATTTGATATCACATACACACACATATGCACATGCCCCCACATCTCCCAAGTGCATGCATGTATGAAAATGGAGGCAATAAAGGTCCATCTTCTTATCTTCTTCTACAAAGTATAAGTGTTAGGGTGTATAGCAAGTGTGGGCATAATGTGCTATAGATCCCAAATAATCAATATGCTCCACATCATACTTAAAAGTAGAGAGAGTTAGACTACCAAAGAGCATGCAAGAACATACATGCCATAAACCATTGAAAGAAAACTAATCCAACCACCTAGTCATAGAGCTAAAGAGAACCATTTTCAATCTATAAGGATGTGCAAAGAGCCAAGGCTCATATTTAGGATTTCTTTAAAACAAGATGTTTTACAATGATTGAAGATTGCCCCAATAACCCAAAGTGTGTGGTGTTTTGAGGTTGGCTAATAAAACCTTAGGTATCCTAGTATGGTTATCCTTGGGTTTCAACATTGACAAGCATGATGATGGATCTTGCTTCTTTAAGATCTTACAATGGCTCCTTTTTGTGCACACAACTTTTCAATGTTTGGTGCACATATGTCCTAAAAGCAAAGGTTCCCATGATCAAAGGGGTTGCATAGAGTCATGAACTTGATGTGTGCTTTCAGATTGAGTCTTAGGGGCTAGATATATGTCGGATAACCGAGGTCTATGTTCATTTGATGCTTAAGCTATGTGTGTAGGTCTTTGGATGTGAGACTTTTCTCGTTATGTTCTCAAGGACAAGTGCAATAAGCTAGATCCAAAGTTTGTGAAATGCATCTTTCTTGGATATGGTGATGCAGATGAGATGGGATATTGCCTTTGGGATCCATGGGCTCAGAAGGTTATCTGTAGCCGTGATGTTTTGTTCATGAAGCAAGGATGCACAAGTAGCCTGAGTAGGTATTTGAGTTACGTAGAGAGGAGCCTCTTGTTATAGTATAGTGAGCTAGACAACTTTCAGTTGATGATATAGTGACCCAAGATCTACCTATTGTGCAAGATCATGCTATTAGACAAAGAGGACATGCCATATAGGCCCCATAGCAAGCTTTGAGATGCTCTACTAGAGCTTCACATCCTCTTGATTGCTATGTGTCCTCTTTGGATTATGTCATGGTGACAAACTCAATTGAGCCACTTACCTATGAGGCTATGCATAGAGGTGATTCTCATTCTTGGGAGAGGGATATACAATCTAAGTTTGATTCACTATAGAAGAAACATACATGGGACTTAGTTTTCTTTCTTAATGGGAAACTTGCACTGCCATGCAAGTGGGTGTCCAAGTTGAAGAATACCCTTAGTCACCCTAAGCCACTATATAGTTGATGATATAGTAACCCAGGATCTACCTATTGTGCAAGACCATGTTGTTAGATAGAGGAGACATGCCATAGAGGCCCCATAGCAAGCTTTCAGGTGATCTACTAGAGCTTTACATCCTCCCGATTGCTTAGCCACTTACCTATGAGGAGACTATACGTAGAGGTAATTCTCATTCTTGGGAGAGGGCTATACAATCTAAGTTTGATTTACTACAGAAGAACTATACATGGAACTTAGTTTCCTTGCTTGATGAGAAACTTGCATTGCCATGCAAGTGGGTGTACAAGTTGAAGAGTATCCCTAGTTATCCTAAGCCACTATATAAGGTTAGATTGGTTACAAAGGGTTCTAAGTAGAAGCATGGTATTGATTTTGATGAAGTCTTTTCTCCTGTATTAAAAATGACTACTCTACACTTGGTCTTGGCCTTGGTTGGTTAGTTGGATTTGAATCTTTATCAGATGGATGTGAAGATGGCTTTTTTACATGGGGACTTGTGTGATGAGATTTATATGTAGCAGCCTAAGGGCTTTGCTGAGAAAGGTAGGTAGCACCTAGTGTGCAAATTAAAGAAGAGTATTTATGGGCTTAATCGAGAACCTAGCGAGTAGTACCATAAGTTTGATGTTTTTATGCATTTGCAGAGTATTCTGACAGTGATATGGATCCACGTTTATACACAAATAAGTCCCATGATAGTAGCCTTATTCATCGTACACTATATCCGCACACTATACACTATAGATGGTGGCCATCACTGTCACTTTATCCTTTATTCTTTCAATGACTATCGAATAAGGGAAGGCCGGTCACACATTGTGACTATCGGAGTTTCCACATATGATATCTCTCTCTATTTCTCTCTTGCTCCATCTTCCATAGCTCTTGCTTGCTTTTTCTTTCGCTTGTGTGGTTCCACTCAGGCTCTACCTTTCACTCCTAATGCATATATCCTCTTAAAAGATATTTTGAAAATTGCCAATCTATCTTTGATTACTTTATTTTTGGAGTTAGGACTTTGCATTAAATGGATAGAGAGGGAGAATGATTAATAGGCTTTAGATGGGTAATCCTTGTCCCTGCTCTTGTATTCATAGAGAGATGGAAGGGGTATATTTATCCTTGTCCATCTCACAGTGGTAGAAACTAAGTATTGAAAGAACATGCTTTTCTTTGAGTGCAATGAGAAGGGCCTTGACAACAAGGCTCGAGTGAGGTTCAACTTCATTTATCATATTTAAGAGACTCCATATAAAGAGGCTTTGCTAAAAAAATGATTGGACGATTCTAGCCTATAATTAGTACTAGTCTAGCTGTCCCATATGTTCAGAGTTTATTAAACATATGGGAGCATTTTGCTAGAAGATCACTACTTATTGTAGATTCAAACTTTCTACTAATAGAAATTTACAAAATGTCTCTTGAAGCAAAGTTTGAAAATGTAATGATAATGCAATATAAGTAACATTCAAGACTCTCATGACAATACTCAAAGCCCAATATGTTCTCCCAATACTTAGCTTATAGATGAGATTATCTTCTAAATGAGCTTGAATACTCATTTTGACACATATATGCCATCATTTCCTTGTGGGAGGTCCTCTTTGATTGGAGAATAGTTACACATGGTTAAACAAGTTAGTAAAATTTACAATTTTTAATCTAAATGTAATGCCCTTCTTGAACACCTTCCAATTCACTATCTTATTGTAAATTCTTTGTGAAAAATGCAAGATGAGCTCTGTCATACTTAACAATAATTATGGAGTCAATTTTAAGGTCTTTAAGAAGGATCTTACATTTTGATTGACTTTTTTAAAGACTCGTCTTCTTCTACTAGATATGACCTAATACCATTAATGATAAGCTGATTATACAAGGAAGTGATTATAGGTGCTTGCCATTTTCATATTTTGGATTCACTTAGATAATAGTCCCAAGTGAAGGGATATTGTATTCATAACTATAATTACCATTATCAAGTTTTTATACTTTCGAGAGAAAGAGGGTAAGGGGGAGAAATAAAGTAAATGAGAGGGAGAGAGAGCATGTGTGCGTGTGCGTGTGCGTGTGCGTGTGCGTGTGCGTGTGCATGTGCGTGTGCGTGTGCGTGTGCGTGTGCGTGTGCATGTGCGTGTGCGTGTGCGTGTGCGTGTGCGTGTGCGTGTGCGTGTGCGTGTGAGTGTGTGTGTGTGTGTGTGTAGAGGAGGAAAGGGAAAGAGAGGGGAGGAGAGGAAGATGGTACCTCATTTATGAGGTTTTGGTCATTTTATGCAAGCTAACTCAATTAATATTATTTTATTTAGCTAGTCAACCTAATGTATATTTGGTACTATTTCATGCTTATATATTCAAGCTCCCCTCTTGGGTCAGTCATTAATATGCATTCATCGATAGTAGGTACTAGCAAAGAGAGGGAGCTAGTATAGTGATTCATGTTATTTTCTATACTATTTTATAATGAATGTTGATTTGAGCTTATCTTCTTCAGGTATGGCCATTTGATTATAGCCTACAAAACAATCCATGAAAGGATATATCTCTCATCTTGGAAACTAATCTAGAATTTTATCGATAAATGGCAAAGAATAGTACTCCTTGACCATCTATTTATTTAGCTCCTTGAAATCCATAGATAAGAAAAGTTGATTGTTTTTCCTCTTTCTAAGTAGGACTAGTGATTGAGCACTATTCCATGTGTTCAACAAGAAAGATCAGCATTGCCTTTCTTAGATGTATCAACTCCTCAAAAAGAGGTTCTCTCAGCTTAAAAGACACTCATGTGACCTTTGTCTTATAGGCCTACTACCTTCTTTCAACGGGATGGTCTGCACAACAATAGTGGGAGGCATCTGCTTCAATTCATCACAGGTTTATGCAAATACATCCCTAAACTCTAGAAGGAGTTCCATATAAATATTGCACTCATCATCGGATAATATAGTGCCAAATTTAATTGGTTGCGGATCATTACGAGTCTCAATGTCAAACTCTACCACATCAACATCATGGATCCAATCTTTTGCCCCTATTTGCTCATTCAAACACACTTGAAAGACTTCCTCCATGGTGGAACCCTCATCAGAGTCACTAGAGCTCAAGCTCCCAATTGTAGAGGTTTTCTCAAGCACCTCCCGTTTTGTAGTGGGGGTTTATGCCTTTCATTCAATGAGAACTTAGGGTAAGCATCCAAAATTGTCCTCTTTAAACCATGCCCAAAAATTAAACAAACATCTAGAATGTCTACCAAATAATTGGAGTGTAAATTCCAAGGCCATCCAAGCAACAAGTGATAGCTTGGCCTCCCAACAAGTTGAATAATGTAGAAGTCAAGAATGCACTTGATGTGAGCTACTATCATATGCACTTGAGATACCATTCATTCTAGTTGTCTTAACCTGTCATTAGCCATTTTAGAATACTCAGGTAGACCTAGCCTCTCCAATAAATCCATTCTCATAATGTTTCCCGATGAGCTCGAGTCTACCATGCCATCGATCTAAGCTTGCACCCTAGGAAAAATTTTATCTACATAGTCCCACCATTCACTGCCCACTCGATTGACACCAATAGGCTCTACAACATAACCCATGCATAGGATTTTCTTAAACTCATTACAGACATTTTCTTACAAACACATTAATTTTAGCAAATTCACATCTAGCTTGATTTCACATAGAGCATTTGCTAAATCAATCTCTTGAAAGTTTGCTACTACTTTCTTCCCTTGCCACACCATCCTTTCTTTTGGTTTCTTAATGGTCTTAATAGCCTCCTTCACTTTTGATTTATGTTTGCTTTTAACCATAGGCTCCTTTAAAGCACCATTGTTTTAAGAGGACCCACCTGGGTGTTTGCATCAATGACCTTCTTGTCAATTCATATATTTATTGCACGTAGGTGACGTCTCCTTATTACTATTAGTGAATCCCCCGTGAGTAGTAGCTGCATGAAATACAAAGCACATCACACTTGAGAGAGATGTGGGCTAGTTGTCAGATAGAGATTGACCTAACTGATCTGAAGTTGTGGGTTGGTTGTTAGATAGACATTGCTATGATGACTAAGTGTTGATGAAGAGAAACACATTACTACCACTCATTCAAATGTACATGACAATTTTCTTATTTTTCAAGCAATGGAAAAATCATATGGCTAGCTAGACAACTAGGAGACTAAGATCTGAGGAACATTAATGAAAGGTTATAATAGAATTCTATTGTCTTGGAAGCTAATGTACCCTTCTCTTTTACAAATCTAGATATGTATTGATGTATTTGGGGCATAATATGGCAAATTATCCTTCATTACCAAATGCAAATTTAACCATTGCAAATGCCACAAGAAAACTAAATTTTGGAAAATGGGCAAATCTAAGAGTTGGATTATTCAGACAAATCTATGACAAAGATTACAAGGGCTTGTTATCCAATTGAATACACTATTTGTTGAATATCCGCTCTTATAACCACATAAAACATCAGCAAATTATATAAATTGGTTGATAAAGAAAGGGTAGAGAGAAAATACACGATAGGGCCCTACCTTCCCCAAGATGAGAGTCATGGTTTTTATCCCTCGTTATGGAAATATTAAGCCACATGGATACAAATGCAACCATACCTTATGCATACATGTAAAAGGGATACAAATACTAATCAAATGCAAGATTCAATATATGAGGAGATCTCTTGAAGTATTCAATAGTATCTATAGAGCTTTCTCAAAAATCCCCAAAATAACTCTTAAAACTGTGAATTCTAATTTCACTTGAGTAATATACAATGAGTTCTATATTTTGCAATGTCTCATAAGTTTTCATCTAATCTTTTTGCTTTTGTTCTTAAAATAGTAATGAGACACATCCTTTTTTAGGCTTTTTATTTTATTACATGAATTATTGATTTTTTCTAATAACTTGTAGAACATATTTCATAAATGTAACTTTACAAAAATGTTTGCCTTGCCTTAGGTCTTAGTACAAAGGTCACAATAATAATAGATGATTTTTCACATGAGTCAAAGAAATAAGTCCATGCAATAGTAGTGCCCAAAATAATGAAAGATGATTAAGAGAACAAATTTGACTTTTAAACTATGGCTTTTCATATTTTTCAAAATGCTCTTTGTGATGATTATGAAATGTGGATTATAGAGCCATATTCTTCTAGGGAGCTCGCCTTTGTGCAAATGCTAGGTGATTTGGAAGCTTGGAGAGTAGCCAAGTTGTACTATCACAAGAATGTACACATTTTCCTAGAGGTGTGAGGCAATGGCCCTATCACGTTTGTCTTCAATTTCTAAAGGATATCAAAAACAAGGTTTGTCTTTCAAAGCTCAAGTTTCAAAATTCTCTTACTCATTCATTGGTATTCATGGCATGATTGATACCAATAATTTTTATATCATTTTTGTATTTGATTTGTTAATAAGGTCCCCTCATGAAAAGTGGCATCTAGTTGCATAATCAAGAAATTAAATTGTTGTTATGAACTCCTTCCTCAAAAGTCTCTTTCCCAATCAAACAGTTGAAGATGATTGAGGGTTCAATAGACTAAGCACAACAAAATATAGATGAGAGAGATAGAAGCTTAATAGTATTCTTCTTCTTCTTCATTCTTCATTCTCTTATTCTTCTCTCATACACTAACTAAGATACAAAAGTGGATAGTCTCTCTCATGTTGACTTTTCCCTTTAGTCACTTTACAACTTTACTTCTCTCTACACTTAAGATTAGAACTTGACCTTTGCCTTTTTTCGCAACACTCTCCCTCAAGCTCAAAATAAACTTGCACCCATAAAGCTCCAAGTGCACTCATCAATTACTCGTACTTACCTTTACCAATGCCTTGGTAAAGATATTCACAATGTGTTCTGCCTTTTTTTGACATGGACCAAGTCTATTTCACCAGCCAATATTTTCTCTCTAATGAAGTGGTAGTGCACTTCTATGTGTTTCATCCTTACATGCTAGACTCAGTTCTTAGCAAGGATGATGTTAATGCTATTACAATATAATATCAGACCTCCATCAATCTCTACTATCAAAATATTAATCTTAGCCATGTCTCTTCACATGCTACAAGTGCTATATTCCGGTATTCTACTCTAAATCCAATAGTAAGTTGTTTCTTACTACCCCAACTAACCACAATTGAACCAAAAGAAAAGCATTTCCACTTGTAGATCTCCTACCCATGACATTTCTAGCCCAATCTACATTAGAATATCTAAACAATTTGGCTTTGATGCCTTTCTTGTTGAACAATCCAATGCCTTCTACATAAACTGACTTATCACTCCAATTGCATAACTTAAGTCAGAGGCCTCGTTATGGTTAAGTAGATAAGACTTTCAACCATCTTTCTAAACATGCTAGAATATTCAATGTAATGTCCATCATCTACCATCTTCACATTTTGATCCAAAGTTGTATCCATTGCCTTGCATCCTATCATCCCATACTTCTCTTGCATTTTCAATGCATATCGTCTATGTAAAAGCCAAATACCAAGTGATGTTTCTATGACTTCAATATTGAAGAAATATCTCAACTTTCCAAGATCCTTTGAGTGTAGGTCCTTTATTGTAGCCCACTCTTTATATGTGCAATTTCTTTCTCAATGCTACCTATAATAATGAGATCATCCACACAAATAGCCACCACAACCATTCCATCATCTAAATGCTTGACGTACAAAGAGTAATCAACCATGCTTTGATTGAATTCCATGCTAGATAAAAATTGTTCATCCTTTTAGACCAAGCTCTTAGTGCCTATTTGAGTCCATACAATGCTTTCCTCAATCTGCATGCATAATCAGGAAAGTTAGCATTGCATGTAAACTTCCTCTTTCAAATTACTATTTAAGAATGTATTTTTTAATCTATTTGATACACTTTTTGGCCATATATAGCAACCAATGCTATCATTGTTCTAATCGTATAGTAATTTTAGCAAATAGACTTAAAGTTTCATCATAATCCAAGCCATGTGTTTGTCCATATCCTTTTGTGACCAACCTAGCCTTGTATCTTCCAAGGGTTCCATTAGCCTTACACTTCACTTTGTATAGGCTTCTTACCATGTGGTAGCTTTATAAGCTCCTAAGTTTTGCCTTTCTTGATTTTGCTTTTTGTAGCTTCCTCAAAACATGTAGCTCTACATATTAAACATGAGAAACCACATATGCATAGCCCATATTCATATACCCCATTATACATCAACTTATCAATAGTACATCTTAGCCTCTTTTACCTTTGTTATAACTATGGTGCACCAAATAGAGTTTCTGCTCATAGCACATATTTATATACCCCATTATAAATCAACCTATCAATAGTATATCTCACCCTTTTTTACCTTCATAATAACTATGGTGCACCATAGCCAATGCCCTTAGATGACACCCCCATGATCATGTTTCTACTCATCATATTCTTGGTTTTGATAAGATAAAACTGTTTATTTGAATCATGGTTCTTCAATGGTAATTCAATCTTACCGTACTAATCCTAATTTTTGTGATGTATGGCGTCATATGCATGACTCTAGCCTTATTGTTTTCAATTATTATACTCTTGCTAATGGATTTTTGTATTTCCAAAAGAAGTTGTGTGTATCTATACCATTTAGAGTCATGGCTATGCATGAAATGCATGCAGCACCCTATATGGACCATAGAGGTATTCAATCTACTTTAAGTACTTGCAAAGAATTTTTCTATTGGCCTAATTTAAAACATGATGTAGCTCAATTTGTATTTGAATGTGTCATTTATCAAAGGATTAAATGATATCATGGCAAAACATTACTCATGCCTTTATCTGTCCCTACTTGTCCATGGGAATAGAATTCCATGGATTTCATCATCACTAGTTTATCCACTACTTCAGCCCCCCATAATGATATGATTTGGACCATCATCAATATCTCTAGCAAAAAACTTATTTTATTCCATGTAAAATGACTTCAATTGCTCCTTAAGTCACCAAGCTTTTCATCAACACTATTTTTCTACACCATGATTTTCCCTAAGCCCTTTTATCTAATCGCAACTATCGCTTCTGTAACCATTTTTGGATTGCCTTAAGTAATGGTCAAATACCAAGGCTACTAATAGCACTATCCTAGATCTCATTTGATCTTATACGATTGATCAACCTAATAATTGGGACTAACATCTGCCTATTTTACAATTCTCTTATAATAACACACCTCACTCTACTACTGAAGTCCTCAATAAAATTAATGTAATATCATGATCTTTCACTTAACGAAACATTCTAATAAGGTCCCCAAATGTCTAGATGAACTATTTCCAAAGGATACATATTGATTCTCCCTCTCTTTGGAAATCATGGTTTATACTACTTGCCAAACTCACAAGCCTAACAAATATGACCAATGCATCTATGCCATAACTCCACATCTTTATTTTATCCATGGCCACTCTCAACATACATAGAATTTTGTATCACAAGTGTACACACATCCAAAGAAACTATTTTCATTTCTTCTTCCCCCTAGCAATCAGCCAACAGATCTTCTATTATGAAACTCCTTGATGAAGCATCCATACGTATTAAACCACACATGTAACCCTTGGTTGTCCATTTGACCAATTGATGCAAGGTTATTCTAATATTAAACAAATAAAGGACATCATCCAACTTATTTTCAACACCCTCTTTGGTAACAATGGCATGCTACCAATATGTGTAATCCTATGCATAGTATCATCACTCATGGCCACATACTCATTACTATGTATATTTTCCTTTGTATTAAACCACTCCTCATGATGGATCATGTGATTTGTAGCTCCTGAGTTTATCTCTCAATGGATGTGCCATGCTTCCTAATCTATGTTCCATAGCAAATAAATATCCTCTGAAAGAATGGGAAACCTTTAGATACATAATCTATACATTCATAACCACTTTCTTAATGGCTTATTTGGTTATTTTGTGAACTCTAGACATACTATTTTGCCAATGAAATTAGTCCCTCTCAAAGTGACCATAGTGGCTATAATAATGACATGTGCCATCTCTCTACGATAGATTAGAGCATCCTCTAAAAGATACATAAGCTCTCCCCTTGCCTTTAACACAAAGCACCACATCCATAAGAGCCACAACCACATGCAAATGCATCTCCTCTACCATATGTAAGTCCTCTCCTCTAGCATTACCACCACATCCAAACTAGTGATAAAACACACTATCCTCTAAGTATTTGCTACAAATTGATGCGTTTAGCCCAAGCTTTATCTCCTCAGTGAAATGAGCAAGAGAGAAATAAGCTTTGCAAAATCTAGCATGGATCCAACTCTAACAGAAATAGAAGTATCCAAATACTTTTGTGTTAAACCAAGGCCATTCAAATGGATAGAAACCAAATCATCATCATCATCAATTGGATATTTATAGAAGCCAACTCTTCAATAATCTATTTTATTTTTGGCACATAATCATAGATACTATAATTTCCATGCCATGCACCATGTAGTCTATGCTTAAGCTAAATTTTACGAGCCTCAATGATGTACCATAGATTTTCTCAATTATCTCCCAAGCATCCTTACATATGTTAGCCTTCTTTATGTGTATATAGAAATCCAATGCAGAACTTCATGTTTTGCCCATCCAATCTTTATATGATTTCTTATTCTCTTCAATAGGGCCATCTACTAAATCAAGACATGCATCCTCATCTAGTCCTCAAGACCAAGAAGTCCTACATCATGTGAGAGCATACATTCTAGTTATCTGTTGTAAGCTTGTCACCAATAATTTGCATGATTTGTGCCATTTTTAACACAATTATAGCTACCAAATAATCAACAAATAAAATTCCAAAGTGTCCAATGCAATGGAAAATGCATCCATCAATATGTGTGTCAACCGCCCAAATAAAGATCCCAATAGAATCAATATAGCCACTACAAATATGTAAAAAGAAGTCCCAGGTTTTGGATAACATAGGTCAACAAAAAATATTTCAAAAAATTTTCAAAATAATGCTAACATCATGTACATCAACTATCCATCAAAAACTATCCATATAGTGTCCATACAATGACCAAAAAAGCTTGCATGTCCAAAATACACCAACTATACTTCTATAGAATTTTGTTACCAAAATAATGTCCATGAATTTCAACACAAAAATGTTCATACGATTTTTTGTAACTTTTTCTCCTTCAAAAATGGCACAAAAAAAGTCATTTTTTGGCCTCAAAACAATTGATTTGGACTTCTACATGTGAACACAAAACTTGTAAACTAGTTTAGAAATAACTACATCATGTAATAGTGTGAATATTATTTTATCCAATATTGCTCCAAAAATTAACCAATTCATGCATCCATAATGTGAAAATAGCCTTTCCAAGTGGCTCTAACCTAAACTAGTTCAACTTGTAACGAGCGTGATACTAGCAACTAGGGGTTAGACACCTAGTCACACTAACCGAAGTATATAAGGTGTAAGAGTCCCAGTTTAGGGCAACTAGTTATTATCAAGAACATACTCTTCACCTTAATCTCCAACTTCCATGGCTTCCTCCTCCTTTCTCCTCTCTTTTCTATATTTCTCTCTCCTCTTCTAGTCTTTATTTCTCTCTTTCTCTGTCTTTAGCTCATTCTCCTCTCTCCTCTCAACTTCATTCATCACAAGTGGTATCAGTGCAACTGCTACCTTGAAATTTTCAAATGTTGAGAGTGCTCTTCTGCAAAAAGAGATTAATTGTAAGAATTTGGATGTCTCTCGTGTGTCGCATGCTATGACAGTTAGAGGCAAGAATGATGGGTATGGAAAGCATGGCAGTGGCTGTGGCTGTGGATGGGATTCTCAGATATCTCGGTCCAAGTCTCATGGAAAGTCACGTAGCAAATCCCGTGGCAGGAATGCAAATGTTACTTGTCACCATTGTGGGAAAAAGGGCCATATTAGCCCACAATGCCATGAACTACGCAATGAAAGGTGCAAAGATAAGGGGAAAGACAAAGTACAGGATAAGTCTTCTAATCGCAGCATAGTGCCTACAAAGTCCAGTGTTAAAATTGAAGAGATCAATGTTATGCAACCTGAGGATGTTGATGATGATGATTATACCCTTGCAGCTTCTTCTAGTGCTTCGTAGATGATAGAGATGCACAGTGTTGGCTCTTGGACTCAGGTGCGTCCTTTCATGTGACACCTTGCCGAGAGTGGTTTCATTCATATCGTACTATTTTCGGCTATGTGCCTGGGTGATGACATCTCTCTTGATATTGTGGACATTGGTGATGTTAGCCTGCAGTTTCCTTCTGGCAGTAGTTTTGTTATGCAGGATGTACGTCATGTACCTGCTTTGACACTCAATCTCATGTCAGCTGGAGAGCTTGATGATGCAGGTTATCATGTATCTTTTGGAGACTCTACATGGAAGATCACTCATGGCAGACTTGTGATTGCGAGAGGTGCCAAGGCTAGCAGCCTCTATCCCTTGATTGTATCCGCTTCTTCCCTTAATCATGTTTTGTCTATGGGTTCTATCCCACATGTATCTCTTTGGCATGCCCATTTGGACCATATGTCTTTGAAGGGAATGAAAAATATTTTTGGTTTGCAGTACTTACTGCCCCTTGATTATGCATGTTTTGATTCATGTGAGCATTGTCTTTATGGTAGGCAGACTAGGTCTACACATAAGAAGTCTGGTAGGCCACACATGAGTGAGCCCTTGGCATTGGTACATTCTGATGTCTGTGAGCCCATGCCTTGTCAGTCTATGGGTGGTACAAAGTATTTTGTTACATTCATAGATGATTTTGCACGGAAAGTTTGGGCTTATCCCATTAAGCTAAAATCCAATGTCTTGGTTGTGTTTCACAGATGGCTTGCATTGGTTGAGAACCAGTCTGGGTATAGGCTAAAATGCCTAAGAACAGATAATGGGGTTGAGTATGTCTCATGCGCTTTTGAGCAATTATGTGATGAGAGGGGTATTAAGCATCAATTGAGCACCCCCTACACCCCCCCCAGAATGGTTTGGCTGAGCGGATGAATAGAACCATCCAAGAGCGTGTATGCAGTATGCTTAGTTAGCTTGCAGGCTTATCACAAAGCTTTTGGGCTGAGGCAATTAGTACAGTTGTGCATGTCATAAACAGATCACCTTCTAGTGGTTTGGATTTCTAGGTTGCATAGGAGGTAT
Source organism: Lygodium microphyllum (assembly GCF_053477565.2). Classification (NCBI taxonomy): domain Eukaryota; kingdom Viridiplantae; phylum Streptophyta; class Polypodiopsida; order Schizaeales; family Lygodiaceae; genus Lygodium; species Lygodium microphyllum. Next base: position 114,292,090 of record NC_141163.1, read on the forward strand.
GGACTAGAAAACGTCCCTCTTATGCACATCTCCATGTCTTTGGATGTGAGGCATTTATGTGCCCAGGGACAAGAGAAGTAAGCTGGATCCTAAGAGTGTCAAATGCATTTCTCTTGGTTATGGGGATGCAGGAGAGATGGGTTACCGTCTCTGGGATCCGCAGGCATGGAAAGTCATCCGCAGTCATGATGTAGTCTTCCATGAAGACAAGATGCATAGGCAGCATGAGAGAGTTGTTGACATCCGCAGGGTCATATTTCTTGAGGAGCCGAGAGCTCTCGCACAGCCAGTTGGACAGCCTATAGTTACAGCAGATGCTCATGGTCAGGGTGTTGGACAGGCAGCTGGGCAAGCAGCAGAGCCTCGATCTACTAGAGACAGACGTGCACCTGATAGATTTCAACCCTCAATGCATTATGGCTTGGTTACCCATGTAGGAGAGCCTTTCACCTATGATAAGGCTATGTGCAGGGGTGACAATCACTCCTGGGAGAGGGCTATGCAAGGGCAAGAAGGCTTTGCCATGCAAGTGGGTGTACAAGCTGAAAAGTACCCCTGGATACCCCAAGCCGGCATACAAGGCTAGACTAGTAGCAAAGGGTTTTAAGCAGGAGCATGGTGTGGACTTTGATGAGGTCTTTTCTCCTGTGGTTATGATGACCACCCTACACTTAGTCTTGGCTTTGGTTGCTCAGCTTGACTTGGATTTATACCAGATGGATGTCAAGACGGCTTTCTTACCTGGGGACTTGCATGATGAGATTTATATAGAGCAACCTAAGGGCTTTGCACAACTTGGCAGGGAGCACCTAGTGTGCAAATTGAAGAAAAGTCTTTATGGCTTGAAGCAGATACCTAGGGAGTGATATCATAAGTTTGATGCCTTTATGCAGTCACAGGGCTACAGCAGGAGTGTTATGGATCCGTGTCTTTACAGAAGAAAGTCCGTGATGGTTCTTTATTGATTTTGGTACTCTATGTGGATGATATGCTGATAGCAGGGAAAGCTCATGATGAGCTAGATGCTCTTAAGGCTCAACTCAAGAAGAGCTTTGAGATGAAAGATCTAGGACAGGCCACTCACATACTTGGTATGTGCATTAGACGCGACAGGCATCAGGGACGACTCTACTTGTCACAAAGGGAGTACATTCATAAAGTCCTTGAGCTCTTCCGCATGCAGGACGTAAAGCCTATTGGCTGTCCATTGCCTTCTTATGTGAAGGTATCACAGGCTAATTATCTGCAGACAGATGAGCAGAGAGTCGAGATGGCCAAGATTCCCTATGCATCCACAGTGGGCAGTCTTATGTATGCCATGATAGCCACTCGTCCAGATATTGCCTTTGCAGTTGGTATTGTGGCACCCTATATGGCTACACCTGGCAAGAAGCATTGGGATGTCGTGAAGGGTATCATGAGATACATGAAGGGCATTGCAGATATGTGCATATGCTATGGCAGCCAGGATACAGGAGTCGTGGGGTACATTGACTTTGATTATGCAGGACATGTAGATAGTAGGAAGTCCACTTCTGGCTATGTATTCACCTATGCTGGAGGTGCTGTTTCTTGGATGTCCAGGGGGTGCAGAGATGCATGGCCCTTTCTACTATAGAGGCCGAGTATGTTGCAGCCACTGAGGCTTGCAAGGAGGCCATTTGGTTGGGTCGTTTGGTTGCTGACCTTGGTATTGATGCTATCCCTACACTGCATTCGGATTGTATGAGTGCTATTCAGTTAGCCAAGAATCCAGTCTTCCATGCGAAGACGAAACACATTGAGGTGAGGTATCACTTCATACATGGGGTCATTGAGAATAAGTCTGTTGTTCTTGTCAAGATCTCGACTGACCAAAATCCTGTAGATCTACTCACGAAAAGCCTCTCTACAGAGCGCTTTGCCTTCCTTAGGAGATTGATGGGCGTGGGATGAGATGACGTCTTTCCTCATCCTGTTGTACATGTGTACATGTTGTACTGTCTTTTTCTTTTTTCTTTTCACTCCTCACTAGGCCAGATTCGCCTTTAAGTGGGAGGTTGTTGGGAATAAAGGTGCCTCTGCCTAGCTGCCCATGTATTACTATGCCATTGCACACTGCAGGTGGCGGGTGCCCATCATCGTCACTTTATTCTTTATTCTTTTAGTGACAGTTTGAATAAAGGAAGGCCCGGTCACACATTGTGACTGTTGGAGTTCCCATTTCTTGTCTCTCTCTTTCTTGCTCTTGCTCTCCTGCCATAGCTCTTAAGTGCAAGCTTCAATCCTTCTCACCTTTCCCTTTTTGCCTTAGCCCTCCTTCTCACTCTTCTCCTACAAGTTGCCATGGTTGCCAACCCCTATAATCCCCAAAATATTGCTCCAACTCCCTCTAGGACCTCACCACTACCTGGGCTTGATTCCCACTATCCCAGTAACAGTTTGAGCACCCTTGAGGCTATTGAAGACCATGCAATAGCCTACAATTTGCAGTATAAATTACAATGTTGCTCCTGCCCTCCTCCTATCTTAGCACTCAGCATCTCCCTTGGCATCTCTCACCCTTGGGCAACCAGATGAAGCCGCCTGAGCAAGATTTGGAACTTCTTCTCTAACATTTGAGCTCTCACATGTGAAAACCCTATTGTACACTATCTGAGACATCCATTAAAGCTCAGCCCAAGCTCACAACTCAACCCACAACCGCCGGAAGCTCTTCTATCATAAGATCTCTTAGCCCCTTTGCTCGTTCTATCTGAATTGAAGACATGAAGCTCAGCACCCATGGAATTCTTAGGGTAGCCATGAAAGCTCCATTTGAAGCCTTCCATCTTTGAGATTCAAGCTTGAGAAAAAACATGGGAGCCCACATCATCTGTGGAAGTATTTGAATGCTTGAAGGTTTCGTCCTTTGGAGTGCTCCAACCAATTGGACTTGCTTGATGGAGAAATCGGCATCATTGTGGATTATGCTTCAACTATCTCACCCCAAACACTAAAGAGGTATGTCAATATGATCTTAGACTCTCATCTTAATACACTTGCTGAGCTAAACTCCTTTTGTTGGAGAAATTAAGGTTGCATAGGTTTTATTAGTTTACTCTTTCATTATATGCAGTGCATGTGCCTACTAAAATCAATATTAACTTCCCGATGCATCATGATTAATCCTAACTCAATTTCATTTTCTAATATTAACTCATTCTTTCTCTTGTGTTCTTAGATTAATTCCAAGTGAGTAATAAGCCTTTATAAATGGGTAAGTAGTAGCTAGTGAGTTACTAGACTGCTAAGGTAATCCCTATCCAAGCTCTTGTTCATCCTTACATCTCATGAAACAACCCAATGTTTCCTTTTCAATGCATCTCATAACTGATTGCTTAATAAAAATGTCTACCATGTATACTCTGACGACTAAGGAAAAAGGTCGATGCCAAGAGAGGTGGTAAGCCAAAAGAGAGGTTACCCTCCCTTACCACTTAATACCCCGAAGGGATGCACATCCCAGCCAGGGGGAACTTTGCCCACCCCTTGGTGATCCATAGCCCGATACTTGTATACAAGTGTAGGCAATCTCCTATGGTCACCAAAACCATGACTCCAGATAAAATAGTCCCCTTTGGACACCCTTTCAATGCTTATGGTACCCATGTATGACACTTGAGGTGTATGCGGTCAAAAGAGATGTATGGCATTAAGCTCCACTTATGCAGTGATGATAGAGTAGATGGACATGTAAATGTGCTTGGGACTGTGATTAGTATGCTCACAATGCTATTTATGAAGTTTCTCAAGCCTCTTAGTCTATGAGCAAATGATGAACCTAGCTCGGTACAAGATTTCCATGGTGATATGCATGAGGAAGTGCTTGATTTGGATCTCTACAGCCTTCTCAACCACACTTTATGTTAGCATGAGCTTCGTCACATGGAGAGGCATAATGACATGGTCACCAACCACCACTACCAAATGATGTCCAAATATGATGAAGCAAATGAGCAAATGGCCCTCTCAAACTCTAGGACTCAACAAACCTTGGAGCAACTCACCACTATTATAGCTTAGCTAGCTACAACTTTATCCCAAGAGAAGGCAAATGAATCCAAGTGTGAGTCTCGATTCCCTCCACCACTGGAGCCATTGCATGGTCCACAGGGCATTCTTGGATGTAATGGTATTCTTTGTTGAGCTCCCCCATCAACCATGTAGCCAACCCTCCAATAGTGAGGCCCTCTTCCACCATTGGTAGAAGCTCCCCTACTCTCCCTTGGAGCCCCAATGGAGCTTATATGAATCAACCCCATCATGGACAGTATGATATTAATGGCCAGCATGGCAATCATGGGTACCATGCCTATAATGGGAAGCATGGGATAAATGCACAATACGGTATGTATGGGAAGCAAGGTATTTATGGCCATCATGGTATGTATGGACAAGAAGGATTTCATAGGTAGCAAGGCGCTCATGATCACCGTAACAATATTCTACTCATTAAGTACAATGGCAATCTCCCTCCCCATCAGACTTGGAGGAATGGGCATCCAAGTTAGAGTCCTACTTTAATATCTAGCCCTACATTAATTATCAAAAAATTATATTTGCTTCTCTCCACTTAGAAGGATTTGTCCACACGTGGTGGTGCTATATCAATTGAGATAATCATTGATTCATTGATTGGGAAGACTTTAAAATGCATATGGTTCAAGTATTTGTATCCCTCATGGAAAAAGAGCAGTTGGCAAGATGGTGGTACACTCTTGACCAACGATATCTCACTATGCAAGAGTACACAAATTAGTTCATGTATTTGACCATGTATGTGGAGAGCATTAATGATGATGCAAAATTGCATAAGTACATCTATGGGCTGGAACCAAGCCTATCAACAAATGCCATGGCTCAAAATCCTACCACACTATTTGATGCAATTGAATTGGCTTAAAATATACAAGGAAGTACTGTAATAATGAAATTTTTCAGCAAGGTTATGGATAGCCCCATAGCCCTTTGCGATCAGCCCCATATGGAGGTGGTTTTAAAAAGGAAAAAGGCCTATGTTTTAAATGTGGGGTTAAGTACACTATTGACCATGCCTGCAAGTGCCTTTATAAGATAGCCAAGGTCAAGGCTCATAGCTTGTATGTAATGGAAGCTATGGCTATCTCTCACCTAGCTGACGTGCCTTTGAACTTACTGGGGTGTAGTGATCTTACCTCGATGCCCGAATGAGTTGCCTCCTCCCCCAAGCACATCAGTAGCTCCACAATTCATGATGCAAGCTCAAGCATCCTCAAGCCTCCACCTCCAAGCTCCATCCTCCATAGCCATGCGTGAGACGAGATAAGAGAAGAGAAGAGAAGACGAAGAGAGGAGATGATGGAGAGCTTCACCTCCAAGATCCATCACCCTCACACACTCACTCCCTCACACTCACACTCCCTCTCTTAAGTACACACAAGAAAGCAAAGAGAAGAGAAGAAGATGAGTCCACTTTTTCCACACACCAAAGAATGAGCTTCTCTATTTACTTTTTGGCTTTTATACTTAACCCTAAATGCCTTTTGGGTGGTTATCCCTTTTTTACATGACCAACCATTGTGGCAAGGTCCTCTTTTTCATTTCCTTCTATTTGCCTTCTCTCTTTACCTATGCCCGTCTACCTTTTACAATTTGCATAAGAGGGAGCTTGGCGCTCTTTTACAATAGTTTTAGGGGCGCCTTGCATTTAAAAATGCACTTTTGCCTTTGATTTGATTTTTGAGACTGCCCTTGTGCTTTTAGCCATTCTCCATCCTGCCTCTTCCATTGCATCTACAGTCTTGACTTCTTTTTCTTCCATTTTGAACTGGGGTTAACATTACCCCCTTCTAGATGAGTGCAGTCCCATGGCACTTGTGGGGCTTTGCTGATGAGGGCTTGGTGCTTGGCTGGTTGCCGAGGTGATGTTGGGCCTTGTGTGTGTGGGTACTGGGTGAGAAGCTTGACAAATGATTGTGTTGTTGGGGGTCGAGGATATGTTGCATGGGTGGTGGGTGTCTGATATTGGTGGTTTGCAACATCCATCATATCCTGAAAGAGAAGAAGTGCACTACCTAGGGGGCGTTTTTATCTTACCATGTGGTGCATTGTGCTTGTGCGAGTGGAACTGGGAGCTAGGTCTCACCGCAGACAAGCCGGGGTGGTGTCCCACACTTGAGGACCCAGTTCATGCATAGGGGAGGTGCAGTGGGTGTAGCTTAGGGAGACAAGTTGAGTGTGACCTCCCTAGGTATGTCCTACCCTTGATGTTCCCTAAGCATGTGAGTGAGTGAGGAATCAAAAGGGCTAGGGTATTAGGGACATAGCCAGCCAAGTGAAGCCACCAGGCACACCTAACTTGAGAGCCCCTAGATGCAATGCTTGTGGTCTATGTGAAGTGAGGTGGTCCAACTGCTTTGCTCATGAGGTGCTTCTCTTTTCCTCTTTGTTCTTATTTGCTTTTTTCTCTCCCTTTTTTTTTGCCTCTTTCTTTTCTTTTCTTGATTATGACCTTTGAGGTGTAGTACAAAATAGAGGATCTATTCCTCAAGCTCTCGAGTATGAGATGGGGAGGTAGGGGGCTTCAATGATTTACTAAGGAAGTTCCTACTTAGTATATATCCTTTTTGGCCTATCCTAACATGGAGAGGGGTGATGGACAAAAATAGATGGCTATAGCTGGTAAAATGGCTACCATTCATGTCCTTAAGGAGGTCCATGCAAACTGACGAGAGTTGAGCAACACGCAGCATCAACCGAGTCATGGCAAAACTATCTACTCCTGCATTGATGTCAAAAAAGAGTGGCGAAAGATAGTACTTTGCTAGTGTGGGGGGTTGCTTGAGGAGTGTCCTAAGTAATATAATATAGGTACATGTTGTCACAAAGGCGGGTTTGGGTAGGAAGAGAATTCCATTAAGAAGTGGGCCATAGAGTCCCATAGATCTTGTTCTGAGAAAGTGAGTGCTTCCTCACGCTTTGTGGCGTTGATGTTGTAGATCTTAGGGAAGTCATATCGGCCATGGATGTCATTATCAAAATCTACTCCTACCCTTTGAGGATACGGTAGATAGGTCGGATCATTTTGCTCAAAGGGCAAGGATCTGCAAAATGACATCCATGCATCTATATTGCCATTCTAGACTCTTCTCCTCCATTTAGGTTGGGATTCATAGCCTTTCACAGTATGGGGTCCCTCCTCAACCTTATTTTCCCAGTAGTCTAGAGATTTCGTCCCCCATGCAGTCGGATTCTTCTCTCTTTCGACGGCGAGCCATCGATTACCAAGCCTTCTTCCCATGGTAATCACATCCTTTACTGTTTTGGTGGATAGCACTTTTCTTAGGGCTGTTGGGTATCGGAAAGTGAAATTAAAAGGCTAACAACAATTTTTCCACTATTCCCATATTGACGGCTCCATGTTCCAATTCATGGATGAGCAGTCTTTCTTCGATGGGATAGGAGGCTCTAGGACTACAGGCAGTTGTGCTTTTGCCCTTTTGTGTGCCTATTCAAGCATTCTAGCTCTTTTCTTTTTAGCCTCTGCTTTCCTTTCTGCAATGGTATCTTGGTCTTGAGGGGGTTCTAGCTGTGGCGAGGGAGGTGGTGGAACCCACTCCTCATCTCGTTGCGCCCCGTCATGGCTTGATCCTGCTATTACTTCTTGTGGCTGTTCTTCTTGGAATCCTAATGCGTTACCTCCTTTGGCATCAAACCTACCCTTAGCAAATTTTCTCATTGATCTTGCCAAGTCAGATTGAGTCTTGCGTCTTGGATCTAGGAGCACAACCCTTGTTTTATCGCCTTGCGAGCTATTCCCAGCTTTCTTTTAAGCACATCAATTGCCTCCTCCTCTTCAAAGAGTGTGATGTCCAAGATTGTGCTGAGGAAGGCATGTTGTTGGGCCTCTAGACTAGCCTAAGCAGTGTTTGCCCTGCTTTTTGCTAGTATTCTACTTCCTTCCGCAAGGGCCAAACGACTCGCCAAGTCCTTCACTTTCTTCTCACTCTTGACCTCCCATTCCTTAGCCTTCTTTTTCATTTCTTCCAAGCCCTCACTTTGCCTTTGTGACAATGCCACTATTGTCGGCTCCTCTCCCTTCCATTTCTGTGTAATTTCTTCTTTCTCCTTTGTTAGGTACTCGATCTCTCTTTCCAATCTCCCTCGTTCTTTTATTTCCCTTTGCACTCTATACTCCACTTCTTCCCTCTCTCTTTGACATTCCTCTTGTTCTTACGCTCTCTTTGCCTCTAGTGTGGTGAGCTCTTCCATGTCCTCGTAGAGCCTTCTTATCTACGTTTTGAGCTCTAACTGCCTGCTGTAGGACCAAGATATTGTACTCCCTTTGCATTCCAACTAGCTCCTGATTCTCTTCTTCTAGTCTTTTTCACCAGTGTTCCTTCTTATCTTCCTTGGCCTTGAGTTCTACTTTTAGCTTCTTGATTTCTTTTTGTTGCATGGTTACTTGGCATGTCTTTTTTAGTTGGAAGGCAGCTGACATTTCTCTTCCAGCTTCTAGCTTGGCCATTGCAACTCTCTTCTCCTCCTTTGCTCTTTCCGATTGAGCGTAAAGCTCCTTGACATGCTTGTCCCGATCAATGGGTTGTGGCCCCGTAGTAGTGGTGACCTCAACTCTTTGTTGCTTGGGCCCCTGTTGGGATTCGGCATCCGCAACTACCGGTCTTTTCATTCCTATCATTAGGGTCCCTACATTAGAGTCGGGTGTTGGGGTATGTGCTTTGTCGAATAAGAAATGCACCCACGCCATGAGGTTATTGGCATCAACCGTGGTTGGGGTACCTAGTGTTACTACAATGGTTAGGGTGGTCGACAAGATGTTGGGTGGGATTGCAATGCGGCCTTGCCTTTTCCCTTTGGAATGGGCGAAGATAAGTCTTCTGGCACTTGGCCACTGGTCCCCAGTCTGTCTTGTCTTGGCAGGCTCATCGCTGCCAACTCCTCATGCCTACATTGCTACTCAATGGACATGTGCACAGCTTGTGCCAAGTCCTCTTCTTCCTTCCTTCTCAACTCTTTGTCTTCCTCTTCCGCCTTTCTTCTCCTTTCCTCCTCTGCCCTTTTTGATTCTTTTGTTATTCTCTGTAATTTAGCCTTCGCTTTGTTTCTTCTCTCTTCTTCGGCTTGCTTGGACTTTCTTTGCGCTTTTATTAGCTCTTCCTTCTCCTTTTTTGTCATTCTCTCTTCTTGCTTTTCCTATGTCATCTTTTTCTTGGGTTTTACTGGTTTTCTTTTGCTAGACTAGTCTTTTGGTGCTCCCTCCTCGTAACTTGACTGTTCTCTTTCTCGATGGGGAGGTGACCTTCTAGGTGTTTCATTAGCTCCTTCCTCTCCATCCTACACCTCCTTTAGAGCTTCCTAGATGAGGGCGATCAAGATTCCCCCATACCCGATGAATGAGATTGTGAATGATGGTTTCTTTCTCTCAGCTTCCTTTGAAGCCAAGGATTCTCCACTAGTTGGCTTGCTTCCCAGGGCTAGTGCCTTAGCAGACTGATGATGGTTTTCCACACGTAGTTGTTCCAATCTATTTCATCCAATGCGTGAACTGCCAAGCTCTCCAGCATGGGCACACTGATTTTGTGCATGAGGGAGTTGTATCGTTGGCTGGAGAAGAGGGAATGTACGACTTTCACCTACATTCTGATTTCTCGGTCGAGGATGTCTTGAATGCTTATGCTGTCAAGACTTGCTCCTTCTTCATGTTTAGCATGGCATAGAAGTCCCACTTTTGTCTCCTTTCCACCTTGGATTCCAGACCCAGCGCCTTCTCCACCAAGGCCTTACTAAGCTAAATTTGAACTTGCTTAGCTCCTACTCCCCTCCCCACAGTCACCATCCCACATTCCCTATCAGGTTTGTAGGTCCTCAAAAATTCCACACATTTGGTGTGGTTAGCATGCTCATGTCTAAACTTTGCAAGGTACTTGGCTAGGTTGAATTGCTCCATGACCCTTTTTGTAGCCTTCTCCTTAGCCACCACCTCTGCAATATTGTGGATGCTTCGGCTAATTGTAGGTGTGATTTTTGAGGAAAAGGCCATACTTTGCTCTTTCCTTGTTTGTGAGTATGGAAGACGGTGAGCACGATCCTGTTGTGCTACCATCTTCAGTTCCTGTTATAAAACCATGGTTCACCATTAGTGTTCTTAAGACACTTTCTTGTTGAAAGATAAACACGAGTTGATCATGCTTTTATGGAAAGAAGAACATGCTTAAGCATAAAAAGAGAATTTTCTTTCGAGCGGTTCTATTCCCCTTACATGTTTAATTTCACCTCTTGATTTCACATGTTGATTTCACCTTACATCACCTTACCCCCTCCCCCCTTGGGAATGAGAAGAATCCTTCCTAGGATTAGAGGTTGAGAGGTGAAGGGCATTCAGCACATGTTCTCAGGGCTTTACTTCCACATGAGCCAAGTATAGAAATTCGGATTGTATTCTAGATTAGCATAGTGGTTGAGTGTTGTAGGTGAGGACATCCATGAGGAAGTCACCAAAGTTTACTTGACTGGCAATGTGTAACTCCTCCTCAGTCAAAATTCAATCTAAATATGAGTGGGTTAGGAGGTGTTCTTCTAGGGGTCGGTTACAAATGGTGGTCAACACCCTATAGGAGGTTGAAGCTACATAAGTGGGGTCATACGCCAAGGTTTTGATGGCACGTCGTTGCTTAGTGTTAGTCATGATTTGGTAGCCATCTAGCTCCCATTGAAGTTGGAGAGCATATCATTTCCTCAAGAAAGAGGAGTCTGTATTAGCAAGCTATTTTAACTCCTTGATTTCTTGGTTTGTGGCAAGGATGGCGCTCTTGTGATAGGACATAATGGGAGTCGGTTTCATGCGTGTTCTCTGGAGATCTCTGTGGCAATTAGCTCCTCAGCTACTTCTTCGAAAGCCTTAATGAATACAAATTTTGATTCTTCCTAAGAACAAGGGAGTGTACGCACTTCCATCGCTATAGGCTCATCCAAAAGACCTAAATCCAGCCTGTCGTAGCTTTTAGCAAGTGTCATAAAGGTAGTATCCAAGTGTCTAAGGCAAGTAACCAAGTCATACCCTGTATTCTCCACTAAGTCTGGGCAAAGGTTAGAATTGATCCCCCCTCATAAGAGTGTCTAAGGCCTGGGGTTTGACCGAACTAGATAGTTTAGTAGGTGATTGTTGCAGCTCGGGTTGCTTCTGAGGTTGTGGCTTGGCCTCTCGTTCATCGGGCTTGGTTGGAGTTGCGGGTGTTGTGCTACTAGATGCTTCGGAGGCCTTAAGGACACAAGTGGGATCATGTTGAGGTAGCTTGTGAGTAGCAAGCTGTAGTTTCTGTCGATAGCTTGCTACTGGCCTAGGCTTTTGAGGTTCTATGGGTTTCTCCTGAGTATTTTGTGGCATGTGTGTCCGATTTGCCTTGATGCTTTGAGTGGCCAAGCTTGAGGGCAAAGTTTGAGTAGTGCCCTTGGCCATCTTGCCTTCCTCTTGGCTTTAGGTACCCATATCCACATATTACCCTCATAATAGCCTTGAGCTTGCAATAAGATTTTGGAGGCCCATCGAAGCTTGACTGTTTGTTAATGTCAATAGTTTTGTCTCAGTCTTCTAGGTTTCGAGTGTGAGTTCTTAGCCTTGCAGAGTTGTGGGAGTCTGCTCCTAGGTGGCGGGCCTTGATGGTTAGGTGTCCATTGAAGCTTTGGTTCATAGGCCTCAGCTTTGGCTCTAGTGATTTGCTCGTCTTGAGGTTTGGCGGGTTGTGACAGGTCACAACCCCCTCCTTAGACTTGATGGTGTGTTTCTCTACCGATAGCTTTGCAGACTTTGAAGGGGTCGCGCAACCCTTGTTGAAAGCGGTGAGACTATATGCACGTTGCCTATGGCAAGGTGAATGCGTTGGGACTCGTAGTCAACATTACAATGAGCTTGCTTTTTAAATGTGCATTCTAACAGTGATTCCGTACCTGCATCTTTAGTGTTCGGCAACACATAAAAGATCATTGGTATGCTCTCAAACTCGATAGAAATTGCTACTTTGCACTTTTTCAAGAGTAGATATGATCAGCCCCTAAATGGGCTAAGTTTGGTATTAGTGGGCTATAACTGCGATTTGCCAATTTGGATCCAATGCTCATGAGTTAGGACATTAAAGTTAGCTCCCTTATCAATCAGTGCATTGAGGGTAGTCGTATGCTTGGCAATGACCATTATGCTTAAGTAAGTTGGTTCTACTGTTTCCTCATCCTCATCTTCAATCTCCACAATTGTGGCCACTTGTACATTGATAGGGGACTCTAGCATTGGAGGGTCATGTAGTAATGGGTGCATGGGAGGGTAGTACTTCTTGATGCGACTGCCATTAAAGAAGCCTATGCCCTCTCCCTCTAGGGTTTCGAGTTCCACATTACTAGTTCCACTAATGGCGTGGACTTTGAAAGGCCCTAGCCCTCTAAACTTCATCTTTTGTTTATGACCCTTGACTGAGTACAAGAGTACTAAGCCTTCCCATTCAAAATCTCACTGCTTGACATGCTTATCAAACCAGCTTTTGTCTCCTGTCTTCTCACATATCAGTGCATGGGTGGCTGGAAGTCGACAAGTTTTCAATAGGTGTTCGAGCTCAATTAGGTGCTCTATCCATGCCTCCTTTCCATCCATCTCTCTTGAAGAGTGACTCTTAGGCTAGGAACGAAGAACTCTATGGGCAAAATTGCTTTAGTCTTTATAGGCTGTGCGGTAGGTCCACAAGGCTGTAATTTGTTATCCCAATTGCGTGAAGCAGAGACTACTTTGGTCAGGATGTTCACTAAGATTTTATTGTTAGACTCAGCCTGGCCATTCACCTAAGGATAGTAAGGTGAAGACTTTTGATGGATGATTAGAAAGGTAGATAGGAGGTGAGAAATCACTTCATTAATGAAGTGCATGCCTTGGTCACTCATCAGTTCAATGGGGGCAGTCGAATCGTGAGATCACTTACTCCCATAAGAACTTGGTAATGGTCCTAACATTGTTCTTCTGAGTTGCTGCTTCAGCCCACTTCGTGAGATAATACGTGGCAACGATGATGTATTTGGCTTGCAAATACTGTGCCTCATGACTAATCGGCCCAAAGAATTCATTTCCCCATTTCTCGAAAGGTTTCCTTGCAATGATAGAGGTTAGCTCCATTTGATCCTTGCGAATCAAGACTTTGGTCCATTGGCACTCATTGCAATGTTTACGAATTGTGCTGCATCGCAGAAGAGAGTAGATCACCACAATTGAGATTACAGCACCTTGCGGGCTGTTGTTTCTCTGCTAAAGTGTCCTCCTGCAATCCCATCATGTGCCTCTGCCAATACGTCATGCATTTCATGCTTGCACACACATCTACATAGCAACCCGCCCCTATCTATAAAGTTGGCCTGCTATCAATTGATAGGGTTGGATTTTAAGGATGAGTCACCTAAGTCAAGCCTTCTCGATGGGTCAATTAGGGAGTTCATGCTCAAGCACTTGGACTATGTCGTCTATCCAATATGGCGTCAAATCAGCCCTAAATAAATCTCTCACACTAGACAAGTGAAATAGATGTGCATCTGACAATTCATTCGGGATGCCCTATCCAACAGCTTCTCCTGTGGGTATGTGAGACGTATGGTCAGTCATGTAGTGCTACTTCCCCTTACGTATTACCACATAGAAGTCAAGTTCTAAAAGCAGAAGTAACCATTGAGCAATGCACCCTGTAGCGCAAGGCTTATTAACAAAATAAAGCAATGCCTAGTGGTCAACATTCCTCATATGCACATTGGCATTCCTTGGTCCACTCAAATATAATCAGTAACTTGTATAGAGGTCTAGCAATCAATGCATAGTTCAACACAAAGCACCGATAGTATCCTGTGTGGCCTAAGAAGCATTGAACTCCCTTGTAATCAGATGGTGGTGGAAGATCGACAATAACCCTGACTTTCAAGAAGTCTGTGGCAATGCCATTCTTCGACACCAAGTGCCCTAGGATGCATCCGTGCTTTACCCAGAACTTACACTTTAAGAGATTCAACGAGAGACGATATAACCAACATCGTTCAAAGACCACTCGGAGCTTATCTAAGTGATCCTTCCATGTAGAGTGAACATACAAATCATCTATGAAAACCTCTAACTTCTTTCTAAGCACTCTTTGAATATGGCACACATGAGCCTTTGGAAGGTAGCTAGTGCATTAGTTAACCCAAAGGGCATGACTATGTAGGCAAAGACACCCCACTCAGTGGCAAATGCAGTCTTATGCCTATTGTCGAGATACACTTGCACCTGATTATATCTCAAGAAGCTGTCCAGGAAGCTGTAGGCTCCCTTCCCAGCCACTCTTTCGAGTATGTGCTCAGTGTATAGCAATGGATAATTGTCTCTCTTTGTAGCAGTGTTTACCTTCTTGTAGTTGATGCACACTCTGATCTTTCCGTTCTTTTTCACTAGGATCACTATGGGCGAGACCCAGTCTATGTGTTCAATCTCGTAAATGAATCCTGCTCTCAATAGCCTATCAATTTCCTCTTTCACTGCATGAGCGTGCTTGGGATTCATTGGATATGATCGTTGCTTGACCGGCATTGCATCAACTGTCATGGATATGTTGTGAGTTGCTATACTCGGATCTACCCCTTTTAGCTCATCGAGGGACCAAGCAAGCATGTCTATATACTCTTGCAAGAGGGCAATAAGACTTGCTTCCTCTTCCTCAGTCAAGTCACCAACTATAAAGGTAGGTTGGGGTGTCTCCCCTTCCTTGGCCAAATTGACCTCCTTGACCTTGGCAGGTCCTTCTATCGATTCGCTGGCTTGCCCCTGGCATTTGGCTCCTAGAAAGAACACTATCCTATCGTCTTTTTTTAACTTTGTGAATCACTTTGGTAGGTCTTGTGACTTCCTTTGGTCATCAGCCCACCAGTGGTTCCTTGGGCTGCTTCCTCCTTTTCTCCTTCAGCCTTATGTGCCTTAGGCGAACAGGTGGGTCCCCTTTGGTATATCCAGAAGAAGTAGGAAAAAAGGGTGAGGTAAAGAGAGGAAGAAGAGTGAAAAGAAAAGAGAGAGAGAGAGAAATGGATAGAAAGAGGGAGAAAAAGAGAGATAGAGAAAACAATAAATAGAGAGTGAGAGAGGGAGAGAGAAATACAGAAACAATGAGAGAATTAGAGAGTGTGGAATGATAGAAAAATAAAGGGGGAGGGAGAAGAGAGATACAAAGAGAGGTGGGGAGAGAGGGTCTTTCAATGTCCTTGTTTTATAAGTTTTTTAATTTCTATCTTTCATTTTGATTGTAATGAGATGTGTTGAGTGAGACTAGAGAGGAAAAGAGAGAAAGAATTAGAGAGAAGAAGAGAGGGAAAGGAAAAGAGAGAAGAAGTGAGAGTGGGGAGGGAATATGGGGAAGAGAAAGAAACAATGAAAGAGAGGGGAGAGAGAGAAACAAATATGAATGAAGGGAGGCAAAATAAAAAAAGGGAAAGAGAGAGAGAAAGAGGGGTGGGAGAGAAATAAAGAGGGGGATAGATAAAGATAGAGAGACCAAGAGAGAAAAGGAATGGACAAAGAGAGATAGAGGGAGGCAAACAAATAAATGGAAAGGGAGAGAAAGAGGAGCAAAGATTAAAATGGAGGAAGATCATCAACAATGAGGGGAACAAAAGCATACTATTTGTCGTAACATAGAGACCAAATGGAGAACGATGATGGTCGTGATGTCCATGATCGCAAGACATATCTTATTTAGTGTGTCCCATATCCTTACACTCAATGCAAGCTGGTAATTAGACAAAAACGTCGCTTGTCCATAGAATACGTACAACACTTCGGCAAGTTCCAATCAAAGATCGTTGACAAAGAGTGAACAATAAGAAAAGTGTGTATCAATCATGATTTACATTCGCAAAGTAATTGAATATCATATAAAAAAATATTAGAAATGCTTATGAAATTTGTATAGAGAGGTGATGCTTCATCCCAAGGAATGCACATATTACATCCCGTTAGAAGAGATTGTGGGCGTGCAATGGATGGAGTGCCTGCAGCGATACACCAATTGGAGGACACACTGTAGACTACACCCTGATACTAGAGGAGACAATGGGCCTTTCGAACCTTCCTCCAATCTTGGAGCTTGAGATGGAGGCAATGATCGATGCATTAATGTCCATGGATGTAGAATCATCTAATCCACTGAGAGAGAAAGCATCTATACTGTTATATGATGGATGTCGAATATCTCACCTGAAGATGCTACTTGTGCTCCTAAGTGTGCATGCAAAGTATGAGTGGAGTGATGCGAGTGTGACTGAGTTGTTCAGGTACATTCTATGCTCCATTGATTGTTTTTACTCTATTATAAAAAACACTTCTTGTGCTCTTCAAGGCTGATTCTGATTTTTTCAGGTTGCTAAAGTATCATATATTACCACCTAGAAACACGATGCCTGAGTCATGTGATGATGCACGATTGGTGTTACGAAAGCTTGGCATGGACTACAACAGCATCCATGAATGTGTCAACGATTTTGTGATGTTTCGAGGAGACTATGGGACTATGTAGATATGTACAAAGTGTGGTGCTCATAGGTATCAACATGACTTGCAAGGGAAAACCATCCCTCAAAAGATTCTTAGACACTTTTCATTTATACTACATATACGTCACATGTTTCGTATGTTGGGCATGGCAAGCTTGACACCATGGCATGCACAGAATAGATCTACAAATGGATTCCAACGAATATCAGTAGATTCACGTGCATGGAGCCACATTAACTCCACCTTTCTAGGCTTTGCACGAGAGCCAAAGAATCTTCAGCTCGGTCTTGCTATGGATTGTGCGAATCCATTTGGTCTCCACTTAACTTCTTACAATGTGTGGCATGTAGTCCTTGTTAACTACAACATCTTGCCATGGTTTTCTACAAAGAAATGACACCTAATCCTTAGCTTGCTCATTCCTAGGCGCTACAAAGTTAAGAACATGGACGTCTATCTCCGTCCATTAGTTGATGAGCTTAAGATTTTGTGGGAGGAGGGGGTCGCTATGGAAGACATGAGCAAGCACGATGGTCAATGGTCCACTAATATATGAGCCATTCTCATGTGGACCATGCATGACTTTCCAAGATTCAAGGAGTGCTCAAGTAAGTGCACTTCTGCTCTCATTGGTGATATCTAGCATAGCTTGTTCAAGTTTGTGTTGACTAAATAGGGGTGTTGTAACAGGTTTGGTTATCTCAGGTTATCATGCATGTCCATTGTGTGGACCACAGTTAGTGAAGAAGATGGTCATTGGTATATCAAGGACACACTGCTTTCGTGCTAGAGGGTCATGAATTGAGGGAAGGTTTTCTTCGACGACTTCTAGCATGAATGAATGCCCAAAGCTGGTATGAGTTGAAACTGGTCTACAAGGAGTCACATCCAAGCAAAATGCAATGGTTCTCAATTTTCTACGAGTTTTTGTATTGGATCCACTTACAAATCAACCATTTATTGGATCCCATGCATATTCTCAAGAATGTGGGCAACTTATTATGGAACCATATCACAAGAAAGAGAGACACTTCTCAAAGTGTGGGAGGGTATGATGAAAGCAATGTTCCTAGCATAGACGGGGAGAGTATGCAAGCGGAAGGGTCGCTATTGGGGAGGGTGGAGGGCGAAGAGGGCTTGGAGCATACAGAGGAGACACACACATGTAATGTAGACAAAGAGATAGGGGGCCAAGGATTTTTTGAGAATGAAGTAGACTCCTCTTTTTATGGTGACCTATCTATAGACCTTCCAGTGTATGCCGAGCTATGCCAAGAGATTGATATGGGGCCATAGGCCAGGTCGAACTTGCATCCGCTTGCTCAATTCATTCATTATTCACTTTTAAGGGTACTTTAGTATATGCATTTAAAATTAGCATCCTTTCAAAGTTATATTGTCATGCTTTACCTAAATCCTTATATTGATTATGCTAGCATCATTTTCTGTCTGTGCAGGTTACCTTTGACTATACCTAGAGAGAGTAGGATGAGTCGAGGGATGATCGATGAGGAATTACCATAGATATTCACAAGCATGTCTCCAAATCAAATGGCCAGATTTAGAGATATGTGAACCAAGAGCTATCACTGACATCATCAAGCTGTTCTATAAGGTTTACTTTATATGATTTCTTATTCTCTTCAATAGGGCCATCTACTAAATCAAGACATGCATCCTCATCTAGTCCTCAAGACCAAGAAGTCCTACATCATGTGAGAGCATACATTCTAGTTATCTGTTGTAAGCTTGTCACCAATAATTTGCATGATTTGTGCCATTTTTAACACAATTATAGCTACCAAATAATCAACAAATAAAATTCCAAAGTGTCCAATGCAATGGAAAATGCATCCATCAATATGTGTGTCAACCGCCCAAATAAAGATCCCAATAGAATCAATATAGCCACTACAAATATGTAAAAAGAAGTCCCAGGTTTTGGATAACATAGGTCAACAAAAAATATTTCAAAAAATTTTCAAAATAATGCTAACATCATGTACATCAACTATCCATCAAAAACTATCCATATAGTGTCCATACAATGACCAAAAAAGCTTGCATGTCCAAAATACACCAACTATACTTCTATAGAATTTTGTTACCAAAATAATGTCCATGAATTTCAACACAAAAATGTTCATACGATTTTTTGTAACTTTTTCTCCTTCAAAAATGGCACAAAAAAAGTCATTTTTTGGCCTCAAAACAATTGATTTGGACTTCTACATGTGAACACAAAACTTGTAAACTAGTTTAGAAATAACTACATCATGTAATAGTGTGAATATTATTTTATCCAATATTGCTCCAAAAATTAACCAATTCATGCATCCATAATGTGAAAATAGCCTTTCCAAGTGGCTCTAACCTAAACTAGTTCAACTTGTAACGAGCGTGATACTAGCAACTAGGGGTTAGACACCTAGTCACACTAACCGAAGTATATAAGGTGTAAGAGTCCCAGTTTAGGGCAACTAGTTATTATCAAGAACATACTCTTCACCTTAATCTCCAACTTCCATGGCTTCCTCCTCCTTTCTCCTCTCTTTTCTATATTTCTCTCTCCTCTTCTAGTCTTTATTTCTCTCTTTCTCTGTCTTTAGCTCATTCTCCTCTCTCCTCTCAACTTCATTCATCACAAGTGGTATCAGTGCAACTGCTACCTTGAAATTTTCAAATGTTGAGAGTGCTCTTCTGCAAAAAGAGATTAATTGTAAGAATTTGGATGTCTCTCGTGTGTCGCATGCTATGACAGTTAGAGGCAAGAATGATGGGTATGGAAAGCATGGCAGTGGCTGTGGCTGTGGATGGGATTCTCAGATATCTCGGTCCAAGTCTCATGGAAAGTCACGTAGCAAATCCCGTGGCAGGAATGCAAATGTTACTTGTCACCATTGTGGGAAAAAGGGCCATATTAGCCCACAATGCCATGAACTACGCAATGAAAGGTGCAAAGATAAGGGGAAAGACAAAGTACAGGATAAGTCTTCTAATCGCAGCATAGTGCCTACAAAGTCCAGTGTTAAAATTGAAGAGATCAATGTTATGCAACCTGAGGATGTTGATGATGATGATTATACCCTTGCAGCTTCTTCTAGTGCTTCGTAGATGATAGAGATGCACAGTGTTGGCTCTTGGACTCAGGTGCGTCCTTTCATGTGACACCTTGCCGAGAGTGGTTTCATTCATATCGTACTATTTTCGGCTATGTGCCTGGGTGATGACATCTCTCTTGATATTGTGGACATTGGTGATGTTAGCCTGCAGTTTCCTTCTGGCAGTAGTTTTGTTATGCAGGATGTACGTCATGTACCTGCTTTGACACTCAATCTCATGTCAGCTGGAGAGCTTGATGATGCAGGTTATCATGTATCTTTTGGAGACTCTACATGGAAGATCACTCATGGCAGACTTGTGATTGCGAGAGGTGCCAAGGCTAGCAGCCTCTATCCCTTGATTGTATCCGCTTCTTCCCTTAATCATGTTTTGTCTATGGGTTCTATCCCACATGTATCTCTTTGGCATGCCCATTTGGACCATATGTCTTTGAAGGGAATGAAAAATATTTTTGGTTTGCAGTACTTACTGCCCCTTGATTATGCATGTTTTGATTCATGTGAGCATTGTCTTTATGGTAGGCAGACTAGGTCTACACATAAGAAGTCTGGTAGGCCACACATGAGTGAGCCCTTGGCATTGGTACATTCTGATGTCTGTGAGCCCATGCCTTGTCAGTCTATGGGTGGTACAAAGTATTTTGTTACATTCATAGATGATTTTGCACGGAAAGTTTGGGCTTATCCCATTAAGCTAAAATCCAATGTCTTGGTTGTGTTTCACAGATGGCTTGCATTGGTTGAGAACCAGTCTGGGTATAGGCTAAAATGCCTAAGAACAGATAATGGGGTTGAGTATGTCTCATGCGCTTTTGAGCAATTATGTGATGAGAGGGGTATTAAGCATCAATTGAGCACCCCCTACACCCCCCCCAGAATGGTTTGGCTGAGCGGATGAATAGAACCATCCAAGAGCGTGTATGCAGTATGCTTAGTTAGCTTGCAGGCTTATCACAAAGCTTTTGGGCTGAGGCAATTAGTACAGTTGTGCATGTCATAAACAGATCACCTTCTAGTGGTTTGGATTTCTAGGTTGCATAGGAGGTATGGACTAGAAAACGTCCCTCTTATGCACATCTCCATGTCTTTGGATGTGAGGCATTTATGTGCCCAGGGACAAGAGAAGTAAGCTGGATCCTAAGAGTGTCAAATGCATTTCTCTTGGTTATGGGGATGCAGGAGAGATGGGTTACCGTCTCTGGGATCCGCAGGCATGGAAAGTCATCCGCAGTCATGATGTAGTCTTCCATGAAGACAAGATGCATAGGCAGCATGAGAGAGTTGTTGACATCCGCAGGGTCATATTTCTTGAGGAGCCGAGAGCTCTCGCACAGCCAGTTGGACAGCCTATAGTTACAGCAGATGCTCATGGTCAGGGTGTTGGACAGGCAGCTGGGCAAGCAGCAGAGCCTCGATCTACTAGAGACAGACGTGCACCTGATAGATTTTCAACCCTCAATGCATTATGGCTTGGTTACCCATGTAGGAGAGCCTTTCACCTATGATAAGGCTATGTGCAGGGGTGACAATCACTCCTGGGAGAGGGCTATGCAAGGGCAAGAAGGCTTTGCCATGCAAGTGGGTGTACAAGCTGAAAAGTACCCCTGGATACCCCAAGCCGGCATACAAGGCTAGACTAGTAGCAAAGGGTTTTAAGCAGGAGCATGGTGTGGACTTTGATGAGGTCTTTTCTCCTGTGGTTATGATGACCACCCTACACTTAGTCTTGGCTTTGGTTGCTCAGCTTGACTTGGATTTATACCAGATGGATGTCAAGACGGCTTTCTTACCTGGGGACTTGCATGATGAGATTTATATAGAGCAACCTAAGGGCTTTGCACAACTTGGCAGGGAGCACCTAGTGTGCAAATTGAAGAAAAGTCTTTATGGCTTGAAGCAGATACCTAGGGAGTGATATCATAAGTTTGATGCCTTTATGCAGTCACAGGGCTACAGCAGGAGTGTTATGGATCCGTGTCTTTACAGAAGAAAGTCCGTGATGGTTCTTTATTGATTTTGGTACTCTATGTGGATGATATGCTGATAGCAGGGAAAGCTCATGATGAGCTAGATGCTCTTAAGGCTCAACTCAAGAAGAGCTTTGAGATGAAAGATCTAGGACAGGCCACTCACATACTTGGTATGTGCATTAGACGCGACAGGCATCAGGGACGACTCTACTTGTCACAAAGGGAGTACATTCATAAAGTCCTTGAGCTCTTCCGCATGCAGGACGTAAAGCCTATTGGCTGTCCATTGCCTTCTTATGTGAAGGTATCACAGGCTAATTATCTGCAGACAGATGAGCAGAGAGTCGAGATGGCCAAGATTCCCTATGCATCCACAGTGGGCAGTCTTATGTATGCCATGATAGCCACTCGTCCAGATATTGCCTTTGCAGTTGGTATTGTGGCACCCTATATGGCTACACCTGGCAAGAAGCATTGGGATGTCGTGAAGGGTATCATGAGATACATGAAGGGCATTGCAGATATGTGCATATGCTATGGCAGCCAGGATACAGGAGTCGTGGGGTACATTGACTTTGATTATGCAGGACATGTAGATAGTAGGAAGTCCACTTCTGGCTATGTATTCACCTATGCTGGAGGTGCTGTTTCTTGGATGTCCAGGGGGTGCAGAGATGCATGGCCCTTTCTACTATAGAGGCCGAGTATGTTGCAGCCACTGAGGCTTGCAAGGAGGCCATTTGGTTGGGTCGTTTGGTTGCTGACCTTGGTATTGATGCTATCCCTACACTGCATTCGGATTGTATGAGTGCTATTCAGTTAGCCAAGAATCCAGTCTTCCATGCGAAGACGAAACACATTGAGGTGAGGTATCACTTCATACATGGGGTCATTGAGAATAAGTCTGTTGTTCTTGTCAAGATCTCGACTGACCAAAATCCTGTAGATCTACTCACGAAAAGCCTCTCTACAGAGCGCTTTGCCTTCCTTAGGAGATTGATGGGCGTGGGATGAGATGACGTCTTTCCTCATCCTGTTGTACATGTGTACATGTTGTACTGTCTTTTTCTTTTTTCTTTTCACTCCTCACTAGGCCAGATTCGCCTTTAAGTGGGAGGTTGTTGGGAATAAAGGTGCCTCTGCCTAGCTGCCCATGTATTACTATGCCATTGCACACTGCAGGTGGCGGGTGCCCATCATCGTCACTTTATTCTTTATTCTTTTAGTGACAGTTTGAATAAAGGAAGGCCCGGTCACACATTGTGACTGTTGGAGTTCCCATTTCTTGTCTCTCTCTTTCTTGCTCTTGCTCTCCTGCCATAGCTCTTAAGTGCAAGCTTCAATCCTTCTCACCTTTCCCTTTTTGCCTTAGCCCTCCTTCTCACTCTTCTCCTACAAGTTGCCATGGTTGCCAACCCCTATAATCCCCAAAATATTGCTCCAACTCCCTCTAGGACCTCACCACTACCTGGGCTTGATTCCCACTATCCCAGTAACAGTTTGAGCACCCTTGAGGCTATTGAAGACCATGCAATAGCCTACAATTTGCAGTATAAATTACAATGTTGCTCCTGCCCTCCTCCTATCTTAGCACTCAGCATCTCCCTTGGCATCTCTCACCCTTGGGCAACCAGATGAAGCCGCCTGAGCAAGATTTGGAACTTCTTCTCTAACATTTGAGCTCTCACATGTGAAAACCCTATTGTACACTATCTGAGACATCCATTAAAGCTCAGCCCAAGCTCACAACTCAACCCACAACCGCCGGAAGCTCTTCTATCATAAGATCTCTTAGCCCCTTTGCTCGTTCTATCTGAATTGAAGACATGAAGCTCAGCACCCATGGAATTCTTAGGGTAGCCATGAAAGCTCCATTTGAAGCCTTCCATCTTTGAGATTCAAGCTTGAGAAAAAACATGGGAGCCCACATCATCTGTGGAAGTATTTGAATGCTTGAAGGTTTCGTCCTTTGGAGTGCTCCAACCAATTGGACTTGCTTGATGGAGAAATCGGCATCATTGTGGATTATGCTTCAACTATCTCACCCCAAACACTAAAGAGGTATGTCAATATGATCTTAGACTCTCATCTTAATACACTTGCTGAGCTAAACTCCTTTTGTTGGAGAAATTAAGGTTGCATAGGTTTTATTAGTTTACTCTTTCATTATATGCAGTGCATGTGCCTACTAAAATCAATATTAACTTCCCGATGCATCATGATTAATCCTAACTCAATTTCATTTTCTAATATTAACTCATTCTTTCTCTTGTGTTCTTAGATTAATTCCAAGTGAGTAATAAGCCTTTATAAATGGGTAAGTAGTAGCTAGTGAGTTACTAGACTGCTAAGGTAATCCCTATCCAAGCTCTTGTTCATCCTTACATCTCATGAAACAACCCAATGTTTCCTTTTCAATGCATCTCATAACTGATTGCTTAATAAAAATGTCTACCATGTATACTCTGACGACTAAGGAAAAAGGTCGATGCCAAGAGAGGTGGTAAGCCAAAAGAGAGGTTACCCTCCCTTACCACTTAATACCCCGAAGGGATGCACATCCCAGCCAGGGGGAACTTTGCCCACCCCTTGGTGATCCATAGCCCGATACTTGTATACAAGTGTAGGCAATCTCCTATGGTCACCAAAACCATGACTCCAGATAAAATAGTCCCCTTTGGACACCCTTTCAATGCTTATGGTACCCATGTATGACACTTGAGGTGTATGCGGTCAAAAGAGATGTATGGCATTAAGCTCCACTTATGCAGTGATGATAGAGTAGATGGACATGTAAATGTGCTTGGGACTGTGATTAGTATGCTCACAATGCTATTTATGAAGTTTCTCAAGCCTCTTAGTCTATGAGCAAATGATGAACCTAGCTCGGTACAAGATTTCCATGGTGATATGCATGAGGAAGTGCTTGATTTGGATCTCTACAGCCTTCTCAACCACACTTTATGTTAGCATGAGCTTCGTCACATGGAGAGGCATAATGACATGGTCACCAACCACCACTACCAAATGATGTCCAAATATGATGAAGCAAATGAGCAAATGGCCCTCTCAAACTCTAGGACTCAACAAACCTTGGAGCAACTCACCACTATTATAGCTTAGCTAGCTACAACTTTATCCCAAGAGAAGGCAAATGAATCCAAGTGTGAGTCTCGATTCCCTCCACCACTGGAGCCATTGCATGGTCCACAGGGCATTCTTGGATGTAATGGTATTCTTTGTTGAGCTCCCCCATCAACCATGTAGCCAACCCTCCAATAGTGAGGCCCTCTTCCACCATTGGTAGAAGCTCCCCTACTCTCCCTTGGAGCCCCAATGGAGCTTATATGAATCAACCCCATCATGGACAGTATGATATTAATGGCCAGCATGGCAATCATGGGTACCATGCCTATAATGGGAAGCATGGGATAAATGCACAATACGGTATGTATGGGAAGCAAGGTATTTATGGCCATCATGGTATGTATGGACAAGAAGGATTTCATAGGTAGCAAGGCGCTCATGATCACCGTAACAATATTCTACTCATTAAGTACAATGGCAATCTCCCTCCCCATCAGACTTGGAGGAATGGGCATCCAAGTTAGAGTCCTACTTTAATATCTAGCCCTACATTAATTATCAAAAAATTATATTTGCTTCTCTCCACTTAGAAGGATTTGTCCACACGTGGTGGTGCTATATCAATTGAGATAATCATTGATTCATTGATTGGGAAGACTTTAAAATGCATATGGTTCAAGTATTTGTATCCCTCATGGAAAAAGAGCAGTTGGCAAGATGGTGGTACACTCTTGACCAACGATATCTCACTATGCAAGAGTACACAAATTAGTTCATGTATTTGACCATGTATGTGGAGAGCATTAATGATGATGCAAAATTGCATAAGTACATCTATGGGCTGGAACCAAGCCTATCAACAAATGCCATGGCTCAAAATCCTACCACACTATTTGATGCAATTGAATTGGCTTAAAATATACAAGGAAGTACTGTAATAATGAAATTTTTCAGCAAGGTTATGGATAGCCCCATAGCCCTTTGCGATCAGCCCCATATGGAGGTGGTTTTAAAAAGGAAAAAGGCCTATGTTTTAAATGTGGGGTTAAGTACACTATTGACCATGCCTGCAAGTGCCTTTATAAGATAGCCAAGGTCAAGGCTCATAGCTTGTATGTAATGGAAGCTATGGCTATCTCTCACCTAGCTGACGTGCCTTTGAACTTACTGGGGTGTAGTGATCTTACCTCGATGCCCGAATGAGTTGCCTCCTCCCCCAAGCACATCAGTAGCTCCACAATTCATGATGCAAGCTCAAGCATCCTCAAGCCTCCACCTCCAAGCTCCATCCTCCATAGCCATGCGTGAGACGAGATAAGAGAAGAGAAGAGAAGACGAAGAGAGGAGATGATGGAGAGCTTCACCTCCAAGATCCATCACCCTCACACACTCACTCCCTCACACTCACACTCCCTCTCTTAAGTACACACAAGAAAGCAAAGAGAAGAGAAGAAGATGAGTCCACTTTTTCCACACACCAAAGAATGAGCTTCTCTATTTACTTTTTGGCTTTTATACTTAACCCTAAATGCCTTTTGGGTGGTTATCCCTTTTTTACATGACCAACCATTGTGGCAAGGTCCTCTTTTTCATTTCCTTCTATTTGCCTTCTCTCTTTACCTATGCCCGTCTACCTTTTACAATTTGCATAAGAGGGAGCTTGGCGCTCTTTTACAATAGTTTTAGGGGCGCCTTGCATTTAAAAATGCACTTTTGCCTTTGATTTGATTTTTGAGACTGCCCTTGTGCTTTTAGCCATTCTCCATCCTGCCTCTTCCATTGCATCTACAGTCTTGACTTCTTTTTCTTCCATTTTGAACTGGGGTTAACATTACCCCCTTCTAGATGAGTGCAGTCCCATGGCACTTGTGGGGCTTTGCTGATGAGGGCTTGGTGCTTGGCTGGTTGCCGAGGTGATGTTGGGCCTTGTGTGTGTGGGTACTGGGTGAGAAGCTTGACAAATGATTGTGTTGTTGGGGGTCGAGGATATGTTGCATGGGTGGTGGGTGTCTGATATTGGTGGTTTGCAACATCCATCATATCCTGAAAGAGAAGAAGTGCACTACCTAGGGGGCGTTTTTATCTTACCATGTGGTGCATTGTGCTTGTGCGAGTGGAACTGGGAGCTAGGTCTCACCGCAGACAAGCCGGGGTGGTGTCCCACACTTGAGGACCCAGTTCATGCATAGGGGAGGTGCAGTGGGTGTAGCTTAGGGAGACAAGTTGAGTGTGACCTCCCTAGGTATGTCCTACCCTTGATGTTCCCTAAGCATGTGAGTGAGTGAGGAATCAAAAGGGCTAGGGTATTAGGGACATAGCCAGCCAAGTGAAGCCACCAGGCACACCTAACTTGAGAGCCCCTAGATGCAATGCTTGTGGTCTATGTGAAGTGAGGTGGTCCAACTGCTTTGCTCATGAGGTGCTTCTCTTTTCCTCTTTGTTCTTATTTGCTTTTTTCTCTCCCTTTTTTTTTGCCTCTTTCTTTTCTTTTCTTGATTATGACCTTTGAGGTGTAGTACAAAATAGAGGATCTATTCCTCAAGCTCTCGAGTATGAGATGGGGAGGTAGGGGGCTTCAATGATTTACTAAGGAAGTTCCTACTTAGTATATATCCTTTTTGGCCTATCCTAACATGGAGAGGGGTGATGGACAAAAATAGATGGCTATAGCTGGTAAAATGGCTACCATTCATGTCCTTAAGGAGGTCCATGCAAACTGACGAGAGTTGAGCAACACGCAGCATCAACCGAGTCATGGCAAAACTATCTACTCCTGCATTGATGTCAAAAAAGAGTGGCGAAAGATAGTACTTTGCTAGTGTGGGGGGTTGCTTGAGGAGTGTCCTAAGTAATATAATATAGGTACATGTTGTCACAAAGGCGGGTTTGGGTAGGAAGAGAATTCCATTAAGAAGTGGGCCATAGAGTCCCATAGATCTTGTTCTGAGAAAGTGAGTGCTTCCTCACGCTTTGTGGCGTTGATGTTGTAGATCTTAGGGAAGTCATATCGGCCATGGATGTCATTATCAAAATCTACTCCTACCCTTTGAGGATACGGTAGATAGGTCGGATCATTTTGCTCAAAGGGCAAGGATCTGCAAAATGACATCCATGCATCTATATTGCCATTCTAGACTCTTCTCCTCCATTTAGGTTGGGATTCATAGCCTTTCACAGTATGGGGTCCCTCCTCAACCTTATTTTCCCAGTAGTCTAGAGATTTCGTCCCCCATGCAGTCGGATTCTTCTCTCTTTCGACGGCGAGCCATCGATTACCAAGCCTTCTTCCCATGGTAATCACATCCTTTACTGTTTTGGTGGATAGCACTTTTCTTAGGGCTGTTGGGTATCGGAAAGTGAAATTAAAAGGCTAACAACAATTTTTCCACTATTCCCATATTGACGGCTCCATGTTCCAATTCATGGATGAGCAGTCTTTCTTCGATGGGATAGGAGGCTCTAGGACTACAGGCAGTTGTGCTTTTGCCCTTTTGTGTGCCTATTCAAGCATTCTAGCTCTTTTCTTTTTAGCCTCTGCTTTCCTTTCTGCAATGGTATCTTGGTCTTGAGGGGGTTCTAGCTGTGGCGAGGGAGGTGGTGGAACCCACTCCTCATCTCGTTGCGCCCCGTCATGGCTTGATCCTGCTATTACTTCTTGTGGCTGTTCTTCTTGGAATCCTAATGCGTTACCTCCTTTGGCATCAAACCTACCCTTAGCAAATTTTCTCATTGATCTTGCCAAGTCAGATTGAGTCTTGCGTCTTGGATCTAGGAGCACAACCCTTGTTTTATCGCCTTGCGAGCTATTCCCAGCTTTCTTTTAAGCACATCAATTGCCTCCTCCTCTTCAAAGAGTGTGATGTCCAAGATTGTGCTGAGGAAGGCATGTTGTTGGGCCTCTAGACTAGCCTAAGCAGTGTTTGCCCTGCTTTTTGCTAGTATTCTACTTCCTTCCGCAAGGGCCAAACGACTCGCCAAGTCCTTCACTTTCTTCTCACTCTTGACCTCCCATTCCTTAGCCTTCTTTTTCATTTCTTCCAAGCCCTCACTTTGCCTTTGTGACAATGCCACTATTGTCGGCTCCTCTCCCTTCCATTTCTGTGTAATTTCTTCTTTCTCCTTTGTTAGGTACTCGATCTCTCTTTCCAATCTCCCTCGTTCTTTTATTTCCCTTTGCACTCTATACTCCACTTCTTCCCTCTCTCTTTGACATTCCTCTTGTTCTTACGCTCTCTTTGCCTCTAGTGTGGTGAGCTCTTCCATGTCCTCGTAGAGCCTTCTTATCTACGTTTTGAGCTCTAACTGCCTGCTGTAGGACCAAGATATTGTACTCCCTTTGCATTCCAACTAGCTCCTGATTCTCTTCTTCTAGTCTTTTTCACCAGTGTTCCTTCTTATCTTCCTTGGCCTTGAGTTCTACTTTTAGCTTCTTGATTTCTTTTTGTTGCATGGTTACTTGGCATGTCTTTTTTAGTTGGAAGGCAGCTGACATTTCTCTTCCAGCTTCTAGCTTGGCCATTGCAACTCTCTTCTCCTCCTTTGCTCTTTCCGATTGAGCGTAAAGCTCCTTGACATGCTTGTCCCGATCAATGGGTTGTGGCCCCGTAGTAGTGGTGACCTCAACTCTTTGTTGCTTGGGCCCCTGTTGGGATTCGGCATCCGCAACTACCGGTCTTTTCATTCCTATCATTAGGGTCCCTACATTAGAGTCGGGTGTTGGGGTATGTGCTTTGTCGAATAAGAAATGCACCCACGCCATGAGGTTATTGGCATCAACCGTGGTTGGGGTACCTAGTGTTACTACAATGGTTAGGGTGGTCGACAAGATGTTGGGTGGGATTGCAATGCGGCCTTGCCTTTTCCCTTTGGAATGGGCGAAGATAAGTCTTCTGGCACTTGGCCACTGGTCCCCAGTCTGTCTTGTCTTGGCAGGCTCATCGCTGCCAACTCCTCATGCCTACATTGCTACTCAATGGACATGTGCACAGCTTGTGCCAAGTCCTCTTCTTCCTTCCTTCTCAACTCTTTGTCTTCCTCTTCCGCCTTTCTTCTCCTTTCCTCCTCTGCCCTTTTTGATTCTTTTGTTATTCTCTGTAATTTAGCCTTCGCTTTGTTTCTTCTCTCTTCTTCGGCTTGCTTGGACTTTCTTTGCGCTTTTATTAGCTCTTCCTTCTCCTTTTTTGTCATTCTCTCTTCTTGCTTTTCCTATGTCATCTTTTTCTTGGGTTTTACTGGTTTTCTTTTGCTAGACTAGTCTTTTGGTGCTCCCTCCTCGTAACTTGACTGTTCTCTTTCTCGATGGGGAGGTGACCTTCTAGGTGTTTCATTAGCTCCTTCCTCTCCATCCTACACCTCCTTTAGAGCTTCCTAGATGAGGGCGATCAAGATTCCCCCATACCCGATGAATGAGATTGTGAATGATGGTTTCTTTCTCTCAGCTTCCTTTGAAGCCAAGGATTCTCCACTAGTTGGCTTGCTTCCCAGGGCTAGTGCCTTAGCAGACTGATGATGGTTTTCCACACGTAGTTGTTCCAATCTATTTCATCCAATGCGTGAACTGCCAAGCTCTCCAGCATGGGCACACTGATTTTGTGCATGAGGGAGTTGTATCGTTGGCTGGAGAAGAGGGAATGTACGACTTTCACCTACATTCTGATTTCTCGGTCGAGGATGTCTTGAATGCTTATGCTGTCAAGACTTGCTCCTTCTTCATGTTTAGCATGGCATAGAAGTCCCACTTTTGTCTCCTTTCCACCTTGGATTCCAGACCCAGCGCCTTCTCCACCAAGGCCTTACTAAGCTAAATTTGAACTTGCTTAGCTCCTACTCCCCTCCCCACAGTCACCATCCCACATTCCCTATCAGGTTTGTAGGTCCTCAAAAATTCCACACATTTGGTGTGGTTAGCATGCTCATGTCTAAACTTTGCAAGGTACTTGGCTAGGTTGAATTGCTCCATGACCCTTTTTGTAGCCTTCTCCTTAGCCACCACCTCTGCAATATTGTGGATGCTTCGGCTAATTGTAGGTGTGATTTTTGAGGAAAAGGCCATACTTTGCTCTTTCCTTGTTTGTGAGTATGGAAGACGGTGAGCACGATCCTGTTGTGCTACCATCTTCAGTTCCTGTTATAAAACCATGGTTCACCATTAGTGTTCTTAAGACACTTTCTTGTTGAAAGATAAACACGAGTTGATCATGCTTTTATGGAAAGAAGAACATGCTTAAGCATAAAAAGAGAATTTTCTTTCGAGCGGTTCTATTCCCCTTACATGTTTAATTTCACCTCTTGATTTCACATGTTGATTTCACCTTACATCACCTTACCCCCTCCCCCCTTGGGAATGAGAAGAATCCTTCCTAGGATTAGAGGTTGAGAGGTGAAGGGCATTCAGCACATGTTCTCAGGGCTTTACTTCCACATGAGCCAAGTATAGAAATTCGGATTGTATTCTAGATTAGCATAGTGGTTGAGTGTTGTAGGTGAGGACATCCATGAGGAAGTCACCAAAGTTTACTTGACTGGCAATGTGTAACTCCTCCTCAGTCAAAATTCAATCTAAATATGAGTGGGTTAGGAGGTGTTCTTCTAGGGGTCGGTTACAAATGGTGGTCAACACCCTATAGGAGGTTGAAGCTACATAAGTGGGGTCATACGCCAAGGTTTTGATGGCACGTCGTTGCTTAGTGTTAGTCATGATTTGGTAGCCATCTAGCTCCCATTGAAGTTGGAGAGCATATCATTTCCTCAAGAAAGAGGAGTCTGTATTAGCAAGCTATTTTAACTCCTTGATTTCTTGGTTTGTGGCAAGGATGGCGCTCTTGTGATAGGACATAATGGGAGTCGGTTTCATGCGTGTTCTCTGGAGATCTCTGTGGCAATTAGCTCCTCAGCTACTTCTTCGAAAGCCTTAATGAATACAAATTTTGATTCTTCCTAAGAACAAGGGAGTGTACGCACTTCCATCGCTATAGGCTCATCCAAAAGACCTAAATCCAGCCTGTCGTAGCTTTTAGCAAGTGTCATAAAGGTAGTATCCAAGTGTCTAAGGCAAGTAACCAAGTCATACCCTGTATTCTCCACTAAGTCTGGGCAAAGGTTAGAATTGATCCCCCCTCATAAGAGTGTCTAAGGCCTGGGGTTTGACCGAACTAGATAGTTTAGTAGGTGATTGTTGCAGCTCGGGTTGCTTCTGAGGTTGTGGCTTGGCCTCTCGTTCATCGGGCTTGGTTGGAGTTGCGGGTGTTGTGCTACTAGATGCTTCGGAGGCCTTAAGGACACAAGTGGGATCATGTTGAGGTAGCTTGTGAGTAGCAAGCTGTAGTTTCTGTCGATAGCTTGCTACTGGCCTAGGCTTTTGAGGTTCTATGGGTTTCTCCTGAGTATTTTGTGGCATGTGTGTCCGATTTGCCTTGATGCTTTGAGTGGCCAAGCTTGAGGGCAAAGTTTGAGTAGTGCCCTTGGCCATCTTGCCTTCCTCTTGGCTTTAGGTACCCATATCCACATATTACCCTCATAATAGCCTTGAGCTTGCAATAAGATTTTGGAGGCCCATCGAAGCTTGACTGTTTGTTAATGTCAATAGTTTTGTCTCAGTCTTCTAGGTTTCGAGTGTGAGTTCTTAGCCTTGCAGAGTTGTGGGAGTCTGCTCCTAGGTGGCGGGCCTTGATGGTTAGGTGTCCATTGAAGCTTTGGTTCATAGGCCTCAGCTTTGGCTCTAGTGATTTGCTCGTCTTGAGGTTTGGCGGGTTGTGACAGGTCACAACCCCCTCCTTAGACTTGATGGTGTGTTTCTCTACCGATAGCTTTGCAGACTTTGAAGGGGTCGCGCAACCCTTGTTGAAAGCGGTGAGACTATATGCACGTTGCCTATGGCAAGGTGAATGCGTTGGGACTCGTAGTCAACATTACAATGAGCTTGCTTTTTAAATGTGCATTCTAACAGTGATTCCGTACCTGCATCTTTAGTGTTCGGCAACACATAAAAGATCATTGGTATGCTCTCAAACTCGATAGAAATTGCTACTTTGCACTTTTTCAAGAGTAGATATGATCAGCCCCTAAATGGGCTAAGTTTGGTATTAGTGGGCTATAACTGCGATTTGCCAATTTGGATCCAATGCTCATGAGTTAGGACATTAAAGTTAGCTCCCTTATCAATCAGTGCATTGAGGGTAGTCGTATGCTTGGCAATGACCATTATGCTTAAGTAAGTTGGTTCTACTGTTTCCTCATCCTCATCTTCAATCTCCACAATTGTGGCCACTTGTACATTGATAGGGGACTCTAGCATTGGAGGGTCATGTAGTAATGGGTGCATGGGAGGGTAGTACTTCTTGATGCGACTGCCATTAAAGAAGCCTATGCCCTCTCCCTCTAGGGTTTCGAGTTCCACATTACTAGTTCCACTAATGGCGTGGACTTTGAAAGGCCCTAGCCCTCTAAACTTCATCTTTTGTTTATGACCCTTGACTGAGTACAAGAGTACTAAGCCTTCCCATTCAAAATCTCACTGCTTGACATGCTTATCAAACCAGCTTTTGTCTCTTGTCTTCTCACATATCAGTGCATGGGTGGCTGGAAGTCGACAAGTTTTCAATAGGTGTTCGAGCTCAATTAGGTGCTCTATCCATGCCTCCTTTCCATCCATCTCTCTTGAAGAGTGACTCTTAGGCTAGGAACGAAGAACTCTATGGGCAAAATTGCTTTAGTCTTTATAGGCTGTGCGGTAGGTCCACAAGGCTGTAATTTGTTATCCCAATTGCGTGAAGCAGAGACTACTTTGGTCAGGATGTTCACTAAGATTTTATTGTTAGACTCAGCCTGGCCATTCACCTAAGGATAGTAAGGTGAAGACTTTTGATGGATGATTAGAAAGGTAGATAGGAGGTGAGAAATCACTTCATTAATGAAGTGCATGCCTTGGTCACTCATCAGTTCAATGGGGGCAGTCGAATCGTGAGATCACTTACTCCCATAAGAACTTGGTAATGGTCCTAACATTGTTCTTCTGAGTTGCTGCTTCAGCCCACTTCGTGAGATAATACGTGGCAACGATGATGTATTTGGCTTGCAAATACTGTGCCTCATGACTAATCGGCCCAAAGAATTCATTTCCCCATTTCTCGAAAGGTTTCCTTGCAATGATAGAGGTTAGCTCCATTTGATCCTTGCGAATCAAGACTTTGGTCCATTGGCACTCATTGCAATGTTTACGAATTGTGCTGCATCGCAGAAGAGAGTAGATCACCACAATTGAGATTACAGCACCTTGCGGGCTGTTGTTTCTCTGCTAAAGTGTCCTCCTGCAATCCCATCATGTGCCTCTGCCAATACGTCATGCATTTCATGCTTGCACACACATCTACATAGCAACCCGCCCCTATCTATAAAGTTGGCCTGCTATCAATTGATAGGGTTGGATTTTAAGGATGAGTCACCTAAGTCAAGCCTTCTCGATGGGTCAATTAGGGAGTTCATGCTCAAGCACTTGGACTATGTCGTCTATCCAATATGGCGTCAAATCAGCCCTAAATAAATCTCTCACACTAGACAAGTGAAATAGATGTGCATCTGACAATTCATTCGGGATGCCCTATCCAACAGCTTCTCCTGTGGGTATGTGAGACGTATGGTCAGTCATGTAGTGCTACTTCCCCTTACGTATTACCACATAGAAGTCAAGTTCTAAAAGCAGAAGTAACCATTGAGCAATGCACCCTGTAGCGCAAGGCTTATTAACAAAATAAAGCAATGCCTAGTGGTCAACATTCCTCATATGCACATTGGCATTCCTTGGTCCACTCAAATATAATCAGTAACTTGTATAGAGGTCTAGCAATCAATGCATAGTTCAACACAAAGCACCGATAGTATCCTGTGTGGCCTAAGAAGCATTGAACTCCCTTGTAATCAGATGGTGGTGGAAGATCGACAATAACCCTGACTTTCAAGAAGTCTGTGGCAATGCCATTCTTCGACACCAAGTGCCCTAGGATGCATCCGTGCTTTACCCAGAACTTACACTTTAAGAGATTCAACGAGAGACGATATAACCAACATCGTTCAAAGACCACTCGGAGCTTATCTAAGTGATCCTTCCATGTAGAGTGAACATACAAATCATCTATGAAAACCTCTAACTTCTTTCTAAGCACTCTTTGAATATGGCACACATGAGCCTTTGGAAGGTAGCTAGTGCATTAGTTAACCCAAAGGGCATGACTATGTAGGCAAAGACACCCCACTCAGTGGCAAATGCAGTCTTATGCCTATTGTCGAGATACACTTGCACCTGATTATATCTCAAGAAGCTGTCCAGGAAGCTGTAGGCTCCCTTCCCAGCCACTCTTTCGAGTATGTGCTCAGTGTATAGCAATGGATAATTGTCTCTCTTTGTAGCAGTGTTTACCTTCTTGTAGTTGATGCACACTCTGATCTTTCCGTTCTTTTTCACTAGGATCACTATGGGCGAGACCCAGTCTATGTGTTCAATCTCGTAAATGAATCCTGCTCTCAATAGCCTATCAATTTCCTCTTTCACTGCATGAGCGTGCTTGGGATTCATTGGATATGATCGTTGCTTGACCGGCATTGCATCAACTGTCATGGATATGTTGTGAGTTGCTATACTCGGATCTACCCCTTTTAGCTCATCGAGGGACCAAGCAAGCATGTCTATATACTCTTGCAAGAGGGCAATAAGACTTGCTTCCTCTTCCTCAGTCAAGTCACCAACTATAAAGGTAGGTTGGGGTGTCTCCCCTTCCTTGGCCAAATTGACCTCCTTGACCTTGGCAGGTCCTTCTATCGATTCGCTGGCTTGCCCCTGGCATTTGGCTCCTAGAAAGAACACTATCCTATCGTCTTTTTTTAACTTTGTGAATCACTTTGGTAGGTCTTGTGACTTCCTTTGGTCATCAGCCCACCAGTGGTTCCTTGGGCTGCTTCCTCCTTTTCTCCTTCAGCCTTATGTGCCTTAGGCGAACAGGTGGGTCCCCTTTGGTATATCCAGAAGAAGTAGGAAAAAAGGGTGAGGTAAAGAGAGGAAGAAGAGTGAAAAGAAAAGAGAGAGAGAGAGAAATGGATAGAAAGAGGGAGAAAAAGAGAGATAGAGAAAACAATAAATAGAGAGTGAGAGAGGGAGAGAGAAATACAGAAACAATGAGAGAATTAGAGAGTGTGGAATGATAGAAAAATAAAGGGGGAGGGAGAAGAGAGATACAAAGAGAGGTGGGGAGAGAGGGTCTTTCAATGTCCTTGTTTTATAAGTTTTTTAATTTCTATCTTTCATTTTGATTGTAATGAGATGTGTTGAGTGAGACTAGAGAGGAAAAGAGAGAAAGAATTAGAGAGAAGAAGAGAGGGAAAGGAAAAGAGAGAAGAAGTGAGAGTGGGGAGGGAATATGGGGAAGAGAAAGAAACAATGAAAGAGAGGGGAGAGAGAGAAACAAATATGAATGAAGGGAGGCAAAATAAAAAAAGGGAAAGAGAGAGAGAAAGAGGGGTGGGAGAGAAATAAAGAGGGGGATAGATAAAGATAGAGAGACCAAGAGAGAAAAGGAATGGACAAAGAGAGATAGAGGGAGGCAAACAAATAAATGGAAAGGGAGAGAAAGAGGAGCAAAGATTAAAATGGAGGAAGATCATCAACAATGAGGGGAACAAAAGCATACTATTTGTCGTAACATAGAGACCAAATGGAGAACGATGATGGTCGTGATGTCCATGATCGCAAGACATATCTTATTTAGTGTGTCCCATATCCTTACACTCAATGCAAGCTGGTAATTAGACAAAAACGTCGCTTGTCCAT
Organism: Lygodium microphyllum; assembly: GCF_053477565.2. NCBI lineage: Eukaryota > Viridiplantae > Streptophyta > Polypodiopsida > Schizaeales > Lygodiaceae > Lygodium > Lygodium microphyllum. Next base: position 114,328,639 of record NC_141163.1, read on the forward strand.
AGAATACGTACAACACTTCGGCAAGTTCCAATCAAAGATCGTTGACAAAGAGTGAACAATAAGAAAAGTGTGTATCAATCATGATTTACATTCGCAAAGTAATTGAATATCATATAAAAAAATATTAGAAATGCTTATGAAATTTGTATAGAGAGGTGATGCTTCATCCCAAGGAATGCACATATTACATCCCGTTAGAAGAGATTGTGGGCGTGCAATGGATGGAGTGCCTGCAGCGATACACCAATTGGAGGACACACTGTAGACTACACCCTGATACTAGAGGAGACAATGGGCCTTTCGAACCTTCCTCCAATCTTGGAGCTTGAGATGGAGGCAATGATCGATGCATTAATGTCCATGGATGTAGAATCATCTAATCCACTGAGAGAGAAAGCATCTATACTGTTATATGATGGATGTCGAATATCTCACCTGAAGATGCTACTTGTGCTCCTAAGTGTGCATGCAAAGTATGAGTGGAGTGATGCGAGTGTGACTGAGTTGTTCAGGTACATTCTATGCTCCATTGATTGTTTTTACTCTATTATAAAAAACACTTCTTGTGCTCTTCAAGGCTGATTCTGATTTTTTCAGGTTGCTAAAGTATCATATATTACCACCTAGAAACACGATGCCTGAGTCATGTGATGATGCACGATTGGTGTTACGAAAGCTTGGCATGGACTACAACAGCATCCATGAATGTGTCAACGATTTTGTGATGTTTCGAGGAGACTATGGGACTATGTAGATATGTACAAAGTGTGGTGCTCATAGGTATCAACATGACTTGCAAGGGAAAACCATCCCTCAAAAGATTCTTAGACACTTTTCATTTATACTACATATACGTCACATGTTTCGTATGTTGGGCATGGCAAGCTTGACACCATGGCATGCACAGAATAGATCTACAAATGGATTCCAACGAATATCAGTAGATTCACGTGCATGGAGCCACATTAACTCCACCTTTCTAGGCTTTGCACGAGAGCCAAAGAATCTTCAGCTCGGTCTTGCTATGGATTGTGCGAATCCATTTGGTCTCCACTTAACTTCTTACAATGTGTGGCATGTAGTCCTTGTTAACTACAACATCTTGCCATGGTTTTCTACAAAGAAATGACACCTAATCCTTAGCTTGCTCATTCCTAGGCGCTACAAAGTTAAGAACATGGACGTCTATCTCCGTCCATTAGTTGATGAGCTTAAGATTTTGTGGGAGGAGGGGGTCGCTATGGAAGACATGAGCAAGCACGATGGTCAATGGTCCACTAATATATGAGCCATTCTCATGTGGACCATGCATGACTTTCCAAGATTCAAGGAGTGCTCAAGTAAGTGCACTTCTGCTCTCATTGGTGATATCTAGCATAGCTTGTTCAAGTTTGTGTTGACTAAATAGGGGTGTTGTAACAGGTTTGGTTATCTCAGGTTATCATGCATGTCCATTGTGTGGACCACAGTTAGTGAAGAAGATGGTCATTGGTATATCAAGGACACACTGCTTTCGTGCTAGAGGGTCATGAATTGAGGGAAGGTTTTCTTCGACGACTTCTAGCATGAATGAATGCCCAAAGCTGGTATGAGTTGAAACTGGTCTACAAGGAGTCACATCCAAGCAAAATGCAATGGTTCTCAATTTTCTACGAGTTTTTGTATTGGATCCACTTACAAATCAACCATTTATTGGATCCCATGCATATTCTCAAGAATGTGGGCAACTTATTATGGAACCATATCACAAGAAAGAGAGACACTTCTCAAAGTGTGGGAGGGTATGATGAAAGCAATGTTCCTAGCATAGACGGGGAGAGTATGCAAGCGGAAGGGTCGCTATTGGGGAGGGTGGAGGGCGAAGAGGGCTTGGAGCATACAGAGGAGACACACACATGTAATGTAGACAAAGAGATAGGGGGCCAAGGATTTTTTGAGAATGAAGTAGACTCCTCTTTTTATGGTGACCTATCTATAGACCTTCCAGTGTATGCCGAGCTATGCCAAGAGATTGATATGGGGCCATAGGCCAGGTCGAACTTGCATCCGCTTGCTCAATTCATTCATTATTCACTTTTAAGGGTACTTTAGTATATGCATTTAAAATTAGCATCCTTTCAAAGTTATATTGTCATGCTTTACCTAAATCCTTATATTGATTATGCTAGCATCATTTTCTGTCTGTGCAGGTTACCTTTGACTATACCTAGAGAGAGTAGGATGAGTCGAGGGATGATCGATGAGGAATTACCATAGATATTCACAAGCATGTCTCCAAATCAAATGGCCAGATTTAGAGATATGTGAACCAAGAGCTATCACTGACATCATCAAGCTGTTCTATAAGGTTTACTTTGGCATGCTTCGATTTCCAATAGATGAGATCGATGCTCTAGATTGACGTCGGATGGAGGGAGTGGTTTTGGGGGGTGCTACACTAATGTGAATGTTGTGAGCCCATGATCGACTCTAGAGAGGGTTGCTACTTCTCGCTCTCGTACAGGTTCAGCAAGGGTGGCTCATGTGGATATTGTGGAGACACCGATGCATTGTCTCCGTCTCGTCGATCTAGTGGATATTTGTCACCTTTGGGATTTGTTACACCTATAGGGACATCTACTCCCATGATTCTAGATTTCACTAAACCGTCTGTAGGTGGCATCCCTATGGGTGCTACTCCAAGAGATACTACCCTTGCAAGTACTCAAGACATACAAGGGTCTCTTAGTTATGCCCAAGAGTGTGGTTACAGGTGGGAGGGCACATACCTTAGACATACCTTGGTAGGGTACAGATACCTTGTAGATGACAAGACAGGTGCTATGATCATGAATAATGAGGGGAGAAGGGTGATGTCTCACATGAGAGAGTTGTGCCAATAAGTATTTGGGCACAAGGTTTTGGACCATTGGAAGAATATACCCAAGGGGAGCAAGGACTATGTGGTGGAATCTTTGCATGAGGAGTTTTCGATACCTACAATGGCAAAGAGGTTTTCCACTGGGTGGGTGATGGAGTATATGCATGCACATATGTCACATAGATTATCATACACACGCAAGGCAATCAAGAGTGGCACCTCAAAGCCCAAGTGGCTAGACACAAAGGATTGGCGGAGACTTAGGGAGGAGGCCATAAATTCTCCAGGACAATGGAGGCAGCAGCGGGAGGCAACGAAGGCACGATTGGAGGTAAGGGGGGTCGAGCATTATCTGGGGAGTGGTAGCCATTGGACTTATTTGAAGGACTTTATAAGTTTTATTTTAGTTCTTCTCACTTTCTTATTTGGAATATCACTTATACTAACAATCTTGTTTCTAACAATGCTATTCTCTTTTGCTTTGCGGCCCTCCATCACAAACCATGATCCCATATGTTTGGAGAGTCAATATGGAGAGAGACACGATCTCACTGCACTTATTGATAGATTGTATGTGCGGCGGCCCAATAATTCAATCTTCTTTCTTATATGTAGTCACTAGTTTTTTTTAATGATGCATTATGAATGGTGGACTAATGCCTAGTTGTTCATTTTATAGTCCATTTGATGCTCCTTTGCATTAGGACAAGCTTTTAGATGGTGAGGATTTGTAGCACATACTTGGATTCATGGAGCCCACATCATCTTCTTTTTTAGTCATGTGATATGTACAAGCCTCTTTCACTCCATGTAGTGTTCCTTAGATATACTTATCATCCTTTATATAAAATCACACTTTGCAATATTTACAGATAGATTTTAATGTTTATTTTGGCTCTCCTCTCCATGGTTCCTTTTAATTTCATGACTTGTTATCCCAGCCTTGTACTTATTTTATGAATTATCAGTCTTTTGGTTTTATGTAGTTTTTGTGTATGTCTTGATGATGATTGTGTATCCACTATGTAATTTCTTCGCAAAATATTATATAGCACAAGCTGCCCTGCCACCAAATTTTTCTTTCATCTGTAATTGTTGCTATTTGTGTCGCTAATTTACTACACACATCACTATCTGCATTGCTATTTGCATTATTATTAGTGTTGCTTTTATAGTGAAACTATGTGCGATGAATTTGTAGAGATGCCTATACTGACACTTTTAGCGACGATGGGGGCAATTTTTTTAATGAGCATTTGCATAGTTGTGGCCTATATCTTAAAGTGTCGAGAGAGTCTAGGTAGCAAACCTCATGTTATTCAAAAGAGTATTGAGCAATGTTGCCTAGAAAGAAAATTATCTCAATGGACCACTAAATTGTTTATCAAGGCGTGTCACACGTGGTATCAGAGTTTGTGACCTTGTTAAAGAAACATTCAATGCAAGAATGATTTGCCTCTAACAAATCGGTAGAATCTCTTTCTGAATAATGAAGATTGACAAAAATTCTTAGTATTCCGAGCAATGTTTACCTTGATGATGCATTCCCTTAACTTTGATTAGCGGGATTGCTTCATGAGAATCTTGGAGCATATGTACAATCATTTCCTATGTATCAGGAGTGTTGGTGAATGCGAAGTGGGCTCTATTGCTCATTAATGCTAATCAACTTGCCTATCTTCCAAACAACCTTAAGAGAATCAAGTAGATGGAGGACCTTAATCTGGTCAAGGTGTTCATCTTCAAAGAATCATGCCTAAATCCCACCCTTAACATAGGTGGAGAACGAGTTTCCCAAAATGGTTTCTCTATGATTAAGTACTCTGAATTCTCTCATTCAAGTATGTTGCCATTTTAGGACACTCCAGCTGCCATAATTATTGTAAAGATGGTTTTCCATATATTTTCCAAAAATACAAAATCCTAAATATATTTTATCAACGCCCAACCTACAAAACCATTGATGTATCTGAATTTCATAATTAGAATTGTTGTAACCCACAAGTTTCCCTAGCTTGTTTCCAACTACCTACTTGATGTAATAAAGAAATCCGATTAGCCCTATTGTGAACCATGAATAATAAAAGTCTCAACTTTTTGCAAGATTGTAAACTTCATACCAATTGTATGTTATAAATTTAAAATTCGTGGGTTTAAGTGTTGAAAAAGATCTTAAAGAGAGATGAGTATTGTAAGCATTCAAGACATGCAACTAATCTTGTGAATGTTAACAAAACCAAGGTATTGCGCCTTCCATGTCTATGCTTGCCTTGGCCAAAACGCAAGAGAAGAAGTTCCTTTTCAAGCAAATCAAACTGCACGAGTTTGACGACAAAGGAAAGGATGTTGAGTTGAAAGCAAAAATTTGAATTGAATCTATGGAGGATTACTTCGCTAATGTAGAAAATTGATCCTCCAGATCAAGCAATGATAGCTAAACTAAAGTTAATGGGCAAAGCCCCCAACTTTGGTGGAAGCAATGGTGCAAAGACCAAGGGGTTGTTGAAAAAACCATTACTTGGGATAAGCTAAAAGAAGTTGTACAACACGGGTGATACCTCATACCAACCTACCGTGCATTGAAAATGAATGAATTCTTTAGCTTGAAGCAATTTGGATTGACCTTGGACTACTATTCCAAATTTGTGTGTCTTTTCTAAAGTATGCCCCACACATGGACATCACACCATAGGTGTCAAAGTTTTGTTATTGGATAAACCCTCCCTTGGATACTCGTCTCAAGGCAATGCATTCATTTGACATACAAGATGCATTGATTTGAGCAAGGCTCATTATACAATAACTTCAGTTCAACATCCAAGAGTGGTAGATTTTGGAAAAGTTATCCATACAAAGGACCACAAGGATATGTCAAGAGGATCCAAGAATGGGCAAAGGAAGAAGGCCAAGACAAGTGTAGTTGGAAACTTTGTACCTATAGTCGACAACAAGGAGTTACCAAGATGTTTCCATTTCCATGAGCCTGGCCACTTTAAAAGACAATATTCGAAGTTAGGGCAACCAATCCACCAAGTAAATTTTCATGGCCAGAATCTAGTAGTTTTAACCACAAAGGGAGAGTTGCTGGAATAACCTTCAAGGAAAGAAACAAAGGGATAGAAGAAGGAGAATATCCCACTTTAGAAGCAGATATGAAAAGAGTAACAATACATGCTGCTCTCAACAAGAAGGGCCCCAACCATCGATTCTTAGTAATCCAGATGCTAGCAACTTACCAAGGTAAAACCTTTAAAATTTTGATTGATTGTGGAAGCACCCAGTCATTTACATCACTGAAGTATGCAAAGAGGCTAGGAGTAAACACTAAACCTACATCTAAATTATTAGTGAAATTGGCAATTGGAAAAGAAGCAATTTTTGCTCAACAGACTAAGAGAGTGGATTTTAACTTAGGAGGCAATCTTTCTAACATGGGTTTTAGAGACGTGAATTTAGAGCTTACATGTGCTTGTTAGGAATGGATCGACTAATCCCCAAGGATGCTCACATTCATTACAAGAAAGGTTAAATTGCATTCTTGGATCAGAAAGAAGAGTTAGTAACCACTCAAGGCAAAGTTGAAAACCCTAGAATTCAACTAGCAAAAGCTTCTCGGATCGTGAAGGGGCTAAGAAAATGACTACATGTCTACCTAATCAAACTTAATAAGATTGAGAAAGAAAAGGAAGTTGATGAATCTTGGTTAAAGGAATACACAGATGTATTCCTTGAAGATTTGATAGAACTTCCCCCACCAAGAGAGACATTGATCGTGAGATCAAGCTAACACTAGGAGTTGCACCAGTAGCAAAGTGACCTATTGTATGTCCATTCCAGAAGCCATCAAGTTGAAAGAACACCACAAGCAAATTTTGGACCAAGGATAGACCAAGTGATTCACCATGTGGAGCCACAGTGTTGTTTCAAAAGAACAAGGATGAAACCACATATCTCTATATTGACTACTGTAGGCTAAACCAAGTGACAATCAATAACAAATATCCAATTCCAGGATAGATGAATTACTTGACCATCCTTAGGATGCAAGGATCTTCTTAAATATTAATTTATGATCAGGCTATTATCAGAAAAGGATTGAAGTAGAAGACATTCCAAAAACCGCATTTAATACAAGGTACGGCCATTATGAATTCATTGTAATGTCTTTTAAGTTAGCCAATGCACCCACAACCTTTAACAGGCTAATGTAAGACATTTTTTCGGCCCTATCTTAATGACTTTGTTGTCTTCTTCTTTGACAATATCCTGACCTACTCAAAGAAGAATGGAGATTATGAATCATAACTCAAAGATATCCTTGAAATAATGAGGACACACAAGCTTTATGCCAAGAAGAAGAAATGTTCCTTTTATTAAGAGGAAGATTGAGTACCTTGAGTTTATAGTCTCTAACAAAGGGATTGATGTAGACACTACCAGTGTTAAAGATGTACAAGAATAGGCACCCCAAACAACAGTTAAGGAAGACCGAACTTTTTTGGGCTCAATAGGGTATTCATTGTACTCTCCCTTAAAAACTGGCAATGGGACTACATTCGTTGGCCTATCATCAATATTTCCAGGACGGATCTGGCTTGGAAGTGGACCTCCAGCAGGAGGAGGAAGGGCTTGATGTGCCATTGGAACTTCTGTAAAGAGTTCCGCAAGGGCGTCAAAGGCGGCTTCTCCTACGAGCTCGTTCCCAGCTTTGATTTTTGCCTTCTCTCTTCTCACATACCTCTGGACTCGTTCTAATGCTTACCTCTTTATTGCGTCGTTCATCAGGGGGTTGGCTCCACTATGTTGTTAGTGCTCCTCAGAGAGATAACAGAAGGCTTCAGTCTCTGGAGGACTCTCTTGCCAACATTTCTTCTACTTCTTCCTTTTCAACGTCCCTGAATTCTGCTTTCATACCACTGCACAGAGGAAGGTATTCGGTTCTGAAGGTGTCAAAATGCATATGTCTAAGCATTGTGGTGGTACCATTATCATAGTAATGCCAGCTTCTGATGGTTTCAATAGTGTATGTTGTGAAAAACACTATGTCTACCAACTTCCAGTGGGTTGCTAATTTAACAAACAGAAGATTATCAGTGCACCAAGCATCCCATGTATCTTGCTGTTGAGGATCCACGAACAAATTCCAGCTTTTTTCCTTCTTATCTTCGTGAACCTCTACAGACCACGACTCCTGAAGCTTCTTCACAATCTCCCACTTGATGATGTCTGGAAACTTCTCAATGAATGCCAAATCTTCCATGGATGGTCATTCTCTCTGTTTCTGCTCTTCAGTTTGTTCCCAAACAGTTTGCCCCACCAAGATGCAAGTTTCTGCTGCTTCAACAGGAAGAGGAAACTGTCCAACACATAGAGCATGCATCATGATGGTGATATGTTTCCGCCATTGTGGGATAAACTTCTTATGGAAAGTGGCTTTGATTATGAGAAATTCCAACTCTTCAGTGGAAGAAGAAACTTTACAAACATCCATTGAATTCTTCTCTTATTGGCAATGCCATTTTCTTCATTTTCAGCCTCTTCTGGTGCTTGTTGAACTTGCCCAGCTGTGCACCAAAAACATGGAGCCCCAAGAGGAACACCAAGGAAAAGAGAATTCTCTTGCAAGAAAATCTATCTTGTAACATCAACAAGCTTTTATTTCATTCTTTTAATCATCAAAACAAAGAAAACAGCAATTCTTCACGCAACACCATAGTAGATTTCTCCCACGGCTTTGATAGAATCAACCATAATCTTCAACATCTTCACAAAATCCATCAATAGAACAAAGAAAGCAAAGGAATACATCATCTTTGAATGGAAATCAATCGCATAGTATTCATCTTCAATGTCTTCATAGTCTTCTCTCAATCTCTCATATATAGTTACACTGTTTTGATAGAATTGACTATCTCTAACTCTCTCTCTTTCTCTCCATCAATAGTACATCATATCCTCACTACAATACTCTCATAATAACCCTCAATAATCCTTCTTAGGTCATGGATGCACCTCCCAAGATGTATGTCTGATATGAAGAGTCACCAGAGCCACTACAGTGTCTTTTCATAGCTCACCATTGTCACTTCACTCCAATCTTTACTTGAGTCTTCAGCAGCTGCTTCTTTGACTTCTTTTAGCTCTTTTGCACTTGTATTCACCTCTTTCCAAGGCTAGAAAACTTTCCCAAGCTACACTCTCATCCAACAAAATACATACATAGGCATATTGAAGGTCTATAGAGGCTCACAGAAGCTCAACAGAGAGTTACAAAAGGTCAACAGAAAGCATCAGAACCACATAACTCATACCAAAACCATTCCAAACCATCAAAAATCACTCAATAAGCTTTCAAACAATCTCAAACCCTATCAATCAATACTCCATCCTTCCATACAGAGAGAAAACAGAACAAAACAGGAAGCTATCAGGACCAAACAGAACATATCAGAACATCAACAGAACTTCATATCTTTACTAATAAACATCATGAGCTTAATAAAACCATTCCAACCTATCCAAAACACTCTCAAAACACTTCCAAACCAATCAATCATCTCATAAAATCAACCATTCAGCTCTCAAAAACAACAAAAATCAGCCAAAAAAATAGGTCATTTCAACACTCAACATATCCCCACACTTAATAAGGAAGCGTCCTCGCAACCCAGGAAAAAGGGAATACAAGTTCATTCAAGAGCTCAACTTTGATCTTCAATAAATCTTCAAAAATAGTCTATCCAACCACGACCCCAACTTATAACATGTATCTGATATAAAGAATACAACGAAAGGAAAACCCTTTATACATTAACACTTCTTATCAAACTGGAAATCACAACAAACTTGTAAAGGATATAAGAGGTTTCTTCTTCTACATCAGCATCTTCAACTATTTAACCAGCAACACCATCACCGCAATTCTCCAAAAATGTAGCTCGCACGAAAGCAAATCGAATAGGCAACCACCACGATCTTATCACATAAATTAACCCACAACACAAACACTACACACAACACAACCATCTGAAGGACTCCTCCAAAAAGAGAGATTTATCATTAAAAATCATCCACAATACATTGCAAAGGTATCAATGAAGATGATCCCTTTTGAAGGCTTGGTGATTTCGAAAACGATCCATGGATAAGGATTCATCTACAAATGTCTTGGGAGGATTCTGAAATAATTGAAGGCAGCACATCCTTTCCAATAAGATAAGGTATCTGCTAGGCAAACAGAGGGCATGAAAGTACAAGATATCCAGTTGCTGGGAATCAATGCTCACATTGACATTCATGCATAACTTTGGAATAGGTTTTGAATCATTATGGGAATGCCTATGCATATACGCCAGGTACCAAGTAAAATGAGCAGTTAAGCGCATAGAAGGATCTGCAGACTAAGAATATTGCTGAGCAAAATGCAGATAATTCTAATAAGCCTATCCATTCTCCTGGGATCAATGGCCAATTGATTTGAGGTCCAGTAAGGGAATCATTTGAACTCCAGCGTCGCCTTCGAAGAATCTTCTGATCAAAACCTTGATACCCACTAACCAACTGAGGAGGATTAGGAATAGAAGTGTTAGGAGACGGAAGAGGGACTAATGAAAGAGGATGAAGCGATGGATAAGCAAAATCATAAAATGAAGAATGGATTAAAGATGGATTTGCTGAAAATTGAGGAGATTCGGTTAAGAAAGGCGTTAAAAGATAAGCAGGAAAAGTTGATAGAATGTCAGGGGATGGGGAAGGACAAGGATCAGGAGGTAGAAAAACTCGATCTTCAATAAAAGAACAATGGGTAAATATAGGAATTTGAGGAGATCCTTGAGGTTGGAAAAGAAGGGGTAAAATGACCTTTGGGTTAGATTAAAAAAGGGAAATATAAGCATCATACCTATGAGCCATTTGTTGATAATGAGTTAGGCATGGTAAGGACAGACCTAAAGCTGATCTACGATGATAGGCTTCAAAGAAAGAAGTATCAAATGGGGGTTGGTTGGAGAGATTGGCTAAAAGATCCACCCTCAGTTGGTTAATGTTATGGGCATGAGCTGAAGCTTTGACCTGACGGTGATTCAAAATGATAGCATCAACCATAGTGTGCCATGAAAACTCAGGACACTCAGCCACCTTTGAAGAATATCCCTTGAACATCTCATCAATCCTCAACTCCAAATGTCGGACATACAAAGAAGCTTACAATACCACATCTCCAACATACCAAGCCAGATCTTCATCAACTGGAATCAGTAAATCACCCCTCAAATATATATAGGACAGAAGCATCGTATCTGGAGTGACAGAGTCTTCAAAAACCATCCTCGCTACTTCTATTAGCAAATCAGATGACCAGGCCCCACTCCATCCATCCTCTGGAATAGGTAAATCCATCGTGGAAAGTTTTATATAGAAGGCCAACTTCTGTTATTGATAATGGACAAAAAAGGAATGATCTGGTGGAACATATTCTTGATACTGCTCAAAAGAAGACCATAATAAATCCATGCGAGATTGCAATCTTTCCACCTTGGCCTGAAATAAGGGACATAATGTAGCATGTCTCTGAAGAGCTGCCAAGTCTGCAGGGGATAAAAGAGAAACTGGTTGCACAATACTCTGTGTATTAGACCGAGACTGAGCCAACTGATCTTTGAGTTGCTGGATTTGAGTATTGCTCTGGTCTAAGATAGCTGTGGTGGATTTAAACTTCTCTGCTTGGGCAACTATCACCTCCTTCATCTCTTGATTCTCCTTCTGTAACTTATCCCTCTTCTCTGTTACAGCAACCACTTGAGACCTAGCTTCTGCCAACTCAGCTTTCAACTTAGAGATTTCAGTCTTCTGAGTATCCATGAGCTTACTCTACTGCTCCATTTGCGTACAAAGGTCAGAGAATTTCTCCTGAGCAGAGGCTAACTCAGTATTGGTCTTATTCAGTTCCTCCTTAGACTGCTGAACTTCATCATAAAATGAAGAATATAATTGCTGGATACAGGCAGTCATCAAAAGTTCAATAGAACTCTGGATATCCTTGCACAGGAACGGAATAGCATCTCCTGTTACCAGGCGGTGAACAGAAGGAATAGTAAGTTTTAGCATCCCGTCTCTATGGGCTCTGAAAAGATTTGGCGTCTGAAGGAATGCAGGCAAGGTGCTGCAAGATTGGGCAGGAACTGTCACTGGAACTGGAGGAGGAAGAATAGGCACTGACTTAGCCACCCTCTTGAGGCGTTTTCTCCGAATGACAAGGGGAGGAGAAGAATCATCATCCTCAATTATCACATCATCATCTTCATTATGAGGTGGAGGAGGAACTTCTGGAGGATCAATTGGAGGTAAAGGAACTTCCTTTGCAGGGGCAGCATGTAGCAAGAAGACATAGAGGAATGACCCAAATGTAACATTAGTCACATTTCCTCGAGTAGCTCGGATAAAGTGGTGATCCATCTTGGAGAGGAGGTAGGTACTCCAATCAATAGTTATGCATTTCAAAATCATTCGTGAAGCTGTAAACAACTCCTTGGAAAGATAATGAGATGGGGATTTTGCAGGCATGAACCTGTCCTGAAGGAATTGGCATAGCTGTTTCCATAGGGGATTGGAAATCATAGAGACACCGACTCCTGACGTGGTAATAACCTTCTTCGGATCAAGAACATCTTGAAAGGTGAGAAGGATCGAAGCTTGCACGCGAGCTATGGCGGGAGAGCAAGAGCAAGAAAGAGAGAGACAAGAAATGGGAACTCCAACAGTCACAATGTGTGACCGGGCCTTCCTTTATTCAAACTGTCACTAAAAGAATAAAGAATAAAGTGACGTGACGGGCGCCCGCCACCTGCAGTGTGCAGTGGCGGGTACTGTCAGTGTAGTAATACACGGGGCGGCACGGCGGAGGCGCCTTTACCCCCAACAACTGGCACTCATAGAATCCGAATGCAGTGTAGGTGTAGCATCAATCCCAAGGTCAGCAACTAGACGGCCTAACCATATGGCCTCCTTGCAAGCCTCAGTGGCTGCAACATACTCGGCCTCAGTGGTAGACAAAGCCGTACACTTCTGAACCCTGGACATCCAAGAGATAGCCCCTCCAGCATAGGTGAATACGTAGCCAGAAGTGGACTTCCTACTATCTGCATGTCCTGCATAATCGGAGTCAGTGTACCCCACGACCCCTGTATCCTGGCTGCCATAGCAAATACACATATCTGCTGTGCCCTTCAGGTACCTCATGATACCCTTCACGGCATCCCAATGTCTGCTGCCAGGTGTAGCCATATAGCGTGCCACAACACCAACTGCATGTGCAATATCTGGACGAGTGGCTATCATGGCATACATCAAACTGCCCACGGCTGATGCATAAGGGATCTTGGCCATCTCGGCCCTCTGCTCATCTGTCTGCAGACAGTCGGCCTGTGATACCTTCACATAAGAAGGTAATGGACAGCCAATAGGCTTTACGTCCTGCATGCGGAAGCGCTCAAGGACTTTATGAATGTACTCCCGCTGTGAGAGATACAAAAGCCCCTGATGCCTATCGCGCTTAATGTGCATCCCAAGTATATGTGAGGCCTGTCCCAAATCCTTCATCTCAAAGCTCTTCTTCAGCTGAGATTTAAGAGCATCTAGCTCATCATGAGCTTTCCCTACTATCAGCATATCATCAACATAGAGTACCAAGATAAGCAAACTGCCATCACGGGCTTTCTTCGTGTAAAGACACGGATCCATAGCACTCCTGCTGTAGCCCTGTGACTGCATAAAGGCATCAAACTTATGATACCATTCCCTAGGTGCCTGCTTCAAGCCATACAAGCTCTTCTTCAACTTGCACACTAGGTGCTCCCTGCCAGGTTCTGCAAAGCCCTTAGGCTGATCCATATAGATCTCATCATGCAAGTCCCCATGTAGAAAAGCCGTCTTGACATCCATCTGATATAGATCTAAGTCAAGCTGTGCAACCAAAGCCAAGACTAAGCGCAGGGTGGTCATCTTAACCACAGGAGAGAAGACCTCATCAAAGTCCACACCATGTTCCTGCTTAAAACCCTTTGCTACCAATCTAGCCTTGTATGCCGGCTTGGGGTGTCCAGGGGTACTTTTCAGCTTGTACACCCACTTGCATGGCAAAGCCTTCTTGCCCTTAGGCAAGGCAACCAAATCCCAAGTCTCATTCTTATGCAGGGAGTCTATCTCAGACTGCATAGCCCTCTCCCAGGAGTGACTGTCACCCCTGCGCATAGCCTCATCATAAGTGAAAGGCTCTCCTGCATCTGTAACCAAAACATAATGCATAGAGGGCTGAAATCTGTCAGGTGGACGTCTATCTCTAGCAGACCGTCTCACCGCAGGCTCTGCTGCCTGTCTAACTACCTGTCCAACATCCTGGCCCTGTGGAGGAACTGCTGCAGGCTGTACTACTGGCTGTGCTGGAGCTTTAGGCTCCTCCTGAAAGATCACTCTGCGGATCTCAACCACCTTCTCAGGCTGCCTGTGCATCTTGTCTTCATGGAAGACGACATCATGGCTGCGTACTATTTTCCGCGCCTGCGGATCCCATAGGCGATAGCCCATCTCTCCTGACTCACCATAGCCAAGGAATATGCATTTAATGCTCTTTGGATCCAATTTACTCCTCTTGTCCTTGGGCACATGGCAGAATGCCTCACATCCAAAGACACGGAGATGCGCATAAGAGGGTGGCTTACCAGCCCAAACTTCCTCTGCAACCTGGAAATCCAATCCACTGGAAGGCGATCGGTTTATGACATGCACTGCCGTACTAACTGCCTCAGCCCAAAAACTCTGGGGTAGGCCTGCATGGCTAAGCATAGAGCGCACACGCTCCTGAATAGTCCTGTTCATGCGCTCAGCCAAACCATTTTGGGGTGGGGTGTAAGGGGCGGTCAACTGACGCTTAATACCCCTGTCATCACAAAACTGCTCAAAAGCATGCGAGACATATTCTCCCCCATTATCTGTCCTAAGGCATTTCAGCCTGTACCCAGTCTGGTTCTCAACAAGAGCAAGCCATCTCTGAAAAATTGCCAAGACATCGGACTTCTGCTTTATGGGATAAGCCCACACTTTCCTAGAAAAATCATCAATGAAGGTAACGAAGTACTTCGCGCCACCCATAGACATGCAAGGCATAGGCCCACAAACATCGGAATGCACCAATGCCAAGGGCTCACTCATGCGTGGCCTACCCGATTTCTTATGCGTAGACCTATTCTGCTTACCATAAAGACAATGATCACACGAGTCAAAACATGCATAATCCAAAGGCGGAAGATACTGCAAACCAGATAACATTTTCATTCCTTTCAAAGACATATGCCCCAAACGGGCATGCCAAAGTGATACATGTGGGATAGAGCCCACTGCCAAAACATGGTCTACAGAAGACCTAGATACAACAAGAGGATAGAGGCTGCCAGCCTTGGCGCCTCTAGCAAGCACAAGTCTGCCTTTGGTAATCTTCCAGGTAGAATCCCCAAAACAGACATGAAATCCTGCATCATCCAACTGTCCTGCAGACATAAGACTACGCGTAAGCGCAGGTACATGACGTACATCCCTGAGCAAAAAGGAACTGCCAGTGGAAAACTGCAACTGAATATCTCCACAGCCCACAATATCAAGAGACCTGTCATCTCCAAGTTTGACTGATCCAGATACAGTACGGTAAGAGTGAAACCACTCACGGTAAGGTGTCACATGGAAGGACGCACCTGAATCCAATAACCAGCACTGTGCATACATACTAGGTGTCTCAGTCAAGTGTGAAGCATCAGAAGAACTAGCTGCAAGTATAAACTCATCACCACCATCGGACTCTTCAGTCTGCGTGACATTAATTTCCTCAATCTTGACATTGGACTTCGCAGGTACTATGATGCGATCAGAGGACTTCTCCTGCACTTTATCTTTCCCCTTATCCTTGCGCTTCTCATTGCGCAACTCATGACACTGTGGTCTAATATGGCCCTTTTTCCCACAATGATGACAAGTGACATTTGCATTGCGTCCACGCGACTTACTACGCGACTTGCCACCACGAGATTTAGACCGACCCTTCTGCGAGTCACGGCCTCGGCCATTACCACGGTCATACCTGTCATTCCTGCCTCTAACTGTCAAAGCATGACTACCACGAGAGGCATCCAAGTTTTTGCGATTCACCTCTTCCTGAAGAAGAGCACTCTCAACATCTGCCAATTTTAGAGTAGCACTAGAGGCACAAAGAGCAGTGCGGAATACATCCCATGACTCATTCAGAGTTCCAAGCAAGAAAAGAGGAGTTACTTCCTCTCCAAAGGTGATATCCTGCGAAGTCAGGTTCTTCAGTATAGCATGGAACTGGCTCAAGTGAGCAGACATAGTCGCATTATCCTTCATGCGCAGATCCATAAGCTGCTTCAACCAGTACATCTGACTCGCCGGACTTTTCTTATCATAAAGATTCTTGATCTTATTCCATAGATCCCATGCACTCTGTGCTTCCTCAAATACATTATAATGTACCTGTTCAGTGAGAGACAATACAATCGTGGACTTGCATAGCTCATCAAGTTCAAGCCAGTCGTCAATGTCCATAGTTTCAGGCTGCTCCCCACTCAACCGAAGTGGCTTAATCTGAGATTTCTGCACCAAAACCTGCCATATTTGACTCTTCCAGTAAGAGTAGTTGGTACCATCCAACTTTGTAATGTTAAAGATGGCACTATCATGCGAAGATGACGCCATTATGCAGGCTGGAAATGCCCAAACAGTCCAAAACTGCTTGCTGTTTTACTGCAGAAACTGCCCAAAAATGACCAAAACGGGGTCCAAAGGGTGAGCAAAGTGTGCCAAAAGTTGCTGCCCACTTAGCACTAGGTGCGGTACACCAAATCAGGATATTTCAGCATGAAAAGTACACCTCAGTCCACCAATAACTGCTTGCTGTAATAAATTGCAGGTATGCAGTCTAGAGAGCAAACTGTCCCAAAATAGGATCCAATGTCAAGCAAACAATGCTAGGTCCAAAGCTGGCATGAAACGGACATAAGCAAGGCCAATGACAGTGAAAAGAACATGAGCTCAACACCAAGCATGTCAAAATAACATCTGCTAGTGAAAGGCACACCCCCAGACACTCTAGGCAAAGTGTTCCTGTAACTGCCAAAACCTGACACAAATAGGTATCTGCTCAAAGAGAAAGATCCAAATATGAGACTCAGCTCATAAGCATCCTGTGAACCAAGAGTACATCAATGCATATCCATAAAGATCGGAGTATGATCCCAAAGTCTCAATGTGTATGTAGCTGCTCAAGACATAAACTGCTCCAAATACATGTAAGTGCTCCAATAAAATGCAACTGTCAAAGGTCAAGAAAGCATGTAAAATGCTCCCACTGGCACAAAAGGCGTACAAAGCGAGCTCAGAAGCTCAAACAACCCAAGAGAAAGCACCAGTGATAAGTGACCCTGTCAATGCATCAAGCGCATCCGAGAGAGCATGACATACATGAAGCACCGGTCGTATTAACCATGAAGCAATACATAAGCCCAAATAAGCTCTCGGTCAACTCAATGACATCCAAATAGCAACCAAGATCAGTGATCAAGTAAGCCGGGAATGCTCAAATACATCCAAATCCAAGCTCCAAATGTCGGTATGGCATACACGAACCAAATAGCATATGTCACGAACCAAAGCATGTAATGCAAAAGCCTAACTGTCAAGCAGAGACATGAGGCATAGGCGGTCCACGAGCATGCTGAGTCGGTCCAAATGCCAGTGAAGACGGAGCTAATGCGAAGCTCAAAAGCATCCCATAATCTCATACATATGCTCCAAGTCGTCCCCAAATGTCAGAGATATCATGCCAAAGCTCAAAGCATACATCCGGTATCGGTAGGTAAGTGCCAAAGCATGTAAAGTACCTTCAGCCCACTGTTATTCCAGCATGTATTTACTGTTCTAAACAGTAGATTTCAGCCCCAAATTCAAGCCAAAATCATGGTCAAACCAAATGCATACATCCCCAATACATCCGGGTAGGAAGTAGACTGCATACGGGCATCAAACAAGGTAACCGGAGTAGAGTATAAGCATTAAATGCCAATGCCAAGTGTGGCTGCCCTGTTTCCAGCACTGTATAACAGTAAATAACAGTCCCAAATCAGCCAATATTTCAAGCCAAAATCATGGCATAATCATGTGCATACATTCCCAAGGCACTAGGCATCATGTAGACCGCATACGGGCATCAAATAGCACAACCGGAATGGAGTATAAGCAACAAATGCTAATGCCAATGGTGCTGCCCTGTTTTCAGCCTGTTATGACAGTTTATAACAGTCCCAAATCTGAAGAAATCAGCCCCGAAAGATCAAGACCAATACCCAAAGCTTGAATGACATCAAACATGAAGTCTATAGCCCTCTTGATCAAGGTAGAGAGCAAGAAGCAATGGCCAAGTGTGGAGCTGAAGTAGATGAGTGCTCACAGCCTGGAAAAAATGATGCAATCTGCCCTGTTGGTGCTGAACTTGCTGTTGCTCCACATGGGCTAAAAAGGGGGTAATGGGGGGCTCAATGATGGCCCAAGGTAGGCACATACCAAGCCATGAAGGCCCAATGCAAAGGGGAGGGAAGATATGAGCTATGGAGCTCAAGAAGAGTGGCTGCCCTTTGTTCCTGCCCTATTTCAATCTGAGAATACACTCAAATGCCTGCAAATGCTGAAGCAATACCTCAAGGGCAAGGCCCTGATGAAGCTCAAGAAGGCCAGGATGGAGCTCGGGAAGCCGGGGAGAGTCGGGAGCTCAAGAGGTCGGCTATGGCTGCCGGGATGGAGACCCAATGCGTGAAGCGAGTCAATGCGAAGGTCGGGAAGCACCGAGTCGAGCTCGAGCAAGAGAATGCCAAGCTCTGATACCAGTTGAAAGGTGAGAAGGATCGAAGCTTGCACGCGAGCTATGGCGGGAGAGCAAGAGCAAGAAAGAGAGAGACAAGAAATGGGAACTCCAACAGTCACAATGTGTGACCGGGCCTTCCTTTATTCAAACTGTCACTAAAAGAATAAAGAATAAAGTGACGTGACGGGCGCCCGCCACCTGCAGTGTGCAGTGGCGGGTACTGTCAGTGTAGTAATACACGGGGTGGCACGGCGGAGGCGCCTTTACCCCCAACACATCTTGAGTTTGCTTCTGCAACAGCTTCAAAATATCGTCTCCCCACGATACGGCAGACCAAGAGCCTTGCCTAGACTCTTCGGTGTCAGAAGAACAGTAGTGCCATAGACTGGACCAGACCTCTTACTGTAAGAGGTTAAAAACTCGTCACAAATGGTAGGATCATCTGGAACCAGTGGGAAAGAAAGGCTCACGAACTTGGGCAAGCCCGCTTTAGCGACAACGTCCGAATCCAGTAAAACAAAGAATAATCATGTAAAGCCAAAGGAACATACTGGATCGGGGGAGGAGTACGAGAGGGCGCCATTCAGATGGTTACACACACATACCACAAACACAGACAAACCAAGAGAATGCCTGCAAAGCAACAAACGAAAACCAAGGATAAGATATCAACCAAGGTGGTAAAACGTGACTCGAAAAACTATCCCCAAGCAAACCACAGCCTAGAAAAAATTCGACATGACCTCTACGCATATGCAACCGAAAGCTTCATGCGATGCAACATACAAACACCCAAATCCCCGTATCAGGCAATAAAGAAAAAACTACACACCGTACCCGTAATCGTAACACATGGACAAATCAGACTACTAAAAAAAAATGGACATCAAGACTGGACCATAACTTGACCATCAGTGTCAACTAATAGATTTTTACGCACCCATCCCACGAAGCGAGTTCATTAAAAAGGGAAAATAAGTGCAGTGAGGAGAAATTAATTTAAAGAAGGGTTCGTTGTAATAAATTATTAATAATGGGTGACATTTTATTAAGTGATAAACCTTAATAAGAAAACGACGGTTCCTTCTTAAAATTTTAATTACAAATTATTAGGTTGGAGCGGTACTTTAGTGCAACCCGGACTTCGAAACCAGACTGGATCTCTAAATGCAAATTCATTTATTAAAAATTAAGGTGATGTGGAGCGTTTTTTTGCCAGCGCGTGCTTTTGTGACAGCTGGCTCATTGTTATTAAAAATATTAAGGTGTCTCTGAAGCGCACGTAGCGCATGCTAAGTGAACGGCGGGTTGATTTTAATTAGAAAAAGGTGTGTTTGGCGCGAGCGTGCGTGCCATGGTGGTGTTTAGGATTCATGTTAAAAATTAAGCGTGAATTTTAGGGTAGCGAAAAAAATAAAAAATATAAAAGAAAAAAATACTTGGAAGTGAGTGTATGTGTATGTAATGAATGCACACTTCTCAATCCCCAAAATGTAGGTCAGCAATCCAAAAAGAAAAACCACGAACTGAAAATAATTGGACACACGACATAACAAGATTAGTGTATATGAATTTGTTTGGATGACTAATAGCTTATATGTTGTTGTTTTTTTTTTTTAATGTTGTGTATTGTTGATTGTGTATTTTGGTTTTTATGTGTTTTTGTTTGTTGTAATGTTTTTTTTTCGTGTTTTTGTTGATCTTTGTGACAAAATTTTGACAATGAAACACATATAAAAATGTTGAAGATTTTCAGCATCAATCCACCACGTGTAACCAAGGTATCTGGATTTTTCAACTTGTGTTTGGAATTAAAGATGAATTTTCATAAATTTAGGCATTTAATGAAGCATTTTTGCCATAAAATAATAATAGAATAAATTGGCACAGCATTTTCAAATTAGGAAATATTCCAAAAATAAGCAAAGAAGTTGATGAAATTTTCAAGATTTTTTTTGTAATGAAATTGGTATTTTTACCAGTTTTAATAAATTTTTACTCATTTTGTATGTATTTTTGAAAGAATTTTCACTTTTAGAATTTTCTGAAAATTTTTCTGAGATTTTCAGTTTGGAAAAATATTTCAATTGACTACAGAAATATTGAAAAAAAAAAATTTGTTTTTTAGGAATTTTTTATTTTTTTTTTTATTTTAATTGATTTTTAATAAATTTTTAAAATTTTAAATGTGTTTTTAAGGTTTTTCGGGTTTCGAAATTAAAAATTTGGGAATATATACCCGTGAATGGATTGCGTGTCAGCTGCGTGTGAACAGCTGGCTGGTGCACACCACCGCACGGACAAACGAACGCATGTCCCTGCGCGTGAACGGCCGCTAAGCGCGCACAAACCCACACATACGAATCCACGCATGCGAACAACAGTCGGAGGAGGGTGGGGTGAAGGCAACGGGGGCGGGGGGTGGGGTCTAGTTAAGGGGGGTTGGGTGGGAATGGGGTTTTAGGGAGGTTTATGGGAATGGGGGAAATGGGGGTGTGCTGGTGGTGCATATGGGGGTGTAGGTTTAGGGTAATGGGGGGAATTAGGGTAGTTAGGGTGGGGGGGTTAGTGGTATGTGAAGGGGGGTGTATAGGGTGGTGGTGGTGTGTGTGTGAAGGGTGTGCTAAAGGGGGGGTGGGTGAATGACTAGTGTGTGTGGAGGGTGTGTGAATGGTGTGTAATGGGGGTTATGAGGGTGGGGGTGTGTGAGTGGGTGTGAATGGGGGTGATGAGGGTGGGGGTGTGTGTGGGGAATTGGGGGGAGGAATGGGGGCTTGTGGGGGGGTGGAATTGGGGGGGAATGGGGGCGGTATCTGGCGGGCAGGTGGGGTGTGGAGGCGGCGGCCACAGGAGCGCCAGGCGCAGCGGCGAGGCAAGGTGGCTGGTGGCGGGGCCCAGGCGGGGTGACGAGTGGAATGCGGGCGGCAGGGCGACGGATGGCCCTGGCGAGGGCAACTCCAAGTGGGGCGGTGGCGAGCGCGGGCACTACGGAGCCCAGGCGGGGCGACGAGTGGAATGCGGGCGGCAGGGCAGCGGATGGCCCTGGCGAGGGCGACTGCAGGTGGGGCGGCGGCGAGGGGGGGCACTGCGGAGCCCAGGCGGGGGGCGACGAGGGGAGAGGAGGGAGCGGGCGTGCAACCAGGCAGCCAGCGCGAGGAGGGGGTGGCATGGGAGGCGAGGCCACGGGGGAGAAGGAAGAGGTAACGAGGCATGGAAGGGGGGTGAAGGCGTCAGCGGCGAGGCAGGGAAGAGGACGAGATCGAGACCACAAAAGAGCCGTGGGAGCCATCCATGTTGGAGAGGTGGGAGGCGAAGGAGAAGGCGAGGGCACTGCTGGAGGTTTGGGGGGCCGCAAGGTTCCGGAGTGTGGTGCGGCCGCCGAGGCTAGGAAGGGGGGTGAAGGCGTGGTCAGTGGCGTGTGAGAGGAGGAAGGGAGGAGAAGAGGAGGAGGAGAAAGGAGATGAGGAGGAGGAAGAAGGATGGAGAAGAGGAGGAAGGGAGAGGGAGGGAGAAGGGGACGCAGGTGGGGAGATGGGAAGGGAGGTGGTTGCGGGTCGGGGAGAGAGAAAGGGGGGGTGGTTGGGAGAGGGGAGGGTGCCCGTGGGGGGCAGGGAGGGAGATAAGTAAAGTTTTTTAAAAAATAATAAAGAAAATTTGTTGTTTTGTTTGGAAAATAATAAATAAATGAAATAAAAGAAAGGCGTGCCCTCATCCCGCGCGCGTGCGTGGGGCGGGGTAAAAAAATTTACCGTGACGGAATCGAAATGGTGCCGGGATGTCGGTACAGGGCACACGGATGCAACCGGGGCGTGTGGAGACAGGTAAAATCGAAAACGGGCGCATTCACGTGCGGGACGAGTCGCGCGAAATACGTATAAACAAGGAAAAATTAATATCTCACAATCCGGGCAGCGAAACAAAATGTCGTAAAAATAAAAATTGGGCAAGACGGCAGGGGAAAGATAGGGAAAAAGTGCAACGGGGGTTCCGGGGGAAAGACAGGGCATTCACATGCAAAAAAACGCAAAAAATGGGTCCAAAATCGCAAACAAAAATTAATATCGAAAGGATCCGTGCATCGGAACGAGGTATAGAAAGAAGAAAAAATGTGCAAAAGATGGTGCCCGACAGTCCTACTATATGAAAACATGGTTCCGACTGAGATAAGATGCGTTCACATGGGAAAAACCCAAAAAACATACCCGAAAATAGAATCAGAAATTAATATTGGACGAATCACTTGCCGGAATGATATGCAATAAAATGTAAAAATGTCCGCAGGAAGGGGTGGCACAGGGTTATCATGTTAGAATGCAGTTCCGGCGGAAGTAGGAGGGGTTCACATGCAAAAAAAACCAAAAATACACTCGAAAACATAGTTAAAAATTAATAATTAAAAATCCAGAAGTCGAAAGAGGGTGGAGGAAAAAGAAAAAAGGTGGGGGAAGGCGCGGTGGACACGGTTGTCAAATCAAATGGAAAGTTTGATACAAACAGGGCAGGTTCACATGGAAAAATGTCAAAAAGACGCACGAAAAAGTCTCGAGAAACCGCAAAAATTGATATTGGACAAACCGTGCATCAAAATGACACGGAGTAAAAGGAAAAATGTCAGGGAGAAAGTGGTTGTCATGGCTATGACATCAAATCACGGTTCCGAAATAAGAAAAGCGCATTCACATGGAAAACTGACCAAAGTACGCAAAATACTTCAAAAATTAATAACTCGAGAACCGTGCACAATTGGACAATTCAAAGGGATGAATAGGTTTGTAAAGTCAGACTGGAAGTCCGCTGAACATAGGGTGCGTTCACATAGAAACACAGCAAAATAAGGAAAAAAGAGAAATGGAGGAGGAACAGCCCCAAGGGAGGCGTGACAGGAGATGGGTGGGTGGGAAAGGGACCCCAGGAGTGTAACAGAAAGTCATGGTGTACATGCATGATCAAAGTGAGGCATATGCAAGGCAGTATGCAATGTAGACGCGCAGGGACGCGTCCCCACACTTAAAATCTTAACGGATAGGGTTGACCGAGCAACAGGGACCTAGGACCACACAACAGACCATCCACGAACATCCTCACACTTAAAACATGACCATCACTGGTCGCAGAAGGTGTAGGGTTAGAAAAACTTGGCCCATGTTGTCGAGAATCAAGGTTGGCTGTCGATGGCATGTCCACTGTCAGTGTCAGCTGCAGGAGGTACCAAGGCATCTTCATAGCACACGTCCAATGTGGCAAGGACCATGCGGCAGCACCCAGGGAGATAGCTGGTTGAAGGAATCGCAGGAAATTCGTCGATGATGAGGAATGTTGCACTCAATGCACAATCACTCATATGGAATGAAAGAACTGTCACTCACCCCATGACTAATATCACTCGAGAAATAATGATTGAAACCCATATCTCACACCCAGTTTAGGAATCGACAAGGGAATGGTACAGAGGGAGTATGCCAGGGTGCACAGTTGATGATGCATTAGTGCATCCAACCCGTCTAGCATAGGTGCAAGGAGGAAGGCAAGGGAGCCTTACAGTGCAGTGTACAGAACAGGGTGACGTGTCCGGTGATGACGGTAAAGACCCACCCCATGGGTGCATAAGGAAACGAGAACGTACCTGACTCCAAAGGTCGTAACGTCCCTCAATCCTCACCTCTCAGTAATTGATCAAAGAAACTCCAATCACACTCAGCCCATCCTCTATCTCACGCTCTGCTGAAAGATATAGAGGGGCAGCCCTTTTCTGAACCCCATTGATGTAATCCTCACGGTCACTTGTGCACAGGTTGTATGCCTTGTGCGCATTTGATGGTGCAACTATGCATCCCGCCCTGTGCCGGCATACGGTGCGAGAAGGAAGGCCAGGGAACCTGATGGTGTAGTGCACAAAAACAGATCGTGCTTTGTGTATTGAGAGGCCTGTCCCGTGCGTGCAACACTCCATTCACACTTCTCACCTCGCATTTGATTTAAAAGGAAAGACTGATCACTCACCCCACCCTCTGTCTCACTCTCTGATAGATACAGAGGGCAGCCCATACTCACAACCCCATCATGTTAGGATGAAAGCTCGCGTCACTTGATTGTTTGTCGATGAAGATCGCATTGTGAGTTGTTGAAGAGGCGTACCTAGGGAGGTAGCCATCAGATCAAATGTGGGGTTAGATAGGAACATGGCGTTTGCTAGAGGACTGTCAAACGCTCTGCAGAAAGGCACATGACACAGTGTACCAAGGGAGGCAGCTTCGGAACTGGATCCTCGGGATATCAATTGATGATTCCACTTTCTGGACTGCTGGGTGTTGCCATCTTTTCCACAGCCAGCTTCTCGCCCAAGGGTGTTAAACACATTTTCTTGGAACGAGACCTGCTATGACATGGAATTTCTTCATTTTCTCCCATAACTTTTTTTTTGTTTTTTTTCTCTCTTTTTTTCTTGTTTTCCCTATTTCCGAGGGTGTCTCCACCTTTTCTCGAAGAATAGGTCGGCATGACAGGGACCGAAGTCCTTTTCTCCCATGATTGATATGTATATATTTTTTCTTTTTTTTTGTTTCGAATTAAGCAAGGGAATGGTGGAAATACCATTTGTCAGAACCCACCTCGCCACTGTCACTGGTGGAAAATAGAGGATAAGAGATCAGGGGCGGAAGATGCGGCTGAGGGTACAGAGGGTTGTGTCCACCTCATCAGGAGTGGCTGAAGAATGGCTATCAGAAGTAGTATCATAAGAGCTACAGTGCCGCGCCAACGGGGGAAAGGATCACGTGACCGTGATTGTCAAGATCCCCAAGGAGGGAAGTACTTCTTCAGGTGATATCCATTGATCAGGAAGGGATCATCAGAGGCATCAACGGTCTGCACTTGGACAGAGCCATTAGGGTTGACATCAAGTACCTTATATGGGCCCATCCACCACTATTAAAGCTTGCCAGGAAACTTGCCAAATCGTGAATCATAGGCTAGGACCAAATCACATTCCTTGAACTCCTTGTGCTTGATGAAGCTATCATGGTAAGCCTTACGTCGAGCTTGCATGGCTTCCATGCACTGTAGAGCCATCCTGCGAGTTTCGTCCAAACATTCCAAGTGTAGGAGACAGCGTTGCAGTGAATCATCGTCCCCCAAACGCTCTTTGATAGCCACTCGCAAAGAGGGCAATTCCAGTTCAACAGGAAAAACAGCTTCTGTACCATACACCAACTGGAAGGGTGTCTATCCTGTTGCTACTTTATGGGAGGTTCTGTACGCCCAAAGGGCCTCTATAAGTCGATCATCCCAATCACGACGGTATGCGACAATTGTTCTTGTCAGAATCGAGCAGAGGATGCGATTTGTGACAAGAAAGTGATCCTTCTTTGTCTTGGAATTCAACTTATGGAAATCCACACATATACGAAGCTTGCCATTCTTCTTGGGTACAACCACGATGGGTGAGATCCATTCACTATTTGCCACTGGATAGATGAACTCGGCTTCCAGAAGCTTCAGCAGCTCTGCTTTCACCAAGGTCGAATAATTTGGATTCATTCGCCTCTGTCGTTGCCATACTGGCTTGGCATCAGGCTCCAAATCAATATGATGCTGACATATTGTGGGATCAATCCCCTTTAGGTCTTTGTAGGACCACGCAAACACGTCCAAATTCTCTTTCAACAAGTTGTACAAAGTTGACAACTCCTCTTCTGGTAGGCTGCTACCCACCTTCAAATGGTGTTCAATGCCATCTGCATCCACAAAAGTTAACTGCATTTCACCTTCTACTTCATGGATGAAGGTCCCACGGACTGCTTTTGGGTACAGATCTGACTCCTTCAAGGGGGTGGTGTCCTCTTCTGATGTTCCACTAGAGCCAACTTCTTCTTTTGGTGGAGACTTAGGTTGCTCCTTGAGATGTTGAAATGGGATTAAAGCCGTTTCGGGTTTAGTTTCGAGATTAGTTACCTCTTGGCTTGAAGACTCATCTTCTGATGACACGTCTAGGAACATCACATAACAGGGACCCTCTGATGCTTGTTGGAATCGTGAGACTGGTGCTTGTTGGCACGGTGCATCATCATCATCTTTTCTTGGCAAAGGTGGGTGAGGGCGGCATAAGCCATTGCTGAAAGATGGTTTGGTCTTCTTTAACCATTTCTTGTAAAGATTTTGCATATGAAAAGATCCATTTACCAGAACAAATGGTACCATCGCCATTCTCTCCCACAGCATGAGCTCGTCTACTTCTGATGCTTCTGGAACTTCTTCTTCATATGTATCCTCTTCAAGTGGGATTGACTCTTCCGTCTCGCTTTCATAACCTTCTTCTTCAATATCATCTCCATCCTCTTCAGTCTTTGTCTCTGTCTCTGTCCCTGTAGGAGCTCTGTAAGAGAAGAACAGGTTCTCTGTTTCATCTTCTACCTCTGTCTCTGGCTCTGCTATAGCCATGTAATAGGGAGAGCAGTACATCCATGCTTCTATCTCACTGTCAGAAGTGATTTCGGAAATCATTCCTAGTTCAGGCAGGAAGTATTCACCCATTGATAATGGCTTTGCATCTTTTTGGAGTTGGCTTACCGTATCCACTGTTAAGGAACGTGCCACTGTTTTCTTGGGAATGATCTGTTTGACAGCATCTTCTTCTGCTGATGTTCCATCTGTAGCCTCATTAGGGGAGTCAAAAGATAATTCCAAGGAGATGGATCCATGTCCTTTTTTAGCACCATATAGCTTCAGCACCACTTTATTAGATCCTCTACCCAAGGTCAAGGTTCCTTTGAACCAATCCGTCCTTGCTCTGGCTTCAAAAAGCCATGGTTTGCCCAGTAATAGGGGATAGGATGTACCATAAGAGTTTGGCTTCACCACCAAATAGGTTAGCCAATAATCTTTTCTAGCCACTGTAGTCTTTACATATGGGAGAATGCCCAAAGGCTCGATTCTGCTCTGATCCGCCAGTCTGATGAGCCATTGGGTTGGTTGCACACCTTGTAGGCCTAGATCCTTCATTGTCACATCTGTCATAATGTTCACTGATGAACCACCATCAATCAGTGCATTTGCAATAAAGTAGCCTTCTATCCACACGCCAGTCTCTGGGGTACCCGGATCTAGGAAGGCATTAGCCATGCCCACTTCTTTTACAAGCTCCGGAGCTTTGTTGGACTTTGTTGCTATTGAGGGAGCAATCCTTAAGCCACATCTTCTTATCAGTATACTTTTGAACCTTTTTCGACAACTGGGAGACAACATCAATAATTGTTGGAATGTGAGGTTTGGTTTAAAGGTATCTAGATCTCTAACCAGATCGTATTCCTTAATAGGATCCACTGGCTTCTCTAACCGGTTGGGGAATGGGGTAACACCCATTTTCATTTTCTTTTTTTCTTCCAATAGGGGCATCATGAGGACTTCTTCTGCCACTTGTGACACTTCCTCCTCTTCTATCTCCTGGACCTCTGTTCTTGTCTCTGGAACTGTCTCTGTGACTCTCTGTGGCACTGTAGTGCTCTGTACAGCACTGTCAGGCTCTGTTCTGTTATGTTCTTCTGGTGGAAGATTGAACTTCACTGTTCTGGCAGGAGGATTATTTTCTTTCTGGATAGGTGGTTCCTTCTTCTTTGCACGTGTGATGGCAGCAACTTCCAATTCCACTAAATTGGAGGTAGACTCTTGGGCCTTGGCCAGATTATCAGTAGCACTGTTTTTCACTGGGGCTGGGCTTGGATAGTCTTTTGCAGTGTGGCCTTCTCCTTTGCATCGACTGCATAAGGGCTTATAATCCACTGACCTTCTGGGATTTGGACAATTTGGTGAAATGTGTCCCTTTTCTCCTCATCTCTAACACTCCACTTCTGATCTCTGACCACCGCCAGACTGTCTTCCTCTGTAACTTTGAGAGGGAAACCTCCTTGGACCGAAATTAGGACCAAAATCCCTAGGCTTTGGTCCAATATCCTGTGTTGTCATTTTGGATTTCAGCAAGTTGAATCTTGCATCTTCTTCCATCCTTCTCCTATCATGCATCTCCTTCAGAGAGCAAATATCCTCTGTATGGTTCTTCCGCAAACAGTAAGAATAGAAGGCTCTAGAAATGGTTGGTTTTCGTGTACATTCAGTGGCTAAATGGCCTGCTTGATGACACTTATCACACCAAGTATTTGACCGCATCACATCTCTTCCTTCTCCTGCAACGTTGGATATGCTAGCGGTATTCACTTTCAGCGTCTCTAGCTGCTCTGTAATCACATCCATCAACTCCTTTTTTATATTTGCAACTGAGTCGGATAAATAATCCTTCAAGCTTTCTCCTCCTGAGGTATTGGCAGTAGGGTTTTGAGCAGTCTCTGTAATCACTACATAAACAGGTTGGGCTGGTGCAGAGGAGTCTCTGTTCTGATTCTGATTCAGAGCTCTTGTTTGAACTGTTGGCTGTTGGCTCCAGTTGGTAGGGTTCCACTGTTGCTGCTGATTTGGCATTGGGAAAATTGTTTGGGACCATTGTTGTTGTGGTCGAACCATCATTTGAGGCATTGATTGTGGCCACTGTGGATTTGGTGCACTGTACTGTGATACTGGGGGCATCTGTTGGTAGGGGTAGGGGACTGTCCCTTGGACTGCATTTGGTGGGTACATAATTCCTGGCATCAGAGGAGGTAGGACTGCTCTTCCTGGATTCATTGCCAATCTAGCTTCCACTTCATCGTACAGTCTTGCACCTTCTATTGCAGCTTGCAATGTGGCTGGTCTTTGCAGCTCCACAAACTTACGGACTTCTGGTTGTAATCCTCTGAGAAACACCCCCTTTTGAATGCCAGCATCTAAATTATGGTTAGTCCATCTCTTCAGGATGGATTCCATTCGTGAGACATAAGCTTCTACTCTTTCTCCAGAGGACTGACCTAAATTCATAAATTCCTCTCGCATCTGCTCTTCAAAACCTTCACGCCTGAATTTAGTGAGGAAGGCCAATTTCAGGTCATCCCATATGCCAAAAGTTTCTGATGCTTGTCTCTCATACCACTGAAACGCCGTGCCCTTGAAAGTGATGGGGAATATTGCCAACCAATGCTCAGGGGTTCTGGCATTGTTGGCCACACATGCTACCATAAACTCTGCTACATGAAGATCAGGGTCTTCATTATACTCTCCCTTAAAAACTAGCAATGGGACTACATTCGCTGGCCTGTCATCAATATTTCCAGGATGGATCTGGCTTGGAAGTGGACCTCCAACAGGAGGAGGAAGGGCTTGATGTGCTATTGGAACTTTTGTAAAGAGTTCCGCAAGGGCGTCAAAGGCGGCTTCTCCTGCGAGCTCATTCTCGGCTTTGATTTTTGCATTCTCTCTTCTCACGTATCTCTGGACTCGTTCTAACACTTGCCTCTTTATTGCGTCGTTCATCAGGGGGTTGGCTCCATTATGTTGTTAGTGCTCCTCAGAGGGATAACAGAAGGCTTCAGTCTCTGGAGGACTCTCTTACCAACATTTCTTCTACTTCTTACTTTTCAACGTCCCTGAACTTTACTTTCATGCCACTGCACAAAGGAAGGTATTCGGTTCTGAAGGTGTCAAAATGCATACGTCTAAGCATTGTGGTGGTGCCATTATCATAGTAATGCTAGCTTCTGATGGTTTCAATAGTGTATGCTGTGAAAAACACTATGTCTACCAACTTCCAGTGGGTTGCTAATTGAACAAACAGAAGATTATCAGTGCACCAAGCATCCCATGTATCTTGCTATTAAGCATCCACGAACAAATTTGAGCTTTTTTTCTTCTTGTCTTCGTGAACCTCTATAGACCACGACTCCTGAAGCTTCTTCATAATCTCCCACTTGATGATGTCTGGAAACTTCTCAATGAATGCCAAATCTTCCATGGATGGTCATTCTCTCTGTTTCTGCTCTTCAGTTTGCTCCCAAACAGTTTGCCACCAAGATGCAAGTTTCTGCTGCTTCAACAGGAAGAGGAAACTGTCCAACACATAGAGCATGCATCATGATGGTGATATGTTTCCGCCATTGTGGGATGAACTTCTTATGGAAAGTGACTTTGATTATGAGAAATTCCAACTCTTCAGTGGAAGAAGAAACTTTACAAACATCCATTGAATTCTTCTCTTCTTGGCAATGCCATTTCCTTCATTTTCAGCCTCTTCTGGTGCTTGTTGAACTTGCCCAGCTGCGCACCAAAAACATGGAGCCCCAAGAGAAACATCAAGGAAAAGGGAATTCGCTTGCAAGAAAATCTATCTTGTAACATCAACAAGCTTTTATTTCATTCTTTTAATATCAAAACAAAGAAAACAGCAATTCTTCACGCAACACCATAGTAGATTTCTCCCACGGCTTTGATAGAATCAACCATAATCTTCAACATCTTCACAAAATCCATCAATAGAACAAAGAAAGCAAAGGAATACATCATCTTTGAATGGAAATCAATCGCATAGTATTCATCTTCAATGACTTCATAGTCTTCTCTCAATCTCTCATATACAGTTACACTGTTTTGATAGAATTGACTATCTCTAACTCTCTCTCTTTCTCTCCATCAATAGTACATCATATCCTCACTACAATACTCTCATAATAACCCTCAATAATCCTTCTTAGGTCGTGGATGCACCTCCCAAGATGTATGTCTGATATGAAGAGTCACCAGAGCCACTACAGTGTCTTTTCATAGCTCACCATTGTCACTTCACTCCAGTCTTTACTTGAGTCTTCAGCAGCTGCTTCTTTGACTTCTTTTAGCTCTTTTGCACTTGTATTCACCTCTTTCCAAGGCTAGAAAACTTTCCCAAGCTACACTCTCATCCAATAGAACACATACTGAGGCATATTGAAGGTCTACAGAGGCTCACAGAAGCTCAACAGAGAGTTACAAAAGGTCAACAGAAAGCATCAGAACCACATAACTCATACCAAAACCATTCCAAACCATCGAAAATCACTCAATAAGCTTTCAAACAATCTCAAACCCTATCAATCAATACTCCATCCTTCCATACAGAGAGAAAACAGAACAAAACATGAAGCTATCAGGACCAAACAGAACATATCAGAACATCAACAGAACTTCACATCTTTACTAATAAACATCATGAGCTTAATAAAACCATTACAATCTATCCAAAACACTCTCAAACCACTTCCAAACCAATCAATCATCTCATAAAATCAACCATTCAGCTCTCAAAAACAACAAAAATCAGCCAAAAAAATAGGTCATTTCAACACTCAACACACGACATGAACAAGAGACCGATTGGGTGCAATCTCCCCCTATGCCTTGTGTGAGCCCTCCACAAAGCATGTATTTCATATATTAATCATCTTCAAGCTTAAATAATAGCCCAAATTACAAAATAGCACGCTTTAACTTTTGAGTTTACTTTTGTGCCAAATAGAATTAAAGCTAATGGGCGCCCAAGAAGTTAGGCGTACCCAAATACAATGTCCAAATACAAATATCTAAATCGTGCGCCCATGCGCATACAAAAATAATAAATAAATATCAAGCACTTTGATAAATAAGCGTGACAAAATATATGCACCATGCTTAAGGTATGTGCCCATCAAAATATTGACGATAACTTTGAATACACGCTATCCTCCCATGCTTTCCACTGCCACCACTACTATCTCTACACATCAACTGAAGCATTCACAATCGTTAGTAAAATAATACAATAAAACCGACAAAAGTGAATACCTAGCAGTCTTTAGCTACATAAATAAATTGGTTAGAAATCAATCCTAACCTTAATTTATCACGAGTGCGCACTCTAAACTCATAAACGTTTATTAATTTAAATATGTATTTTGCGGAATCACCCGCTATGAAATCACCCATGTACACATAAAATTAACAAAATGCCTGAAAAGGATAGGCGTCCCCATCGACTTCTCGCACAAAGAATCCACTTTGTGTATGAGCCCCAGTAATAAAATCTTATGGAATCCACCGTAAAACCTCACGGAATCCACCATGGCATGGAATCCACCGTGGAATATGCCTCCTGACATCATACCCCCCGGGTGGGATAGCAATTGTCCTCAATTGCTATTAGCTTAATGTGGAGCTAACAGAGTGGGGAAAGCATTTAAGTCTCTAGTGTGCATCCATTGGGCCTCTTCAACAAGATGGTTTTTAAACTTGACCAAATATCTAAAATATCTACGGGCAGTTTTAGTGGTCATAAAGTCAGTATCTATAATAGTTTTAGGCTCAAGGATTTTAGTTTCATCATCTAGTAAAGGAGGGTTTTCATAGACAGGGTGTACAGGTAATTGGCCTCTAAAGGGTCGTAATAAACTGTTATGGAAGGTATTGTGGATTTTCCAGTGTTGTGGTAGTGCTAGTTTAAATGCATTGTCATTGATTTTGTTTATGATCTTGAATGGTCCATAGAATCTAGGTGCTAATTTCACAATTGGGTGTTTATCTACACTTTGTAATCTACATTTTTCTATGCATAACCAAACATAATCATCAACTTTAAAATTCATAGCCTGTCTTTTCTTATTTGCTTGTTTTGTATATGATTGCTGGGCTTTGGCATTCATATCTTTAACTTCATCAAAAATAGTGGCATGCATGTTAGCAGCATCATTAGCTGTTTGAATTTTGTTTGATAATGATGCTACAGGTGTAGGCAATCTATATCCATAAATAACTTCAAATGTTGTTTTCTTTGTAGCTGTGTGTGGTGTATTATTATATGCAAACTGAAGTAAATGTAGGTGTGTATCCCATGTGTGTGGGTTTGAAATAATGTAAGCACGCAAAAGATCTAAAATAGTACTGTTAGTAGCTTTTGTTTGACCGTTTGTTTCAGGATGAAATGTAGATGAAAAATCAATCTTTGTTCCTAAGTTAGCAAACAAAGTAATCTAAAAATTATTACAGAATCTAGAATCACGATTAGAAATAATAACTTTTGGTAAACCATGATTATGAAATATGCTTGTTTGCTAAACTTGTCTACAATAGACCAAATCATATCATGGTTAGCTTTAGTGTTAGGTAAACCAGTAATAAAGTCCATTGAAATCTGTTCCCATGGTTGTGATGGAATAGATAATGGCATTAGTAAACCATATTGTTTACCATGGTGTCTTTTAACTCATTGATAAACTAAACATTTAGATACAAAGTTAGATACATCAGTGTCCATATGTGGCCAATAAAAATCTTCAGTCAATGTACGCAAAGTAGATATAATACCTCTGTGACCTTGATATGGAGGACAATGAATCTCATGCAAAACAAATGATTGAAATGGAACTGTCACACATAATCTTTTTTCATAAAACATGAATCCATTATTGTAAGACAGTGAATCAATAGGAATCAAATTATTTGCAACTAGTTTATTCCAATCAGCTTGAAAAGTAATATCCTAATGATAAGTATCTTTCATAGGGATAAGGGAATCAAATGATATCACAGAAATATTATGAATTGTCAGTCTTCTACTCAAAGCGTCAGCCACAACATTTTCTTTTCCTGGTTGATATTGTATAAGGGGATGAAAACTTTGAATGAACGCTGTCCATTTAATGTGTCGGTCAGATATTTGGGGTTGACTAAGGAGATGTCTAATGCTTTGTCGATCAGTTTTAATCATAAATTCAGATCCCATTAAATAATGTTTCCATTGACGTAAGGCTTATACTATAGCTAGTAATTCCTTATCATAGGTAGAATATTTAAGTTTAGATGGTTTGAGTTTACAACTAGAGTAGGCTATGGGATGGTTATCTTGCATAAGGATTGCTCATATTCCAGATCCACTAGCATCAGTAACTACTAAAAGGAATGGTCTATTGAAATCAGATAGTTGTAATACAGGAGCATGGGTTAATGTATGTTTCAATAAATCAAAAGATTTTTGTTGATTATCAGAGCAGTTATAAACAATACCCTTCTTTAAAAGTTTAGTCAAAGGTAATGCAAGTAATGAGAAATTTCGCATAAACTTTTTGTAAAAACTAGCAAGACCTAGAAAAGAACGTAACTCATGCACATTTTTGGGTATGGACCAATTTAAAATTGCTTCTATCTTTTTAAGGTCGACCTTAATACCTTTTGATGAAACAATATGTCCTAGATATTCAATTTCTATTTGGAAGAATTCACTCTTTTCTGGATTAGCATATAATTGATTATCTTTTAACAACTTGAAAACTAACATATGCTCATAATGCTCATTCTCATTTTTACTGAATACTAATATATCATCAAAGAATACTATAACACAATGCTGATATTTCAGAAATATGCGATTCATCATGCGATTAAATGTAGCTGGTGTATTAGTTAGACCGAAAGGCATAACTAGAAATTCATAATGTCCAAATTGTGTTCTAAATGCAATTTTGAATATATCAAATTTATACAATCTTACTTGATGATAACCAGATTTAAGATCTATCTTATTGAATATGGCAGATCCTTGTAGTTTATCCATAAGATCATCTACCCTAGGAATCGGATATCTATTCTTAACAATAGTTTTATTTAGGGCACGATAATCAATGCACATGCGATAAGTATTATTCTTCTTCTTTACTAATAAAACAGGTGCACCAAATGGAGAACTACTAGGTCTAATTAATCCTATGTTAAGCAATTCCTCTATTTGATTTTGAATTTCTTTCTGTTCAATTTGGTTATGCCTATATGGTGCTTTACATGGTGGTTGTGTTCCATGAATTAAATCTATTTTGTGATCTTCAGGACGTGAAGGTGGTAGTCTAGGTGGTAAATCATTAGCAAAACAATCTTGAAATTAGGCAAGAAATTGTGTATGCCTAGGATGCATTTGTTTTTCTTTAGCTTGAAGTTCATTCACATATATTAAATAAGATTTGCTACTTTTACGTACTGCACGTTTAGCCTGAGTATGAGTAAACAGTGGAAAATTATTAGAAGCATACATACCATGCAATGTGATTTGTTTTCCTTGAAAATAAATTTGAATTGAATGCGTAGAATAATCTATGTCAAGATTATACTGATGACGCCAAGGCATTCCTAAGATAATGTCACTAGACTGCAAAGGTACAACTGGAAAATTTCTTCGTTCAGTATATTCACCAATTTTAATTTCTAAATTATGCACTTCTTGTGTTCCATTATATCTTGTGCCTAGGAATGCAACTTTAATGCGATAATGTGTAGAAACAATTTGTAAATTCAAATCTTTAACTAACTTTGCAGAAATAAAGTCATGTGTGCTACCATCATCATGTAAAATAGTCTTTTCTTTACCATGCACAAAACATTTCATTGTCAACAAAGAATGAGGAGTTGGCATACCTGGCAAAGTATCCGAAGTAGTACCAATGTCGTCATCATCTTCCGTAAAGTCAGGCATTTCCTCATGTTCTTCATCTTCCATTGCTCCAAGATAATTGATATGGATAGGTGGCTTTTTGGTTTGGCAATTGGCTGCTAGATGTCCAGGTTGATGGCATTTGTAACAAACTATGGGTTTGGCTTTAGATACATTGTTGGTAATGGCAAGAAGTTTAGGAATGTTGGGATTTGGCTGTGAGGATGGCTTAGGGTTTGGATTGGTGTTTGATGGCAAAGTAGGTGGTCGTGTCCAAGACTTACGAAATGAAGATGGAAGAAAATGACTTTGATTGAATCTTCGAAAATTTGAATTGAATTGTTTGAAATATAGTTACCATTAGTTTGAAATTGTTGTGGTTGCTTGTCTCTTCCGCGAATCTTGTCTTCAGTGTCATGAGCCAAGGAAATTGCATCTTCAAGGGTTGTTGGCTTGAACATATTAACTTCAGCATAATAATGTCCAAGTAGGCCGGACATAAACTTGCGTTTGTGAGTCGCTTTAGGTATATCTTCGAGCATGCGTAGTTGCAGTAGGGAATTCCAAAAACGTTCAGTGTATTGGGAAATAGGTTCGCGATCTCTTTATTATAGAAGATCCCATTGCTTGATGGCTTTTTCATGGAACTGAGGAGGAAGGAAATTCTGCAAAAACTTCTTTTGGAAAGTCTCCCAGGTAGTGGGACAATCAATGCTCTTGCGAACCACAGTCCACCATAAGGATGCTTGATCAACTAAATGGTTAGTGACACATTTAATTTTGTATTTCTCAGCATATGTTTCTTCATGGAAGTAATAATCAAACTGACTGATAAATGCAAGTACAGTCTTTCTATCTCGAGATCCATTGAATGTACGAAATTTGAAGTTTCTTTTACTTAACTTTGTTTCTTTGCGGATGGATTGGGCTTCAAGTGTCGCATCGATGGTACATCGTATACGATCTTCAAGTTGCGGTCCATCTTTGTCAGTGGTAGATCGTTGCAAATTGGCCAATTGAACTTGCAAAGCTTGTCGGGCTCTTCATTCTTCATCAAGTTGCATCGTAATCAAATCCAACTTTTGCTACATCATTGGTTCGGGTAAATCACCTATAGCCATAAGATCGTCCATGTTTGGATCGGTCATCTTGTAAAATCCAAAAGACCTCACACTCTCGAAATCTGATTAGCGGGATGAGCGTAACTCAAAGGCAGGTATACAAGGCTTGTATATTTTGTTTGGCTTTTGTAGTCTTTCTCTTTTGCAT
This sequence comes from Lygodium microphyllum, assembly GCF_053477565.2. Taxonomy (NCBI): domain Eukaryota; kingdom Viridiplantae; phylum Streptophyta; class Polypodiopsida; order Schizaeales; family Lygodiaceae; genus Lygodium; species Lygodium microphyllum. The sequence continues at coordinate 114,366,019 of NC_141163.1, forward strand.
TTACGGTATTCGTTGTCTTCGTAGAAACTGCGTATGACCTTTTGCATTTGCTGAAACTGTTTCAGCAAGTCTGCAAGTGTGAACAGGGACTACCAGAGAGCAATAAACGGATTCTGTGCTTCTGCGTGTGAACTGCCTTTATGGGAGTTGTTGAAGTAAGTCTTTAGTAACCTCTCTGACTTACAGGATTAAGTTAGCTTGGTAACTTAGAGAACTTATGGCATTAAAGCTTATGTGATTAAGCTTAAAGAAACTGACTGTCGAGGATTTCGTTTTTAAGGAGGGGGGGCCGTTTTTTTCGCCGCCGATTCTGGCGTCAAGATGCCGCGATACTAGATCGTGAAATTGAGGGGCTTAAGCTTTTTATTAAGCTTATTAAGCTTTGACTTAAAGCTTTAAAGCTTTTTGGATATGGAGCTTACTATTTAAAAATGACTTGAAGAAGAAGATGTCTACGTGGTCCTCCGCCTACACAGGCCGCGGTCCTTCGCGATCAGAGGGTGCAGAAGGGGGTTCTTGACCGCCAGGAACACACTGGTATCGACCATTCGCGACGAAACTGACTGTAGAGCTCGATCGTTCCAGGAGCTCCGCCTTCGCACAAGATGGTAAGCGATTGGAAGCTCTCAATCTCATCTTCGCTCTGATACCACTGATGCGCAGATCGGATGCCGTAAGAGCGTGTAGTGAGCATCAGAAGGTCCCCAGAGAACAAAAGAACTCTACTTTTTGCACACAAATCAATGTAGAAAGCTTGCACGATATGAACAAGAGACCAATTGGGTGCAATCTCCCCCCATGCCTTGTGTGAGCGCTCCACAAAGCATGTATTTCATATATTAATCATCTTCAAGCTCAAATAATAGCCCAATTTACAAAATAGCACGCTTTAGCTTTTGAGTTTGCTTTTGTACCAAATAGAATTAAAGCTAATGGGTGCCCAAGAAGTCAGGCATACCCAAATACGATGTCCAAATACAAATCTAAATCGTGCGCCCATGTGCATACAAAAATAATAAATAAATATCAAGCAGTTTGATAAATAAGCGTGACAAAATATAGGCGCCATGCCTAAGGTATGTGCCCATCAAAATATTGACGATAACTTTGAATACGCGCTATCTTCCCATGCTTTCCACTGCCATCGCTGCTATCTCTACACATCAACTGAAGCATTCACAATCGTTAGTAAAATAATACAATAAAATCGACAAAAGTGAATACCTAGCAGTCTTCAGCTATATAAATAAATTGGTTAGAAATCAATCCTAACCTTAATTTATCACGAGTGTGCACTCTAAACTCATAAACGTTTATTAATTTAAATATGTATTTTGCGAAATTACCCGCTATGGAATCACCCATGTACACATAGCATTTAACAAAACACCCGAAAAGGATAGGCATCCCCATCGACTTCTCACACAAAGAATCCACTTTGTGTATGAGCCCTGGCAATAAAATCTTACGGAATCCACCGTAAAACCTCACGGAATCCACCGTGGAATATGCCTCCTGGCATCATTTTGTAGTTGGACTACCTTGTGTCCAAGGATGATACAATTCAATCCTAGCCATTGTGGATATGTTAACTAAGGTTGCTTACCTTATGCCATTTAAAACCAACTACTACAAGGCTTAAGATATTGCAAGGATTGTGAAGGAGATCTTTAGGCTGCATGAACTGCCTAAAAGGATCATCAGCAATCGTGTTTCTCTCTTAGCTTCTCATTTGTGAAAAAGTTTATTTGATGCTATTGGTATCCAACTTTATTTCAGCACCACCTATCATTCTCAAACTGATAGACAAACTGAACAAGTCAACCAAGTTATTGAAGACATACTTAGAGCTTACTACTACAAGAAGCCTAAGTGATGGATATAATACCTACCTTTGGTGGTGTTTGTTTACAATATATCCTATCATCAAAGCATCTAGATGACTCCATTCCAAGCCTTGTATGCGCAAGAGTACCTAGCCCCACTAAACTTTTTAGACCCTACCTGAAAGGTAGAAGCTTCCAAGAAGATGTTGGAAGAAATGGATGAGCAAGTTAAGGCTATCAAATAAGATATCCAAGCTGCCAAGGATTGATAGAAAGCATATGCCAATCTAGGAAGACAAAAATGGATCTTCGAGGAAGGAGACATAGTTTTTATTCTTGTTCAACCTAAGAAGAGCTCTTTTGGAGAAATATAAGAAGCTAAGCCCAAGATATTGTGGGTCATATAAAATCCTCAACAGCCTAGGACTCAATGCTTATAAGCTACAACTTCTTGAACACTTGAAAGCTCACAATTTATTTCATGTTAGCCTTCTAAAAGGTTATGTACCCAATCTAATCATGTTCTTGAAGATCAACAAGTTGTAATGACAAGCCAAGGAGTCTTTGAGCTTCAACTTGACACACTTGATGTAAAGGAACACATCCTTAGGAACAAGACCATTAGCGAATATCTCATCCAACCAATGGAAAGATTATCCTAGGGAGGATGCCACTTGGGTTGATGAGGAAGCCTTATATAAACAACATCCCTAGATTCTTTTGAAATATGAAACTAGAACCCAATATAAAAATCTTAGAGAGACCTTCCTCGGATGTAGTGAACCCTACACTCTGCTTTATAATGACTACTCTACCTTGTCCTTATAAACTTAAGCTTTGGTGATACAAGTAATCAAGTACCATAGTAGAAGTATTAATGAGTCCTAACCCACAAGTACTATGATCTCCATTTCGCTAAAATCAAATCATGAGGGACATCTTGATTCCTCTAAGGGGAAGAGGATGTCATATTTTCACCCTTCCACATGAACAAGTACTACGGGGGGGAGTAGAAATTATAAGGTTAAGAAAAACCTTAGAAATTTTTAAGAAAGAAAGAAAAGGGTAGAATCGTCGACCGCCTGTTAACCAACCACACTGTCACCAACATCACTCTCAAACATGTCACACATATGGTCACCACTCAACCTAGAGACAACCTCCAGTGCAACAATCTAAGAAGGAGGGGAGATCCACATAATTCTAACAAGTTGATTAGCCTTAGCCTAAAGCATTAGGCCAATTCTAATTATCCTATTTGCCATTTATTACCACACACACAGAGAGAGAGAGAGAGAGAGAGAGAGAGAGAGAGAGAGAGAGAGAGAGAGAAGGGGAAGAAGAATAGGATAAATGGAGAAGAACGAGAGAAGAGAAGGGAGAAGAGAGGAGGAGAATAGAAGAGGTGAAGAAGAAGAGAGAAGGAGAGTAGAAGAGGTGAAGGAAAAGAGAAGAGATGAAGGAAAAGAGAAGAGAAGAATAGAGGAGGAGAGTAGAAGAGGTGAAGAAGAAGGGAAGAGAAGGAGAAAATAGAGAGAGTAGAGAGGAAGAAAGGAAGAGAATGAGGATAGAGAGAAAGAAGAGAGGAAGAAAGGAAGGAATAGATAAGAGGGATAGAAGGATAGAGGGGAGAGAGAGTAAAGAAAGAGTAGGAATGAAATCTAGCGATGCCTATGTTTTGTCTCTCTCTCTCACAATTAGATTAAACTTTTTAATTTAAAAAATTTTAATTAAAAATTGTAAAAGCTTTTTTAAATTAAAAATTCTTTAGACAGTTTTTCACACACTTTGAGAAGAAGAAGAAGGCGAAGAAGAAGAAGGATACAAAAAAGAAGAAGAAAAAATAGAAAAAGATAAAGAGAGGGGGGAAAGAGAAAATAGAATAATCTTAAAAAAAAACTTGAAAGAGAAAGAGAGAGGAAAAGAAAAATAAAGAGAGAGAGAGAGCGAGAAACTGAGAGAAATATACAGAGTAAAAAAGAAAGAAGAGGAGAGGGAGGGAGAGAGAGGGGAACGGAGAGAAAGAGAATTATAGGGAGAGGAAATATAAAATATAAGAGAGAGAGAGGAAAATAAAAAAGAAAAAGAGAGAAGAGAGGGGGGAGAGAGACATAGAGAAGAAAATGAGAGAAAATAAGGAGAGAGAGAATTTGAACACAAAGAGAAAATAAGAAGAAAAGAGAGAATTATAGAGAGAGAAAATATAAAATTTAAAAGAAAGAGAAAAAAATAAAGAGAGAAGAAGGAAAAAAAGGAAAAAAGAGGAGAGAGAAGGAAAAGAGAGGAGAGGGGGAGAGAAGAAAAGCGGAGAGAGAGAGAAGAGAAAATTTAAAAGAGAGAGAGGAAGAGAAGAAAAAAATGAAAATTTAAGAGAAGGGAGGAGAAGAAAAAGGGGAGAGAGAGAGAGAGAGAGAGAGAGAGAGAGAGAGAGAGAGAAGACAGAGAATTATATATAGGAAAAGATAAAAATTTACATACTCTAAGAGAGATTGGGGGGAAAGAAAATGAGAGAGAGAGAGAGAGAGAGAATAAAAAAGAGAGGAGAGAGAGAGAGAAGAAAAAAATTAAAAAGATAATGAAGAGAGAAGAAGAAAAAAAGAAAAAAGGAGAGGGAGAGAGAAGAAAAACAGGAGAGAGAGAGAGAGAGAAGTAGGGAGAAAAAAAACGAGAAAAAACTAGGAGAGGAGAAAAAATAAACTAAAATAGAAGGCACAAAGAGAGAGAGAGAGTAAAGAAAAAGACTAGAAACAAAGAGGAAAAAAAAGAGAAAAATATGAGAAATGGATTGTTCAGCGAAGTTTCTTCGCTGTCGTGTCAGGCAATGAAACTGTTGCGAAACAACCTAGTGTTCGGTGCGCACGGAACGCTAGTAAGGTAATAATGTAGGATGATGTGAGATGATATGGTTTTTGCGTTTTGCTTTGTGTTACCCTAATCTTCACTAACTAGCTAGGTACTTAAATTGTTTCATTTCCTTTCCATCCCTTCCTCCCTCCCCTACCCCAACACACACCAAAACACATTGATTTCACCGTTTCCTGTCTTTTTCCCATCCCGCGTTACTCGACTTCATCTGCTTTGTTAGCTATGGCGGAGCACTTGGCATCTATCTTCGGTACAGAGAAAGATCGAGTGAACTGCCCCTTCTACTTCAAGATCGGGGCCTGCCGCCATGGAGATCGATGCTCTCGCCTGCACAACCGTCCCACCATCAGCCCCACCCTCATCTTCTCCAACATGTACCAGAGGCCAGACTACGCCACTCCCGGGATCGATCCGCAGGGCCAGAACATCGACCCACGCAAGGTCCAGGAACACTTTGAGGTACGCAACGGAACTCCGGTAGATAAGCGTTTTGTCAGAGAGTTTTTTGTTCTGCGTGTTGGTTTGCTGTTTCTGTTCTCGTAACCTGCTAGTTCCTGGCTTTCAGATTGACTGACTGCTTTTTTTCTTGCCGGAGATCTGAAGCGAAAATTTTCAACTTTTGATTGGTGAATGATATCACTTGTTTGCAAATATCTGCTTTTTAGAAGTGAACAATTGTGATTTCTTGATAGTGTGCAGCAACGAAATCCGATTGCAATATTTAGATGTGCGTTTCAAACAGAGCTTAGGTGGTTGCGGAAAACCATCAGGTCTGTCAGGTCTGTTGTGATCTCGATGGTGACTCTTTTGTCTTGTTAGAGGTCTGACTTTAACTTTCAACCCCCACACCTGTTTTTAGAAGCGAGCAATTATTGTAACTTCTTGATAGCGTAGCTATAAATTGTGATTTCAATATACAGATGTGCATTTCAACCATAGATTAGGTAGTTGTAGAAGACCATCAGGTCTGTCATAGTCTTGATGAGGGCTTATGTTCTCCATGGAGGAAGCGAGAAAGTTTAGTCACGAGAGAGAAAAAACACTAGGTGGATGATTTCAGGATTGAACCTCAGAGGTAGAGGTGTATAGACATTCTAAAGGTGAGAGTATCTTAATGATCGTATGTCTCCTGTGGGCCCTGTCTGTGAGTCTCACAAAGGGTCGCAACTGCATTGTCTAGTTTGCACTTCAAGCAACCACTCACATGAAGGTGCAAATGTTACTCCTGGTGGGTCTAAGTATATAAGGTGCTTGCAATTACCAAAGTCGAGTGGTTAGAAGAAGGTTTCTCTGTCTTGGGTCTTTTAATCCAGTTGTAGTGGTGTGAGATGCCAAATGCTATCTGCATCTACTTCTCAAGATCTGCTATTTTAGGTCTTTTGTAATCCGTGGTTTTGATTTGCTCATGATGGTAGAATTCAATTTCCACTGCCAGTGGAATATTCTCTTTTGCATGGTTCCTTCTTCAATGGCAATTTATCAACCTTTCTACATCTTAATAGATGAAGCTTATTGTTGTATGCAGGATTTCTATGAGGACATATTTGAAGAACTGAGCAAGTATGGAGAACTGGAGAGTCTGAATGTTTGTGACAATTTGGCTGATCATATGGTATGTTGAGCATTCTGCTTCTGCCAGAACTCAACTTCATTGTTGCAGGTTTTGGTCTATGTGAAAGCTGAACCAAAAGCTCCTGGCTTCTTGTTTTGATTAACAGGTGGGTAATGTTTATGCACAATTCCGAGAAGAAGAACAGGCATCAGCTGCTTTGCAAGGGATGACTGGGCGTTTTTATGCTGGTATTGAGCCTTGGCTTACATATTCTTTTAACTGATTGAGAATTTGCATTTTCACACTTCTATATCAGTGGTTTTGGCTTTAACTAGGGATGCTATTTCAGGTCGACCTATCATTGTAGATTTCTCCCCTGTTACGGATTTTAGGGAGGCAACGTGCAGACAGTATGAGGAAAATACCTGTAATCGAGGTGGATACTGTAACTTTATGCACCTGAAGAAAACAAGCAGGTTAATACTGGTCTTTGTCTACTTTGTCCTTTTTATTGTGCTGCAACACTCCAACAGACTGAAACTCTGGAGCTGTTCTGCAGGGAATTGAGGCGAAAGCTATTTGGCAGTTACAGAAGGCATAGGAGCAGTCACAGCAGGAGTCGCAGCAGGAGCAGAAGCCCACGGATAGATGACAGGCGGGAAAGATATCATGATGATCATCATGGTCATGGTGGTCGTGGATATAGGCGCATTGGTGATGTGGATGAGCGCCGATATGACCGCGATGACAAAAGAAGCAGAAGAAGAGATGATGAAAGAGCATTTAGCCCCGGCAGCCGTCGACGGAGTCCTTCTGGGCACAGGAACAGGAGCCCTGTCAGAGAAGGCAGTGCTGAGCGCAGAGCTAAGATAGAACAGTGGAACAGGGAGCGGGAAGAACAGCAATCTTCAGCATATGCTAATGCCAATGGAGGTTATGGGCAATACCAGTAGTTTGATGCGAAGGTATCTTCTCTAATTCCTTATATGTTCAGAGGTTAGAGCTGACCTGCATGCTCCCCCTAGCTACATCTAGTAGCTCACAGGCAGTTTGATCTGTGCAGGTGTGCAGGTTGAGGATGCTGACAATGCAATTTGAAATTTTGTAAAATTATGGAGTGTCGTGCATGGATGTATGCTTGCTGAGTGTATGCAGTCTGCATTTGTTGTGTGCAAATGGCTAAAATACAAGTGGTGTGTTGCTGTCAAAATTTGCATGTTGCATTCTGCGTTGTGTTTGTCTTGGTACAGTTTATGGAGGTAAATTGCTCAGTGCTAGTGTAGAATATGCCTCAACCTAATCAAAGGGTATCCAGTCCTTAGGATACGGTGCATTTTAATGTGTGAGATAAAAGGGTTATTAAGTTTTTTGCAATTTTAGAGGTGCCATCTATGTCTATGGACTATGCTGGTGTAGAATCTAGCTTGACCTCAATAGAAGGGTATCCAGTCCTTAGGAAAGAGAGTGCATTTTGCATTTTTATGTAAGATAAGGGTTCTCCTGTTTTGTGCAGTTTTAGGGATGCCGTCTTTTTCTATGGACTATGGAAATTTATAGGGTTGAGGACAAGCCCATTGCCCTTGCTCTCCATCGAGCTGTGTCTAAGTAGCCCACAGGAGGTTTGATTTCTGCAGGTGTGCAGGTTGAGAGTATGCTGATAATGGAATCTGGATGTTTGCTTTGATGCATGCATTAGGTTTCTACATTGTTGTTCATGCAGGTAGATGCTGCAATGCATAGTTCTTTGGCTTCAGCAGCTTCAATTTTGAATCATTCTTAATCTGGTTTGGTTTAGCTCCACAGCAGTAGGCTAAAATGGACTCCTCAGGCCCTGTTTCAATTTGGGCGCTAGAAAGTTATTAGTTGTTTCAGTCCCTTGGTTTTCAAAATATTTTTACTTGTGCTGGATGCAGGTATCAGGTTTCCCTGACTCTGCTTGGGTGATGGGTTTATGGAGTGCTAACTTCAAGTTTGTTTACAGGTGGTTTCAAATTTATCAAGTACTATCTGACAGGCGTTTTGCGGCAGGCCAGCGTGTAGGCAGTTCACTGCAGGCACAAATTCGAGGAGCTTGATAGATGGCAGTTAACTTTGCTTTTGTGCAGGGGTTTTTTCTAATTGGAGAATTCCTCACACTCTTCTTGCAGGGTCATCTGCAGGCTGAGAGCAAGCAATGAGACACCTTTTAACTGCCTTGTGACAGAAATTTCTGGCCTTTTGGAACTTTGTTGGGCTCAATCCTGGGGCTTCATATGTAGTAATGTGGACCCTGACTAGTATAATACTAGTCTAATCAATTTAGTACACTGCACGTTGACCATTCAGAGATGCTTATTTCTCTAGTTTGCTTTGCGTTGTACCATATTGGACATACTAATTGGTTTCCATGGCAGTTACTATGTGTGCAAACATTTGTGAGGGGCATTTATAACCTAATGCAATGAAACCTTAAAATCTCTAGAACGTTTGCTAATTGTGGACACTTCCATATGGTGTATTGTTCCAGAAGCATAGTGGTCAGTGAAATTTTCTTGTTATTGTAGTCATTTTCCTTGGGTTAGTGCAATTCCTTTTTTGGAACAGAAGTTCTTAATGCTCCCATTCTGAATATTATGAAGTGGCTGAGGCTTTCGATGACATGGAGAACTGCATCTGGTTGCTTTTTATTAGGAATAATATTCTAGTAAAGAGTGTGTTTTCGAGTCCCATCCTGAGTTTTGGTATTGCCTAAATCAGATTGTATATGCACCAAATGGCGAGCATCACAATGTGAACATGTACTTACTACTAATGACAGGTCTCAGGATTATTAAGTCTTGTTTTCCAGAGTTGTTAATTAGTTGTTGGAATGAAAATACTATGATAAATGTACTGGGGCAAAAAGGCGTAGGTCCATAAAATCATACGGGGTAAGCTGTAGTAGTTTGTAAAATCAACCCTCGCTATAGTTGCTTAAAGTATCATGATTAACGTAATCTGCAAATGCTATAACTTGGACTGAGCTCTTGTAAAAGACTGGGCACAGCCATAAGTTCATATCTCACATTAGCATTTTAAGGCTAGTTTTTCTATTGAGTTTCTTGAGAATTGCATTTCATGCATCACGTATTGACCGTAATTCACATGAAAATTTGTATCATTATCATAAGGAAAGAACTATCACAGGATACAGTATCTTGTGGATATGTTATTTTGAGAATTGCATTTCCCCAGGTCAAAGATCCTGGCTGTGCCTGGGCTCCTTGCACACTTATGAGAAAGGATGTAGGAGCTGTTGTATGAACAACTAGGAGAAGATGAAGGAGCTGGTGTATGAGCAATTGGATGCAAGATTTTCTTAACTTATTGAGCTTAGTTAAAATATTGAAGTTCCCATTTGTACTTGAGCTTGGTTAAAATGTTTGGATTTCCATATGCACTAGGGTTTACTTGTGGTGCTTGTTCAGTAGGGGGGAAGAGAGTCATTGTTGTAGTTAGAATATATATATATGTTACAGCCAATAAATTTACAGCTTTAGGTTCTAGATATGGGAAACATGACAGTATGGAAAACAAATGCGTTCTATGGTAGGATTGCTGCATGAAATGTCAAAGGCAGCACACTCACAAAAGTTCTTGAAGAAGTCCATAAATTTAGATGGGTAATGTAAGTTGAGTCTATATAAGCAATCTTGGTTAGTAATGCTGTTTATTGAGCCAATTTGCCTTGATGCTTTGGTTGGGGGTCCTTGGTATGGGAAACGTGACAACATGTAAAAAAGATGTATTCAATGGTTAGATTGCTGGACCAAATTGCAAAGGCTCACGACAATTTTTAAGAAGTCCAAGAATATAGATGGATGATGTAAGTTAAGACTATAGAAGTACCTTGGTTAAGTAATAGTGTTTATTGAGCCAATTTGCCTTGATGCTTTGGCTGTCTTTAATTGTGGGTAGTAAGGATTGATCTTTCAAACTATAGTACCTTGCTCCAACACATTATTCAAAATAATTTTGTAACATGTAATCTCGTTCGCTTGTGGGACACGTCTTAGCAGCATATCGGGAAGAGGGTCTAGAAAGCTTCGCTTGGCACTCGCAAGGAATGTCATAGGGTTTGCGATCTAGGTCTTTCCGAGTTTGCCTCGAGTGAGTGTTTCGGCTGTTTTCACTTAGGATCAACTTGAAGTCGGGGTTCCTTTCCTATCAGCAAGGTCTCTAAGAAGTAGCTAGCGTCGAGCTCCAGATGAACCACTTTAAGTAGGAACAACAAAGTCGAAGCGGATTCATGTTACACTTGGTTCATGAAGAATGGAAAACGAGAGGGATGCGAAGCTCAACATCTTTGTCACAAGACATAGTCCCATTCCTTTCCCCTAAAATAACATAAATCAGGATTCTAACTCTATTGATGCAAGGTCTTCATAGTCTCGTTATCTTGTCTTTTGAGAAAAGTTTTCAGCTAACCGAGACCACCGTTCCGTAGGACGAACCTAAGTCACGTCCACTGTACTTTTCTCTGTTAGCATGCTTAGTTATCTAATTATCTACCACATTATGTTTGACATGCAAAAGCAGCTTTCTTAATTAATCAATTTAATCAGTGGTTCCTTCACGTAACTTAGGCACTGACATAAAAACAATGTCAAGTAAGTCCCTTGAAATATCTAATTACCTACCACATTATGTTTGACATGTAAAATCAGCTTTCTCAATTAATCAATTTAATCATTGGTTCCTTCACGTAACTTAGGCACTGACACAAAAACAATGTCAAGCAAGTTTCCTTTTCAAGTATCAGATCTTTATTTATCATAGTCTCGGAATATATCAAGTATCATGCCCGAAGGCTATCCCAACAATCTATAGTTTTGCTGCTCCAAGTTCCACTCGTAGACTAGTACACGGGCCTCGAGATCCCATCTTGAGTCACGTCGGTCTCTTATGTGGGATCCAAAGGCAAGGAATTTATAGCTAGAGCCTTCCATGGCACCGAAGCGTTCTCTTGCTCTAAGCAACACCCACGGAGAGACCTCTCGCGGCGGGTTAGGTCCATATACTCGGTGCGGTTAACAACCCCCTTGGATAGGGCCAAACATACAGTTGGAGGTAATTGTTCCTGCCTCTCTCTCCGGGCTTTTAACTCGAAGCATTAAGTGTATTTTCTTGAATTAGTCCCTTGAGCAAAGGAGTTTAAATAATGCACCTACGTGTATAATCACGATCATTTTGGAGGTCGTTTGTACGACCAACTGCTAAGGTGTGATTCCTCTTTCTCGGATGCTCCCAGCTTCTGATCCTGGATCGTTCGTGACTTGGCAAGATCCCAATAATTTCAAACAAGATCATGCAAGCAAATGGTCTTGGTAAGTTAACTTATTTTAACTTGCTCTTTCCCTTGGGTTTTACCTTATGGTATCTTAACCCTAACTCAAAGCATTAACTGGTCAACTAAGGCAACGGACAAGCCTCATTTGCAACCCAACCAAGGGTTTTTTATTCTTCCAGTTCTTTACTCATCTCCGTCTAACCAAGTTCAGTTAACACACTTGGCAACGCAAGACTTTTCATCTAGGCCTTCAGGGTACAATCTAGATGCATGTGTCCGTTCCATCTCTCTTAGTGCCGTACTATGTAGAATTTTCCAATCAAACTTATCCATCATGCACATGGTGCGTTTAATATATTAGTACATCCTAAACGACCTTTAACTCTCTTCATAGCTGGCAACGAATACTTATTCCTAATGCATCGGATCTCATGTGACTTGCGTATATGAAAGTCTAGGTTTCTATCCATCGGTACAATTGCATCCTATGAACGGAAACTAACATTCCATGTGTTTAATTTAGCATGAATTCTAGATGACTATTCATGCACTGAACTGGTTTAAAAACTATTATTTTATGTGAAATAATGCAAAAATCTTATCATTCTATGTGTGTAAAATTTATCATTCTATGCATATAAACTTACGCGAACTCCATGCTCTACCTTTTCATGCATGCAACCTATCACTTGGAGTAAACAAAAATCCTAAGGCTCGTTCTTGTTCCATGCATGTAACTACCTCTTTATTTCTTCTTCTTGAAATAATACAGAATATGCTTAACAAAAATTAATTATAAAGCCTAGGATATCCAAAGGACTTGGGTTTGATTTGTGATCGTAGGGGCATTTGTTGCATCGGTTGCTCTGCTCACCTCTCCCGCATTACCGGTACCATCGGTAACTCTGACACTTACACTTCCTGCAACTCTCTTTTTGGGAGCCATTTACCATGCCGAATTTGGATAGTCCTGACCTTAACGGACCTTCAAGATGATAGGCTTGGGAAAGGAAAAGCCGTGAGTAAGGTGACCTTCGCTGATGAGGGGATGGCTTGAAAAGTGGCTTCTCGAACATGGCTCCTCAAACACGGAAAAAAAAAAAAACTTAGAAAAAGGCATTTTGGCATCCCTTCTCTTCTCAAAACAAGAAACATTGGTAAGAAGAATAGTAAAATCATCCTCTTCTCTCTCCACTTTGCAATCTTGTTTTTCCTTTTGTTATATTGTCCACAAAGGATTTGCTCCAATTCCTTCTCTTTCCTCATTTAAGAACCTTTTTTCACCTAAGTTTTATATTAAAACAAGAGTTGTTTATGGGAGTGTGGTGCTTGATGTTCAATGCAAAATAATTAATAAATATGAAATAATTCATTCTATATAAAAATAGAAAAAATAAATTTCAATAGTATTTTTTCAATATTATGGATTTTGGTTTTAAAAAACCTACTTGTCAAGTTTTTCATTTTTTGGCAATGTTTATGGAGGTAAAAGTGAAAATTTTAAAATCCAAATGGTCTTGTACATTCCTTCTATTTGAGCTATTTTGTTCCATTTCATTACTCTCTCATAGCTCTGTTATGACCTCTTCTCTGTGTCTATGCAACCTTTCTTATACAATGAACTGCCTTGACCTCTCTTGCTCACAATAATTTATCACAATAACCAATGTATACAATCTATTTCAGTCTGTACACTCGCCACTGTCTATCCATCCTCCCTCACAAAGTAAGCTACTTGATTTCCTATGACATCTTTGTGTGTCTATCTATGCATCTCTAGTCTACCTCCTAAGATATCTAACCCCATGTGTCTATCTATGCCTCTCTAGTCTACCTCTATGGACTCAAGAACCCTATTCTTATTAATATATATGTGTGGCGATCAGTTCCTCTCTAGTTTAACTCTACAGATATCCAACACTTGCTCTCATAAGTATCTTTATGTGTTGATATAAAGTATCTTCACACACTCAGCATACTAAATCATGTAATACTTTTATATATTTGTACTTGGGACATAAGCAATAAGCAAAATGAATATAGGTAAAAAGAAGCTGCACGTTGAGATAGAGCTGGAGTATGCCTCATTATTCAAAAGGATAGAGCATAATCATGTTAACCCTCAGGTTCTACAAAGTTACAAGTAGCCTTGGAATTGAAGCACATGGACTTGTGGGTTGATGGGGGAATCTACCCAACTAATCCCCTAACCAATGAACCTTTGGTTTTCTTAGGAATCATAAACTTACTAAAATATTTGTGCAAGGGTAAAAATGGGTTGCTTGGTTACATTGGGTGGTTTAATGATTGGGCATTCAAGGTGTTCAAAACCTATCAATCAATTGTAAAAAACTATCATGATGTGATTGTTGCACATCAACTTCAAATACAATAGCTCATAGGATAAGCGAATCAATTGGATGTAGTTATAACTCAAAAAATTTATTAGATTATCACAATGTATAACACTATTCATGACATTGGTATCTTGTATGAGGAGGCAAAGCTATAATTGGGTGGCCTTAAAGAGATCAACAACAAGCTAACAGAGGAGCACAAATAAAATAAAAATACCAATTAATGAGGTAATTGTGAGCATCAACAGCTAATGGAAGCAATGTATTAAAGCATGCAAGGTAGCTCAAAATGAAAACCTAGGTGAGGGTGAGCTTGGATCATCCATTGGAAGATTGCCAAAGGCAAGCCCATTGGAAAATACTTTGAGCAATCCAAAGTTCAAGGTTGTGAAAGAGTAGCTAATTGAGTATACACTAAGTGATATCTAAAGTGAGTTCTCAACTATGGATGTAAAATCTATTTATGACATGGCTAGCATTAGTACATGAATTTACTCAAAAATATTCAAGGGTGTGAAGATTAGGTTTGGTCATGTGAAAGATAAATAGAATTATATCTCTTTCTAAATCTTCAAAGTTAATAGAGACGTGGCAACTAGTTATAACAGAAAGGTTTTAAAGATAATAGGAGATTTCACACTTTCTTGGTGTGGAAATACTAAATATTGGAATAAAAAATGCATATGAGGGTAAGTTTGCTGAACTCAACAATTACTATCTAGATCGATGCAAGGTGCACTTGGCAATGGTAACATATTATGATATGTCTGTTGAGGAATATAATGGCAAATTGTAGTTTGTCATCAAATTAGATGAAAGCGAGGCCCTCAAGGGAGTAAAGCTTGAAAGAGTTAGTGTAACTTTGATGAATAGAGCCTTGCAATTTGATAAGAACAACCCAAGAAACTTTAGAGTTCAATCAAAGCGCATATATAGTGGCTTGTTGCATTTGAAGTTTCTAAAGAAACATTTGAGGTGCTATAGTTGTTCTTTATAGACACAAGCATTCCAAACATCATCCATTATGTCTTCTCACTTAATGAGTTTCATTCCATTTTTAGTTAGCTTACTTCACATGGTCTTAAGTTTGAGAGGAATGTCAAGTCTCTTTTCTTGCTTGTTACATTGTGTCAGACTTGGGATACATTTTGCACTGCTATAAGTGAAAACCTCCTAAACACAACTTTCAACTCAAGGATGTAGAGGGTGCTTTGCTCACAAAAGAAGTAAATAGGAAGAATGCTAATGTAGCCCATACTTCTCATGCACTTATAGTGAAGAGATAGACAAGGTGGTAATGGGAATAACAACTATTATAGAGACTTAGAGCCCAATAGAGACAAATCTAAGTCTCATGGTTGAGGAATCATGCAATAAGTCTTGTGGTCCTAAGTCATCTCTTACTTGTCATTATTATGGGCACTAGGGTCACATAAGGCTGTAGTGCATAAGATACACAATGAAAGGCATGAAAAAGGCAAAGGAAATGCACCGGATAATGCTTCATCTTTGATGATTACAACATTGTTCCTAAGTTCAATGTTAAGATAGAAGAGATGAATGCATTTGAATATCGCTCAGATGATTACATGCTTGTTGCTTCATCACTTGATGTTACTCAGTAAATTGGTGCTCTAGCTTCTTACTCTCAGATTTGGCTTCTTGATTTACGAGCTTCATTTTATGTTACCCTATCTCACCATTGGTTCTATACCTATTGTATTGTTATAGGTTCAGTTAGATTGGGAGATGAGATTGCATTGGATATTATTGGCATATGTGATGTGGGATTGTAGTCTGGTAATGGTACTCCATTTTTGCTTCATCATGTGTGTCATGCCCCAACTTTGATTAAAAGCATTATCTATGTTAGACAATTGGATGATAATAGGTACCATATCTCCTTTGGTGGTTCTCATGGAAGATTACTTGTGGTAGCCTTGTTTTCTCTAGCCTTTACCAAGGTTGATAGCTTGTATCCTTGCTTATGTCTGGCTCTATTGATCATGTGTTTTGGCCATGAATGATCTTCCTCATATATCTCTTTCGTATCATCGTCTTGGGCATATGTCCCTGAAAGGAATGAAAGTACTCACTCATTTGCAACATTTTCCACCACTTGAATACTCATATTTTGACTCTTGTGATCATTGTTTATATGGTAGGTAGACTCATAACTTGCATTAAAATTCTGGTTAAATGCATGTGCATGAGCCATTTTCTCTTGTGCATTCAAGGGTTTGTGGTCCCATATGCTAGTAGTCATTAGGTGGTGCTAAGTACTTTGTGATGCTCATTGATGATTATTTGCATAAAGTTTGGGCCTATCCTATTAAGCAAAACTCAAAGATGTTAGCTACATTTCAACACTTTTTAGCTACGGTCTAGGCATATGATAAAATGCCTATGATTTGGCAGTGGGAGTAAATATGTCTCTAATACATGTGAATATGTCTCTAATACATTTGAGTAGTTTTGTGATGAAAAGGGTATAGTTGGTTGCATTGTACACCTCACCCCAAAATGATGTTGCAGAGTGCATGAATAGAACTATTCAGAAAAGAGTTTGCAATATGCTTAGTTATCCAAGCTTACTATAGTAATTTTGGGCTGAAGTAGTTCCTGCTTCCATTCGTTTGATTAATAGATCTTCATGCACTACTCTTGGTGCTAGAGTTGCAGAGGAGGTATGGTTTGGTAAACTTCCCTTGTATGCACACTTGCAAGTCTTTGGATGTGAGGCTTTCAACCATATTCCCAAAGACAAACATCATAAACTTAATTTGAAGTCTATTAAATGCATCTTTCTTGGATATGGTGATGTTGGTGAGATAGGCTTATCCACAACCATAATGCCATATTCCATGGGGAAAATATGCATATGAGACCAGAGTAGGTAATTGAGATATGTAGGGTGATGTTTCAGGAGGAGGCTCCTATTATAGTATAACTATCCCAATTAGATAGTCTATAATAGAGCTTTTAGTGATGTGGTGGCCCATGATCTACTTGTTGTATAGGATCATGCTATTGGATAGAGAGCACAAGCCATACATGCCCCATAGCTAGTCTTGAGATGCTCTACTAGAGCCTTGCATCCTCTTTATTGTTTTGAGCCTATCATGGTGATAAATTTTGGTGAGCCCCCATCACTTATGTGGCTATGTGCAAAGGTGATAGTCACTCTTGGGAGAGAGCCATGCAATTTGAGTATGATTCATTGCAAAAAAATCATATATGGGATTTGGTTCCTTTGCACAATAGAAAACATGCATTTCCATGCAACTGGATGTACAAGTGGAAGAGCACCCCTCGTCACCCTAAGCTAGTATATAAGGCTAGGTTGGTTGCTAGGGATTTTAAGCAAGAGAAGGAAGTTCATTTTTATGAGATGTTCTCTCTGGTAGTCAAAATGACTACCCTACACTTAGTATTCTCCTTGGTTGCACAAATGGATTTGGTTTTTATTCATGGAGACTTGTATCATGTTTCTATATAGTAGGCTAAGGGCTTTGAGAAAAATGATAGATAACACCTAGTGTGCAAGTTGAGAAGGAGTCTTTATGGACTTAAATAGACACCTAGGGAATTATATTATAAGTTTGACGCCTTTATGTATTTACATGGTTACTCTCGTAATGATATGGATTTCTATCTACAGAGAAGGGCTATCATTTTATTGTTATTTTTAATGATATGATGATTGCTAGGAGTGCTCATGACGAGCTAGATGGTTTGAAGAGTTAGCTCAATAAGAGCTCTGAGATAAAGGGCATGGGATATGCCTCTCATATACTTGGTATATGCATTATGCGCAATTCCTTTAAGGTACTCCTCTACTTGTCACACAAGGAGTATATCCATAAATTCCTTAAGCACTTCCATATGAAAAATGGTAAGCCTATTGATTACCCATTATCTTTGCATGTGAAGGATAGTTAAGTAGATTGTTCCCAGTCAAATGATGATGAGAGCCAAGATGACCAAGATCCCATATGCATTTGTAGTGGGTACCTTGATGTATGCCGCGATAGCATTGCATGGGAGTTGTGGCTCGTTATACGAAAAAACCTAGCATGTGACATCGGGATATCATGAGATACCTTAAGGGCATTATGGATATGTGTATTTTTTAATGGTGGCCAAGATAGTGAAGTCGTGTACTACACAGACTTCAATTATGTAGGACATTGAGATAGTAGGAAGTCCATCTTTGGCTATGTCTTCATCTTTGATGGAGGTGTTGTTTCTTGGATTTCCAGGGTGCAAAAATACATGGCCTTGTCTACTATTAGGGTTGAGTACATTGTAACCATTGAGGTTGTAAGGAGTTCCTATGGTTAGGCAATTTGGTGGCACCTTAGTATGACTATGACTCCTATATTGTATTCAGACTCTATGAGCACTATTTAGTTGGCATTGATAATCCAATCTTTCATGTGAACACCAAGCACATTGAGATCCATTATTATTTCATAAGAGAGCTGATTGAGCACAAGTAGATAGATCTTATCAAGATCTCAATTGATAAGAATCCTATAGATTTGCTTACTAGAAGTCTCCCATTCTTATTCTCATCTTCTCATCATTCTTTCATTGTTTCCTCCATTTTCATATCCCCAACCTTTACCTCTCTTCCATCCTGCCCTTCTCTAGCTTGCATGGCATGCAACAAGTAGGTTGCTTGTGCCATTTCCTGATGAAGACCATACACCTAGTCTCATCTAGAGTAGAAGGTGGAGTCTCCTTTGGTGCAACCGTAAGTGCTTTCCTTAGAGCATAAAGACCACCACAAAAGAAGAGGAGATAGAGACTGAACACTATTGCCTTGCAAGAGATAAGTAGCATGGTTACAAGTTCTTTATTCCAAAAACATCATTCTAGAAGGTGGTTTGCAAAATTAGGCAAGACTTGAAGTTGATCGATTTGGGAAAGTATTGGGGTCACAAATTGTTGATTACCCATTGCCATGCAAGTAGACTATTGTAGCCAATGGAGGCCCTACAAATGATTATAGAGGGGTTTCTTGTTGACCTATTTGATGATACATAGCTGGTAGCCATCCATGCAAAGTGTATTACAGTCTCATCAACAAAGATATGAACTTTATTATTTAGCTTAGCCACGGTAAGGGAACTCCTCCATAGGCTAATGGCACGACAAGGGAACTCCTCCATAGGCTGATGACACTAATGATGCAAGGTCTTTCCATAAGTGTTACAACTTGATAGCTTGGAAAGCTAAAATGTTTTTATACTCTATAACAATGAAATATATTAATTTAAGTTTTTTATTTTGTTTCTTGAAACACACAATTATGTTATCGCCTATACACGATTATAGGTGTATGCACCACACACTTATATAATCAAATCAGATTATGCCAACACATGAAAATGTGATATTCACATACCACACATTATCGCACAACACTTACGCAAATCACAAATTTACAATAAATGTATATTTATTGGAACAAAGAAAAATGCATTATATTTATCAAGAAAAATACATGCAATAGTTGAAAGAAATTATTAATACAAAGATCCCATACCCGATAAAGGACTCTCAATTGTTCCTTGCCTTTTTCAATGGCAAAGAGGGAGGGGGCAGTTTCAAATGAAAATATAAGTTTTTATTTTTTTGATTCAAAGATGACACACTTTCCCTTCAACTCTTCCTCTAAGAGAAGCATATTTGACATATTCACAAGCTCACCTAATGTATTGAGCACATACATTGCTCTACTATGTGCTTGGTCAAATAAATAATGAAAATTTGACCACTTGACTAGCACTATCTTCTCTAAGCTAGATAGTATAAGTATTGCTCAAAAAGGTCCAAACTTGGTCAAGGTCCGAATTTCCATGATTTTTTCTTCCCTCATGTGGTGACAAGCATTTCTTGTGAAAGACTACCACATTGGCAACAATGTTGCCAATGTACTCATTCAAAGTTGAATCCTTATGTTGATATGCATGCCGATATCCTCCTTGTCTCAATATAAACTACTCTATATATAATTTTTCTTGAATGATATGCGCAAATCAACAACATGATTTGTAATTGACCCAAGTTATTGAATGTGACAAAAATGGACCCTAAGGTTAATTGGGTCCTTGGGAGTCTATTGGCAAAATCTTGGGCCAAAATGATGCATGTAGTAGGCCTTCCAAAGTTTGGCATCTAGGGCCACTTTTTTGGGAACTCTTGGGGAACCTGATGCAGTGCATAGTTAAGTTCCACTCCATGAGAATATATGGTAATTAGAAATTTTACATTTTTTAGCTCGTCCTATATCTTTTTTTCCTTGTATATTGATGACCATTTACCCTTGAGCATCCTCTATCTGTGATACTTAAACACTAGGCATAAAGTCTGTTGTGTAAGAAAATACTTGCAATTGGAAAGAAAAGTTACATGATCTATCTTAGAGTAGGAAAATAGTCAATTAAGATAGTAAAAATTTACATGAAAGCTGCGTCTCTTATTGTGACTTGATACTCTACTATCTTAGGACTATGAGTGATTTTTATGTCCAAGTTTTTCCTAGAATCCTTGTTACATAATTCTTTGGTGCACTTTTTATGATGCACGTGCTTTTAGTACATCTCAAGCCCTCACATTCCTTGAACATGAAAAGTTAGATTAATGCAATCAAGTTTTAGAGGATTCTACTTATCAAATGTTACTTGAAAAGTCATTGTGAAGGGAACTAGATTCAATTTGAGGTATCAAATCTAGACTCTCTTTAAGAGACTAGGTGGATGTTGTCCCTAAGTTCATGAAAATTTATGCAAGTCAAGTGGAACCTCCAACTAGAAGGGCATTGGAACAAATTCTAATGCATAGGCTATATTTCAAGGATTGTTTGATACACTAGGAAAGATGCTTGGATGGTTGTATGTCATGATTTAAGTTTGTACTAACATAGGTTAAGCTTTGGATATGTGCTAGACCTCCCCTAAGCCTAGTTGAGAAGCTCTTTACCAAGGAGCCGTTTTATTCGATCTAGATACTAGGACTGATGCTGGAAGTCTTTTTGGAGAGATTAGGTGTTAGCTACTAGGAGGCACCAAGGAGCCAAGGGGGCTCTAGCTGTGTTTTCTTGGGTACATAAGATTGGTCTAATCTTGCACAAGCCTAAGATGGTTCTCCTAGAAGGCCTTGATGCTAGTTGAGGAAGGATTGGTGATTCTTACCTTTGAGCACAGCCTTATATATGAACAATTAAGTTGATAGTTTAAAAAAATGGTTATTCAACATGAAATAAAAGCTTTATATCTAATAAAAAATATAATTTTATTATTTTTATATATTTTTAAATTTATGTGAACAAACTCTATTCTTAAAATGTTAATTAAGGAAGATGCTTTACGTGTAAAACTAAACATGGCATGTAATTAGATAAGTAAGTAAACCTCGTCTCGAATGGAAAGTGGGAGGGTGAATCCCTAACAAGTTCTTCCTATAGTAGGGTTGTCTTGGCTAGCTGAGAGGTTTACCTTAAGAGCAAGTTAAATTAGGAAAATTTAGGAAGAGCCAAGTACTGACTATCTTAGAGCATTATTGGAGATCCTAACCTTGTTTCATTTTAGGGAGCCAAGGTGATACTTTATCCTATAGGTAGATGGGTCAATGCGTTTAGCTCCCCCTCATTCCTCACTCTCTTTTAATCAAGCATGATATGGGTCCTCTGGTTTACGTTGTCTTGCGCAATTAGTTGCCCATAACTATGCTAAAAACTTGTTAGGTGACTTTAAAAGTCATTAGAAACCTTTCTAGAGATTGATCCTCGTGGGAATGGAGTGGAGTTTCCTCTTCAAGGGTAGACTCAAGCGACCCTAGGCCACCAAGCTCATATATTCCATGGGAGTTTTGAATGGTGTCATCTAGGCATATCTCTTGATGGACTACTGAAATTGTGCCATCAAGAGTTTATTTGATAGACACATAACATGGTATTATATAAAAAATCAGAATGAAACTTAGGCAAAAATATTTGCAACCATGTATAAGTTACAATTCTATTAAGAATATCTTGTGTTAAATGGTTTATCACTAGTTAGTGAATGGGTTTTTGAGAATGATGAAGCATGGTAGCATCTCCTAATGTTCCAGGCTACGTTCACTTTTACCATATACTCTTTAGATTTTGATTGATGAGATTAATTTATATGGATTTTGGAGTGCATCTATAATATATCTTCCCTATTCTGGGAACAAGATTGGATAAGAGCAACATATAGTGTCTCATTAATGTCGATCACATCACCTACATCTAGAACAACCTCAAGCAAATTAAATGGATGGAAAACCTTAAGATCATTAAATTATTCATTTTGGAGGAGTCCAAATTAAATTCTACCCTCCACATAGGTGGATAGAGGATTTGACCAAATTGGTACATCGATCAACAAGTAACTCAGATTATTCCGATTGAGTGTGTTGGTATTCTATGCCACTCTTGCTATAACAATTACTGCAAAGAAGGATTCCCAACCTTCCTTTTAAATACAAAACTATAGACATTTTCATTAAGCCCGCTAGTTTATAAAACAATTTATATATTTGAAATTCATAAATAAGCCTTGTAAACAACAAAATTCATATTATAACACATCACCCTTTGTCTACCCTTTGGCTACCACAATTATGAATAATAAAGATATCTTAAATTTTTCTTCAATTTGCGTAAGTTCAATGTTTTGTTGAGTCTTCTGTTATGAATGTATAAAAGTTTAAATAGAACTTTGGATGAAATTATGCAAAAGTAACTAGGTGTATTGGGAATCCACGACATTGCACATACCCCTAATCCTATCGATGTTTAAGAGAATAAATTTCTCCTTAAATAAGTCAAGCCACTCAAGTTTGATGGCAATGGGAAAGATGTACAAATTGGTAGGCAAGATATAGATTGAGATAATAGAGGACTATCTCTTCGTTGGAACCAATGCTTCGAATTAGGCCATGATAGCCAAGCTTAAGTTGACATGAAAAGCTCGGCTATGGTGATAGCAATGGTGCCAAGTCAATGGGACATTTGAGTCAACTATGATATAGGAATAGTTAAAAGAAGTTGTGCATAGAAGATACCTCTCACCATCTTATCGTAGTGTGAAAATGGATGTTATGCAAGATGGGGTTATTCTTGAAAGCCTAGTATTTTTAGGTTGTGACACTCCAAAAATATGCTCCATCTATGGATACTACTTTGCAAATATATAGGTTCTACCAAGGGTTGCATCCGCCATTGGACACTCAAGCAATGTGACCCTTAGATATTTAAGATGCATTGCTATAAGAAAAATCTTTGTATGAGGACATACAATCCAAATCAAAGGGTAGAAGATATTGGGAGCAAGGTCCTCCAAATAAGGGACCACGAGCCTTTATCAAAATAGCCTAGGGCCAACAACAAGCTAGCCCAAGGAAGAATGTGACGACCAATGTAATGTAGCTAAAAATATTGCCCCTAAAATTAGAAGCGATGGTACTCAAAGGTGCTATCATTGCAACAAGCCAATGCACTTCAAAATTCAATGCCCAAAGCTAAATAAAACCTTTCACCAAGGGTATTTTGGTGGGTAGAATAGACTGAGAATGGCTAAGGAAAAAGAAAGGGTTGCTATATGCACTTATAAGAAACTGGAAGAATAGAAAGAACCTGTGATGAAAACTGATGGAAAGAGGAATGGTCCATTTTGTCCTCATCAAGAGAGGACTTAATTGCCAATTTATATTGATTCAAGGACCTACAAATCATCAAGATAATACTTCAAGATTCTAATAGACTATGGAAGGACTCATTCTTTCATTTTGCTAAAGTATATAAAGATGCTAGGGATAGAAATTATACTTGCATTTAAACTTTTAGGGAAACTAGATAATGGTAGAGAAGTCACATATTCACAATAGACTAGAAAGATGGAATTTGATCTAGCTCTGACAAGCCCACTAGCATGAGATTCCATGTCATAAACTTGGGTGCCTACAAGTGCCTCTTAGGAATGGACTCGCTAATCCCTAATGATGCCCATATCCATTGTGAGAAAGGCTAAGTTTCATTCCAAAATTTGAAGGAAAAATAAAAACATAGGATGATGTTGGTAAATCAAAGGTTTAGCTTGCTAAAGCCTCATACATTGTCCAAGGTCTATGGAAATGATTGTCCATCTACCTAATTAAAGTTAAAAGATTAACTAGAATAAGGAATCAGAAGAAGAATATTCTTGAATGAAGGAGTATGAAAAACGTCCCTATAGAGTTAATTGAACTTCCTCCCAAGAGGGAAGTTGACCATGAAATCAAGCTTATACAAGGAGTTGGACTAGTAGTAGCAAAACGGCCTTAATGTCAATCCCTAAGGCCATTAAGTTAAATAAAAAACTGAAGTAGTTGTTAGATCAAGGCTACATTTGATTGAGTAACTCACCATGGGGAGGTTTGGTCTTATTCCAAAAGAAGAAGGATGGTATTCTCCATCTTTGCATCGAGTACCATAGGCTAATACTAGTGACTGTACAAAATAAATACCCAATTCCCAGGATCAATGAGATTCTTGATACGCTTTAAAAAAAAACCTCAAAGATTGATCTAGCTAATACCAAATCAGGGTCAAAGAAGAAGATACAAGATATGGAGATTAGGAGTTTACTGTGATGTCTTTTGGTGTGACTAATATCCTAACTACTTTTAACAAGATCTTGCATAACATTTTTAGGCATTACCTTGATGAATCCATTCTTATCTTATTTCATGACATCCTAACCTATTCATCCTCATCTTCTTCAATGATATCCCAACCTATTCTAAAGAAACTTATTCATCCTCATCTTCTTCAATGACATCTTAACCATTGAGATGTTGAACTAACTCTACATGAGTTGACATCCAGTAAGGGTCTCGGTGATGTGGTAAGATATTATTCACCAGCATGTTCAATGATCAATATGAGGATATGCCAGTGATTCTATAGCTAGACTACTCCCACATAGTTCATACTTGGTTATGGCACATTCATTGTGCCACCTCTTTTTTCCTTAGCAGGTTCGCACTTAGTGACTACATGTACATACATTGTGGTAATTTCATATTAGTCCTTTATCATGTTGTAGAGTTACATTTTTTATGTGGAAGAAAAAGAATAAGAAATAAGAAGAAGAAGTTTTTAGCCCTATCTTTCTATGTTCTCAAGTCTCATTGCTTTTGTATATGTGCTCTTGGGTTCTTCACATCTCTCCCCTCGTCTCTTTTTATGATATTAGAGCCATCCCATAGTTGCAAGAGCTCGATTGAAGGATGGAGTGAAGGTGTTGGAGCACAAAAGAAAGCAAGTAAGAAATGGGTAAGAAGCTCTTCCATCTTTCTCGATTTGCCTTGGGTTATAGCCAAAAAAGGCTCATGAGGCTAGTAGGGCTCTAGTCTTTGATTGTAATAAAACTTGATGAGCAAGAATAATAGTGTATATACTGTAGAGAAATCCTTTTAGGGCTTAGCCACTGTGATTTTTGGCATCTAATATCATTTTGGTCTCCGTTCTAGACCTACAAATGGTCTCGATAACAGTTTTGTGTATACTATAGTTTCGACTCTATTGACCGTTTATAGGTACACAAGTTATAGATCTTGAATCTATAAGGTTTTAGGTGTCTACTAGGTTACAGACATAGAAGGCATCTACATAGAGATTGCAGATTGTGGTTATTATTGTGTAATCTGTGAAAAAGATTGTGTGTTTAGTTGTGATGCTCTTGGTATTAGCTTGCTTGCATATTGCAGTTTCTTGCAAGTTGTCTATTTTGTCAAAATGATTGACAACTTCAATTGGATGAGAAGCTTGATAAGAATAATTATCCTACATGAAAGTTTAATATGAAAAATTTCTTAAAGGACAAAGGTGTTTGGAATTACATTGAAGAAGACATGGTAGCAACATCTGAAGTTCCTATGTACAATGCTATTGTAGAACACATAAAGGGTAAGAAAGATTAGGAGCAAACACATAGTAAAGTCATGTATTAGTTTTCTGTTAATATTACAGATAGAATGATGGGCTATTTACAGGAATTTGAAACCCTACTATTTCATGGAAGAATTTGGCAAGGCTGTTCAAAGCAAGCATAAAGGCCAGGAAGCCTACATCTCAAAGATGAACCAAGTGAAAAGAGGAAACTTGTCCATTAATGATTATGCCTTGAGGATTAAGAGCATTTAAGATCTTAGATCTGTCAATGTGGTAGTTAATGATGATGATGGAGGTGTTGTGCATGCACATTTAGATGGGCTTGGGGATGAATACAAGAGCTTCAGACAAACTATGATAGAATGGTTGATATATCTAATTTTGTAGACTTTATTTTTATGTTGATACTTGAGGAGAAGAACCTTGGCTTGGATTCCTCTTCTTCTCAACGTAAGAATAAGTATAAATAGGTATTTCATTCTACTAGGAGAGATAGAGGTCACGACAAAGGCCAAGGTGGTAGTATTAGTCAAGAGTATGATAACAATAAAATAGAGGAGGACACTCTCAAGGAAGGGGAGCCAAAGAGGGCAAGTTGTAGATTCTAATAGGCAACAAAATTTTGGTGATAACATAGAGTGCTCACATTGTGGTAAAAAAGGTTGCATTTCTAAAAATTTCTTAAAAAATAACATTAAAATTAGAAATGGAAAAAAGCGGCAAGGAAATTATGCATCCAATAGTAGAAACAATGACACGAGGGATTCACTAGTAGTAATAAGGAGATGTCACCTACATGCAAGAAATGTATGAAAATACCCCTTATCTACCTCCTATTTATGGACCTTACCTTATAAAATGTACCTTCCTTACCTTAAATAACCCCCCTCTCTTACACTCATGTGGTACCATACGGTAAACCCTAGTGGGCCCCCCAGGAACAATGATGACAGAAGTGAATAATTATTTGTTATGCAACACTTTATGAATACTATGATTGCTGATTTTCATTAAAGAATGATGTATGGTATGTAGACTTAAGTACCTCTGACCACATTACTTCTCATGGAGAGTGGTTTAGAGAGATGTGCAGTCCTCCCAAAGTCTCCAAGCTATGTGGAGATAGGGGATGATACATCTCACCCATTAC
Organism: Lygodium microphyllum; assembly: GCF_053477565.2. Classification (NCBI taxonomy): domain Eukaryota; kingdom Viridiplantae; phylum Streptophyta; class Polypodiopsida; order Schizaeales; family Lygodiaceae; genus Lygodium; species Lygodium microphyllum. The sequence continues at coordinate 114,393,045 of NC_141163.1, forward strand.
AAAAAAATTGGTTTATGTTGATTAGATGGTAGAATAGGGATTATAGTTTTGGTTCACGTATGATGGTTGTGTTATATAGAAGATCCTAAAAATCGTTGTAGATTGATTACAAAAGGAAAACATGTTGGCAGATTGTTTAGCTTTGATGTAACTCTACCTGAAATGGATGCTACCATGTTTGCACAAGGTTCAAGCATTGTGATGGATATTGAAATTTAGCATAAGAGAATTGGTCATGTGAATGTGCAGTGATTAAAAAACATACAGTTAAAATATATTGTGGATAGCTTGTCCAAACTTAGGATTGATGGGATGCATAAAGTATGTGAAGCATGTCAATTTAAAAAGCAAGCAAGGCATGTGTTTCCACATGAAAAGCATGTATGCAAGAAGCCACTTGAATTGATACATTCTGATGTGTTGGGTCCTACAAAGACTGCAACTTTGAGTGGTTATAAGCATTATGTTTCCTTCATTGATGATCATATTCGCAAAGTATGGGTTTACTTTATGTGCGAGAAAAGTGAGATGTTCACTCACTTAAAAATGATATTTAATGCTTTGGTTGAGGAGGAGACAATATTGCACATTAAATACCTAAGGCTAGATGAAGGGGAAGAATATCTATATCTCCAATGAGTTTTTTTATCTTTTCCAGAAAATGGATATATAGAAGTAGTATATATATATATATATTTATATATATATACTCTACAGAAAAATGAAGTTGCTGAGTGGAATAACAGGCATATTGTAGAGGTGGCTCGTGCATTGATGGCAAAAAGAAACTTGCCTCATTACTATTAGGCTAAAGCAGTTACTACTTCTGTATACATTATGAATAGGACACCCACTACTGCTCTACATGGTATGACACCCGAAGAGAAGTTTATGAGTAGAAAGAAAAATCTATCCTATTTGAAAGTATTTGGATATATTGCATATGTACATATTCCTGAATGAGTTGCATAGCAAATTGGATCCCAAAGTAAAAATATATATATTTATTAGACATTCTTTTTAATAGAAGGGATATAGATGTTATAACCTTGTTACACATGAGCTAAAAGTTAGCAGGGATATTTTTTATTAAATAAGTAGTTGGTACATTAATATATAGAATGTAGTTGGGCATGATGAGCATGAGAGTATGGATGTGCAAAAAATGAGTCAGCAGCCTCACAAACATTGAGTGGACCATAAGAGTCTCCTAGTCATTAGGGGAAATTTGAGGTCAATTTTCAGTCCTATAAGAAATTGAGGGGAGAGAAAGTACTGTGTAATTTATAAAATATACAAAAAATTATAATCCAAGGAAAAATTAGCCCTTGGTGGGTGAAAGCACTGCTTGATGGTATAAGAAAATAATCATTTTTATTTGTGCTTGGTTTTGCTACTTCCATTAATTTTTAATTTGGATTTTGGAGTGAAATACCTAGATAAGAAAAGTTAAAATTGTAAAGAATTTTGAGTACATTGTCGGCCTAAATGTGTCAAGCTACAACATACATGCATCATGTCATTATGATTGTATATGGATGGAGTTCGATTGAGTAGATTTGAGTTTGAACTACCGAGAGATGTCCTATTCTGCAAAGGAATCTTGACATCATCCAATTGATGGGGCACATGAGGGGACATGCTAAAGCTTGCTGCCCCAAATACAACATGAGCCCCCTTCATCCATTAAGCTCTGAACGCAGCTCATTAGGGCTCTTTGATATGCTGCTCAAACTCTCTTCTTAGTGCATTGCACCTAGTTTTTCTATTTGCTTTTGCCATGAGGACTCCATCAAGGAAGGGGGACTATTAAATCCACCCCAGTAAAGCCCCCAACGATGAAGTGTAAGGAGGGGATGAAATTCCCTCGCAATATCAACAATAAACTGTGGTCCATACCGGAGGAGACGCAGACTCCAAACGTTGGTACAAGCAAGGATAGATACTCCATGGAGCAATCAGAAAAAATGTCAGTCCCATTTGGTGAAGATAAGTCCTCGATGAAACCTAGAGGTGGGCCTCCATAGTATTACTTTGTTTGTTCTATGTTTTTCCATATTTAGCTAGGACTTCATGCAATCTTCCATGCTAGCACATATGGTGAATGGTGACATCAAAGCAACATTATTGCTCGATTTCATTATTTCAATTCCTAAGAGCTTGTTGCTTAGTCATGACCATGGTTACCACCACCACCAAGCGAGAGACCCCCATGTCAATGGTGGAGGGCCCTCACATTGCATGGTTACAACCCTCATATGTGGTGAAGGTGAGAATTGTGTTCCAGAGGTGAGAAAAGACTACAAATTGGAGACCTCCTTTTGATCATGGATTTTGAAAAAGATTATGATAGGCTCTCATGATCCTTTTTGCTAGCAACCCTCAAGTGATGGGGTTTGGGGCAACCTTCTACAAAGTGTAAGGAGCACTCTATCAATATATCAACATGTGTCCCAATCAACAACACTCTCTCAAAGGGTTTCAATTCATGCATAAAGCTTGTGTGTAGAGCTTGTGGTCAATGGTAACATCAAAACAACATTATTACATGATCTCGCAATTTTAATTTCTAAGAGCTTGTTGTAGATGGTTGTCTAGTTTTGGACGTTTCTAAGATAACCAACAGAGAAACTAAACCTTTACAGTACCAAATTTAGTGGTGTAATAGTACTAAATTTGGTTTTGTTGCACTAGGCAAAACCTTTGCCAAGATTGCATTAGCAGTGTGATTGCTTTGTATCCACATAATTTTGGGCAGCTAAACCCACATCTCCCCCACACCCAAAAAAAAAGAGTTATATACATTAAGCCTTGTTTATTTTTCAAAAGAGGGACATGGAATGTCTAAATCTAGAGTATTGATTAGCATCTTTCAAGAAAGAATAAAATGGATGAGTACCCACAATTAAGCAAATTTTTCTATACAATAGAGGAGCTACATGAGGAGTATGGCCTGCATCTAGAAAAGGTGCTTACAAAGGGCTTAAGTAAAGGTACCCTCTGTGATGACGAATGGTTGATCATCTTGAAGCATAATAACCAAAAAGATATAAAGATCTACATGAGTCAGGTGCATCCTCACTTGGCGAAAGATTACATGCATATATATATATATATATGTATATATATATGTATATATATATATATGGAGGAGGGTGAATGGTGCCTCCAAGGCCAATGTCCCTCTTAGAAAGAAGCCTCGCTTCACAAAGTCTATGAGATTGATATTTGTATAGAGCGGGGGCCTGGGTATGTAGAGCTGGCAGTCTATGATTACATTGTTGACTTGGAGTCAATATTGCAGATGATGCCTAGCGAGACCAAGAGTACCCTTAATAGGCTATCGCAACTAAAAGCTTTGATCCAATAAAAGAAGGAGGCATTACTTAGTTATGAGGGGTCAAATGGAGGGGCCAAGGACATAAAGGATAACATAAAGGACATAAAGGAAAGAAGGTGGAAGCTAACCTTGGAGCAAGCCAATGAATGCTACAACATCTTAGGGTCAATGAGAACATAAAATGGCTTTGATAAGAGTTGAGATTGAGCAAGTATACTCAATGTACTTTGTTTTGGTTTGTCCCTGGTACTATCCCTTAATCTTTTGGGAGCACTTGGTGATTTTGGATATATTTGGTACTCTTGAAGCCCTTTCAATACCATCTGGTGCTCCTCAAAACTCTCTCTGGCTATTCTCCTTATTAAAAAGCCTATTGGTACACATGGTTTGGCTCTTTGTAGTATATTTTGGTGTTTCCTATACTCTTTGCTACATTTTAAGCTCTCCGAAACTTGAAGAATTTGGTAGAACTTAGTACATTCTCAAAGTATTTGGTTGATTTGATCCTATTTGATACATTTGGTTCTCTTTGGTGCATTAGCTTTAGGGGTTGCATTTGGTATACTTGAAAATATAGGGTCCATTTGGTGGTTTTTGGTACTTTGGGATTATAAGGTGTTTTTTGAACCTTTGGTGGAATTGGTACCTTATTGCCTATTAGTCTTTTTGGAGCACTTAGTTGTTTTGGATACATTCGGTACTCTTGAAACCCTTTTAGTGTCATTCAGTGCTTCTTGATACTCTTGACTATTCTCGTGACTAAAAAGCTTATATGTACTATCTTATGCTCTTTTTCAAGATATTATATGATGAACCCTTATTTTAGTGCAAAATTTGTCAAATATCAATGCTATGTATTGCAAAATGTAGTGAGAATTGCAAGCCTTTAAGACATGTGAATGTAATTGGCATAAACCATTGAAGGCTACTACGAACCTTGGAAGAAGAAGAGCTTTGTATTTTTCTTTTGATAATTTTTATTTTAAAAAAAAGGAGCTAAGAGGGGTCATGTGAGACGAGGTTGGAAAAGGTGGTTGAGAACTTCCTTTCTCCTTTATCTTTCAATCACATGATTCTCTCTCTCTCTCTCTCTCTCTCATTTGTTCTGCACAACTCTAACCCTCTTCTCTTGTGCTTCATGTTCAATATTGAGGGGAAGAGAGTGAGGATGTAATGGATGTTTGATCTTCTGTGTGTAATTAGTTCAATAATCAATTTGTGTGGAAGAAGAGTGTTTTTCCACGGCTTCTTTTCTGAAATTTAAGGTCTGCAAGAGTACTTCTAGCCTCCATTACCCAGGCATTCATGGTCTTTGAAGGCGTGTTCACTAATGTGTTTGTCGGGAGGGAGGTTATCTTGGATGGGATGCAAAGAAGCTAAGAGTAGGGGAAGTTCTGAGAGAGATTGCTATTGAAATCCTTATTGAGAGAAATATAGAAAAGTATGTGTGCTTTCCACACGAGAAGGTCAGGGATTTCAAATCGATGCGGTAAAGAACAAAAGAAAGAGAAACTACGATCAAAAATATGTGTTAGAATAGTAGTACAGGGATTCTTATGGAAAGAAGACTAGGAAATGCAAGTTCTCAGCAATGTATTGTCCAACAATGGTTCACGTGTTTACTTTCTTCAAGTCGCCCCATTGCTAGTCCCTAATTTGAACTATCACTACCTTCCATCCCATCACCAAATATAGACAAGCAAGAAGATGAAGACATAATCGGCAGCATCACAAGATTCATGCCAAGAAAGAATCGATGCAGCCATGACTTGCAAACAGATCGCAAAATCTAGAGAAGCAAGGAAGATTGAAGCCCCATAATTGACAGCATCAAGAGGCAGTGCTACATTGCAACCATCGTCATTGGAAAATAGTGGGAAGAAGCGACAGACAGTTTTGCAATCATGGATTTATTCAGAGCCACCCAATTCTTCTCTCTTTCCTTCATTAACAAATCTAAATTATTAACTAAAGAAACCCTACATTTAAAGTTCAATTCACATACAACCCTAAAGCTATTCCATTCCACACAAATGCATAGTCAACAATCAAGTTCATGTCCAAGATAAAGAGGCCATGGGAGGAGATCTTCATCGACCAAATCTTAAGTGAGGGTGTGCTGCACTGCAAAATCTTTTTATGGGGCCTTTCTTGCACAAAGCTTCAAGGTGGCAAACCACATTTTTACCATGTTGTGGGAGATGTTCTTTTGTGGACCAAAGACGGATGGGAGATCTTTCATATGTTCTGGTGGAGTCTAAAGAATTAGTGTGGGAGAATTCAAGGTCAAAAAGCCTTATGATGAAGCAAAGGGATAAAGAGTTGCCGATCTTCACCAATCTTGGTTTGTAGGAGCTCACCTTTCCAGTGTGGGAGAACTAATGAACTCTTATTTTAGTGCAAAATTTGTCAAATATCAATGCTATGTATTGCAAAATGTAGTGAAAATTGCAAGCCTTTAAGACATGTGAAATGATTATGTAATTGACATAAACCATTGAAGGCTACTATGAACCTTTGTACAAGAAGAGCTTTGTAATTTTCTTTTGATTAAAAAAAAAAAACAATAAGGAGGTTAGAGGGGTCATGTGAGAGGAGGTTGGAACTTCCTTTCTCCTTTATCTTTCAATCACACGACTCTCTCTCTCTCTCTCTCTCTCTCTCTCTCTCTCTCTCTCTCTCTCTCTCTCTCTCTCTCTCTCTCTCTCTCTCTCTCTCTCTCTCTCTCTCTCTCTCTCTCTCTCTCTCTCTCTCTCTCTCGTTTTGCACAATTCTTACCCTCTTATATTGTGCTTCATGTTCAATCTTGAGGGGAAGAGAGTGAGGATGTAATGTATGTTTGATCTTTTGTGTGTAATTGGTTCATAGTCCCAATCTGTGCGTAAGAAGAGGGTACTTCCACAGCTTCTTTTCTGAAATTTAAGGTTTGCAAGAGTACTTGCAACCTCCCTTACCCAGGTTTTCATGGTCTTGGAAGGCATGTGCATAGTACTTGTTTGGTACATTATTTTTGAACATGTGGTGTAATTGGTGCTTTTTGGTGGTTTTTGAACTATTAGTGGTATTTGAATCTTCGGTGTAATTGGTGCTTTCTTGTACTTCCTCTTAATCTTTTTGTAACATTTTGTATTTTTGGATACATTTGTTATTTTTGAAATTGTTTTAGTACATCTAGAGCTTCTAGGTACTCTATGACTATTTTCATTACTAAAAAGCTAATTGGTATTGCCTTTGTCTATTTTAGGTATATGAATATAAGAGTTGTGATTAGCCATAGTAAGTCAGACAATAAACTTGTTATCCCTGATACATCTCTTTGATCCCATTTCATGATGAAGATGCCATTGTCATCCTTTTGAAAGCTGTAAAGGTGGTCTTTCCAACCCTTGTAACTACCCTTACCAACATCCCTAATCCAACTTTGGAAAGCACCATCTAGTCCTACTTAGATGAGGAGAAAAGGAGCCAAGGATCTACTTCAACAACCCATGAGCAACTCCTGGCTCATACTGTCTCTACCAAATGCTCCTTTTGCAATAAGAAGGGACATCTTGTTGGTAATTTTTGAAAAAAATATCCCAACAAAATGAAGTGCAACAAGTGTAAGAAGACAAGGCATATTACTAGTAAATGTCCTACCATCCCTAAAGTGCCCAACGAATTGGAGGCCAACTTTGTCTCCAAAACATCTGAAGATATACTTTTCCAAATCCTCTACTTATCAGCACTCTTGTAGCCTGATTTATTAAGGCATCCCATTTTGTTTTAGGGAGGGGCCTTAAAATGCGGTGTAGTCCAATGCCACTCTGGCATTGAGGAGGGGGTGTTGAAAGATAGGCATGTGAACCCTATGTATGCAAGGGTGGATAATGGTAGCTAGGTGTAAATGAACTAGAAGGTAGGGGGAACCCTAACCCACCCTAACCTCTCTAGAGGCTATATAAATTGCCTAAAAGTCACTCTCACAGTAGAGGAGAGTGTACTAGTTGTACTTCGGAATAACTCACTAAGCAAGATCTTCTTCTTGTACTTGATCTCTCTCTCTCCCTCTTGTGCACATCTCATGCTTCCACTCTAATATTTCAACATATCTTTTTGGAGGACTTAACTATTAGCACAAAGCACCTCCAAATACCAATGCATCTCTTAAGAGAGACTCCACCTCATGTGGATAGGACATCTAGCACACAATGATTGAGGATTGTTGTGGTCAACCAACATGGCAAATCTTGCATTAGTTCCTCTCGCACACCTATGAAGGTGCAAAGTGCTCAACTACCGCTTGAAAAATAAGATATTGAAGGTCCCAATTAGGAACCAAATAGCATATTCTCAAAGGTTGAGTATCAAGTTGCCACATCCATGAATATCTTGAAGGTCCCAATCGAGAACCAAATAGCATCTTCACAAATGTTGAATCAAATTGGTATATCCATGAGATTTTTAATTTCATTCTATGATATTCATCAACCTACCAAAGGGCTTCACTGTGAACTTAATTCCTTTCCATACGGAGGTAGGTGCGTGCCCATGATAATGGTGGTTAACAAGTTCTCAAGCATGGACACTTGAAGCTAAAACACTACATCATGATCCACTCATTTTAGTAATTGATCAAGAAGTATACATGCAAATAAAAAACATTTAACTTGCAAGCATGATCAATTAATGCACCAAGGCTTGTCAAATGATTGGTCACATACATATTCTTGGCCATTCTATATTTTCTTAGCGATTCATCACATGATGTCTAGATTAAGAATCATTCTATATCACAAATCCCAAGTCAATTTTAGATTCAAATTCCATCTACAATATGTATTTGCTCATAACCATTTAAAATGTGTCAATATGCCAATCATATAGATCATATGTATCAACTAGTGAGACATCATATTTGCATCTATATTTTCTTACTGATTCATAGCATGATGAATGAAAACCAAATTTAAGAACCAATGTATATCGCAACACCCAAGTAAATTATAGATTCAAATTCTATTTGCAATCTACTTTGTTCCTCATACTAAAATGTGTTACATATGGCAATGATGTGGATAATATGCACGAAGTGGTGATTGGCCAAGACGTGTCAAAAGATTATTCGCATACATATTCTTGACAATTCTATAATTTCTTAGCAATTCATAGGACAATGGTTGCAAAATAAATTGACGAACCACTCTTTCTCACAAAGGCCATATACATGTTAGATTCAAATTCTATTTGCAATCTATTTTCTTTCTCATACTCATTTGAAACGTGTTGCAAATGGAAATCATCTAGATCATATGCATTGAGTGGTAAGGCATCATATTTTGCTTGTATGGGCATGTGATTAGGAGTGGCAATCATGTAGATCATATGCACCAAGTGGTGAGGCATCATATTTCAATATATGGGGTTGTGATAGTCTTTTAAGGGTTCTTAAGTTGTGCTTTATAAAGTTGATAATTAGTTTTTTTGTTGGAACAAAATTGTAATATACCCCCCCCTTTTTTATTATTTTTAATACAAATTTTTTTATCCCTCTCTCTCTCCCTGTCGATAGTACGTCAAGGAGAGAGAGAGAGGGAGTGAAGTGAAGTGATAGGGGGGCACAACCCCCCAAGTGGGAGGGGTGGCGGCCATACCACCCTCCTCCCCCTCCTATAAAGGGGAGCCTCCCCCCTCCCTCGGTTGACAACGTAGCCCCCTCCCCCATCTGTGATAGTAGAGCGTCCCCCCTCCCTCGACTGCGGCACAGCACGCTTCCCCCATCCAGCTTCGTCGACTTCTCCCCTCCTCGTCAACGAACGGTGGCCTCCTCCTCGACTTTAGCAGTAGCCCCCGCCCTGGTCATCAGAAACCCCCCCCCCCCCCCCCCCCCCCCCACGGTGATGAGAGAGAGAGAGAGAGAGAGAGAAGAAGAAGGAGAAGAAGAGGAAGAAGGAGAGAGAGAGAGGGAAGGAGAAGAAGAGAAGAAGAAGAGGAAGAAGAGAGAAGAGAGAAGAAGAAGGAGAAGAAGAAGAGGAAGAAGGAGGGAGAGAGGGGAGGAGAAGAAGAGAAGAAGAAGAAGAAGGAGAGGAAGAAGAGAGAGAGAGAGAAGAAGAGAAGGAGAAGGAGAGAGGGAAGGTGAACAAGAGAAGAAGAGAAGAAGTTGCAAACTATAAATGAAGTAGTAAACACATGTGTGCGTAAAGGCGCCCAAGACCAATAGGCATAACATAAACTGAGTTAAATAGCTTCAGCCCTGCTCTATTACAACGATAAATTCACTATCAAATTGAGCATAAATAGGGCCAAAATCAGCACCAAATCAATGGCATATCATATGCATAGCTTCCCATAAACTCCAGGCATGATTCAGGTACCAAATGGCATCAATAGCTAGTACCAAGCAAGCATAAACATCAAATGCTAATGTAGCACTATTTGGGGCTGCCTGTGGACTGTTATGATAGTCCTAAACTGAAGTATATCAGACCCAAATGTCAATGCCAAGCTTAAGCCTTCAATGCCATTGTTGAAGCATGCTCCTATGCCTCAAATGAGACCTTTGTGTAGTGCCAATGGCCTGAAGAGGTGATGGAGATGAAGGCCACATTTTGACAAGCTGTTGAGAAAATGGTGCAACTTGCTGAAATCACATTTTTTTTGTTGCTGAGGGAGATGGGTGCGCTATTTGATGGTTAGGGAGCTTCTATGGCTCCCAAAGAAGCTTCCCAAGAAGAGAGCTCAGCTCCAAACCTTCATGGACTAAGCCATGGCTGCCCTATTCTTTAAACCATGTGGATTAAAATAAAGAGTGGAATGAGAGCTCCAATACCTATAGATGAATACCTTGAGGTTTCCCAAGAAGGCCCAATGCTTACCCAAGAAGGATGAGACCTACCAAAAGCTTGAAAGGTGTGGCTATGGCTACCAAGAGTGAAGACTCAAGAGTGTAGGTATTCGAATGAATGTTGAAGGAGTGCCTGACTTGCTTGTTATAAATATTTGGATACAAATGGAGGTTGGAAAATGCCTTAGATGGTTACAGAATGTACTTGAGCCTCGTTTGAGCTCCGTATTGGTTGGCGCTTACTTGACATTGTTCTACATTGGCATGCTTTGTGACAAAGGTTATACCTATGGTCTATGCGTGACTCTTTCATACATGCTTTGAAGCATATGTCAATGATGCATGCTATCTACATTGTTTGAGCTTCTTTGCCACTTAGAGCTTCAGTTGGGCTTGTACTTGGATACTTCAGAACCTGTTTTGGATGTTTCTTGGCTTTTCAAAGATTGACTTGGGTTCATACATGATGTACTTGGATGCTATCAAATGCTTGACCGCTTACATACTCTTGATGCTCTCATGATGTACAATCTTGGCTATGATATGTCTTATGCATTTACATTCTATCTTTGAGCTTCATTGCTCATTTTCCATCAACTTTTGTGCCAATGGGAGATTTATGCTTATGGTCTTGGATTTACCGAGAGCTTGTGGGTTATGCATTTGAGCTATTACTTGAGATTTGAGACTGGATCTCTTACACATCCTTGACTAGATATTTGCTTGGTAGATGCTTCCATGTCTGCTCTTGGATGCTTATGAGCTGATTTGATCTGTCGTCATTGAGCATACACCAACCTTTGTCAAGTCTTGCCAATGGTGTGTACATCTTACTTATTACTCAAGGGATATATCGCTTGTACTTAGGACTCTCTTGACACATTTGGGTATTTGGCTCATGTTCATTGGTTGTCATAGTGCCTCTGTTATGCACACTTGATGCAGGATTGGACTTGGCAGTCATTGTTGTCATTGGATCTCTATTAGCTCACTGTTTGCTCTCATTTACTCACTGTTGTCATTTATTACAACAAGCTATTTTATAAAGACTGTTGTGTATTTATTGGGTTGAATCATGTCATTTCGATGTACTATTGATTGTACTTGGTGGGCAGCATCATTGATTAGTTGTACTTCGCATTTTGTATTGGATTACTCATGGTTTTGAGCTATTTACAGCAGAACATAGCAAGTTTTTTTACTGTCTACATTGTTTTCAGCTTGCATTATGGCTAGTTCTTCCACTGACAATACTAAATTCAACATCACTAAGTTGTAAGGTACAAACTATGGCTATTGAAAAAGCCAAATATGGTAAGTATTGGTGTAGAAATCGCAGTTTAAACCACTGAGATTGAGTGGGCAATAGCCCACAACGATGCCTAATGATCAATGGCTTGAGCTTGATGAATTGTGAAAGTCCACTATCATATTGTCTCTAACAGAACAGGTACACTACAATGTAATTGAGGAATCATAGAGTGCATGGGATCTTTGGGAGAAAATTAAGAACTTGTATGACAAGAAAAGTCCTACTTCCCAAATGTACTAGTGTTAAAATAGCCTATGGATCTACACATGAAGGAGAATGTGACTATGTCTACTCATTTGAGCTAGTTCCATGCTATCCTGAAACATTTGGTTTCTCAGGGCATTGATTTTAAGGAGGATGTGACTCCCTTGTTCTTGCTTGGCACTCTTAATAACTCTTGAGATATCTTTCGTACTGCTTTTTGTGCCTCTACTACTACACTTAAGCTATCTAATCTTGAGAGCGTTCTTCCTAAAGAAGAGATAAATAGAAAGAATTTAGATGCCTCACGTGTCTCTCATGCATTGATAGTTAGAGGTAGGAATGATGAAAATGGAAAGAATGGCACTGGCAGTGGCCGTGGATGGGATTCTTAGAGATCTCGCTCCAAGTCTCCTGGAAAATCACGCAGCAAACCCCGTGGCAAGAATGCAAATGTTACATGCCATCATTGTGGTAAAAAGGGCCACATTAGGCCACAATGTCATGAATTGTGCAATGAAAGGCACAAGGAAAAGGGGAAAGAGAAAGTGCAAGAAAAGTCCTCCAATTGCACTATTATACCCACAAAGTCCAGTGTTAAGATTGAGGAATTAATGTTATGTAGCCCGAGGACTCTGATGGTGATTATATTCTTGCATCTTCTTCATGTGATGCCTCACAAATGATTGACACTCACGCTACGTATGACCAGTGTTGGCTTTTGGATTCGGGTGCATCCTTTCGTGTGACACCCTACAGAGATTGATTTCATACATACCACGCTATTTCTAGTTCTATGCATCTTGGTGATGATAGGTCTCTTAATATTGTGGGCATAGGTGATGTTATGTTGTAGTTTCCCTTTGGCAGTACTTTTCTTATGCATGATGTACACCATGTAACTGCATTGACCCATAGTCTTATATCAGCTCAATAGCTTCATGATGTAGGATATCATGTGTCTTTCGGGTACTCTGCATGGAAAATTACTCGTGGCAGGCTTGTTCTTGTAAGAGGTGCCAAGTCTGGTAGCCTCTACCCCTTGGTTGTATTTGGTTGTTCTACTCTTGATCATGTTTTTGTAGTGGGTTCTATCCCACATGTATCTCCTTGGCATGCTCGTTTGGGGCATAACTCTCTTAAAGGAATGAAAATGCTTCGTGCTTTACAGTGTATCCCACCTTTTGACTCTTCTAACTTTGCATCATGTGATCATTGTTTATATGGCAAGTAGACTAGGAACTCACATAAGAAGTCTGGTATGTCACGCATGGGTGATCCATTGGCTCTTGTACATTCTATTGTTTGTGGAACCATGGCCTGTCAATCACTAGGGGGTGCAAAGAACTTCGTTACATTTATTGATGACTTTTCACGTAAGGTTTTGGCTTATCCCTTAAAGTAGAAGTTTGATGTATTGGCAGTATTTCAATGTGCTTGCTTTAGTTGAGAGAACTAGTGTGGGCATAGACTGAAATGCCTAAGTACAAATAATGAGGGTGAGTATGTCTCATGTGCTTTTGAATAGTTTTGTGATGAGCAGAGTATTAAGTATCATCAGTTGACCACCCCTTACACCCCTCCCCAAAATGGTATGGCTAAGTATATAAATAGGACTATCCAGGAGAGGGTACACCATATGCTTAGCCATGTAGGCTTACCACAACATTTTTGGCCTGACGAACCCGAAACAGTACGGTATGAATGAAACCACTCTCGGCAAGGTGTCACATGAAAGGAGGCACTTGAGTCCAAGAGCCAACACTGTGCATACATAGAGTGTATCTCTGTCATGTGCGAAGCACTAGAAGAAGCTATAGGATATAATCATCATCATCAACATTCTCAGGCTGCATAACATTGATCTCTTCAATTTTAACATTGGACTTTGCAGGTACTATGCGCGATCAGAAGACTTATCGAGCACTTTGTCTTTCCCCTTATCTTTGTGCCTTTCATTGCACAATTCATGGCATTGTGGCCTAATATGGCCATTTTTCCCACAATGGTACAGCCACTCCTGGGAAAGGGCTATCTAGTCTAAGATAGAATCATACGTGGGATTTGGTTTCCTTGCCTAGTGGCAAGAAGGCTCTGCCATGCAAGGGGGTGTACAAGTTAAAAAGTACCCCTAGACACCCCAAGCTACCATACAAGGCCAGATTGGTAGCAAAAGGTTTTAAGCTAGAACATGGTGTTGACATTGATGAGACCTTCTCTCTTGTGGTAAAGATGACCACCCTGCGCTTGATTTTGGCTTTGGTTGCACAACTTGACTTGGAATTGTATCAAATGGATGTCAAGATAGAATTCTTACATGGGGACTTGCATGATGAGATTTATATGGAGTAGCCTAAGGGCTTTACAGAGCCTAGCAGGTAACATCTAGTGTGCAATCACAGGGCTGCTACAGCCATAGTGCTATGGATCCGTGCTTGTACACGAAGAAAGCCAGTGATGGATTCTTTATTGATTTTGGTACTCTATGTGGATGACATGATTTTGGTAGGAAAAGCTCATGATGTGCTAGATGCTCTTAAGGCTTAGCTCAAGAAGAGCTTTGAGATGAAAGATATGGGACAGGTTTCTCATTTTCTTGATATGCGTATTACGCATGATAGGCATCAAGGACTACTGTAACTATCACAGAAAGAGTACATTCATAAAGTCCTTGAGCGCTTCCGTTTATGCAAGATGTAAAGCCTATTGGCTGTCCATTGCCCTCTCATGTGAAGGTATCACAGGCTTATTGTTCACAAATAGATGAGTAGAGGGTCGAGATGGCCAAGTTTCCCTATGCATTCACAATGGGCAATCTTATGTATGCCATAATAGCCACCCATCCAGATATTACTTTTGCAATTGGTGTTGTGGCACATTATATAGCTACACTTGGCAAGAGGCATTGGGATGCCATGAAGGGCACTACTAATATGTGCATATGTTATGGCAACTAGGATACAGGAGTCATGGGATACACTGTCTTTGACTTTGTAGGACATGCAGATAGTAGGAAGTCCACCTCTAGCTATGTGTTCACTTTTGCTAGAGGTGTTGTTTCGTGGATATTCAGGGTGCAGAAATGCACAACCCTTTCTACTACAGAGACCGAGTATATTATAGCCACTGAGGCTTGAAAAGAGGCCATTTGGCTGGGTCGTTTGGTTGTTGACCTTGGTATTGCAAACGTTATCCCTACACTGCATTCGGATTCTATTGGTGCTATCCCGTTAGCCAAGAATCTACGGTCTTCAATGCAAAGACAAAACACATTGAGGTGAGGTATCACTTCATTTGTGGGGTCATTGAGGACAAGTCTGCTGACCTTGTCAAGATCTCAACTGACCAAAATCCTACAGATTTGCTCATGAAAAGCCTCTCTATAGAGTGCTTTGCCTTCCTTAGGAATTTGATGGATGTCGAATGAAATGACGTATTTTCTCATCCTCTTGTACTATCTTTTTTTTCTTTTTCTTCTCACTCCTCACAAGGCAGATTCACCTTTAAGTGGAAGGTTATTGGGGTAAAGGTGCCTCTGCCTAGCCACTTGTATATTACTACACTAACAGTACCTACACCTGTACATTGCAGGCGGCAAGCACCCATCATTGTCACTTCATTCTTTATTCTTTTAGTGGCATTTGAATAAAGGGATGGCCGGTCACACATTGTGAATGTTGAAGTTCCCACATTTGGAGTCTCTCTCTTTCTTGCTCTTGCTCCATCCGCCATAGCTCTCACCTCCGTGCTCTCTTGCTCTATCTTTCTCACCTTTCAAAACATAGGATGGAATGGCATATTTTGGTATGTTGATTTCATATTTTTCCACCATTGTTGTCTCTAAAAGATGCATAGACATTTACATATTTTGTTTGAGCTGGCATATTAAAAAATAACCATGTTGTGTGCTGTGAACCAATGATTTCTTCACATGCAATAAAGTGAAAATGGCATTGCATGTTTTAATGATTCACTATTTTGTTGCATTGCATCAATATGCAAATATCAAGAATACACTCAACGTACTTATTTTTTTTCCACTTCTCAATTTCTGACAATGCAAATTCAAAACAAAAAACTGTCTCCTTTTTACATTCATGCCTTAATGAAAAGGAAACAAAATCATACATGTCATGTCTTGCATGGCTTTGTAGCCCAAAATTTCAAATTGTGTTTTGATGTAAATCTCACTTTGATAAATAGTTAGGGTTTATGATTCATACTTCCTTATGCTTGTCACATACATCTTACACGATCATGTATTTTTAGCAAAAAAAACTTTCATTTAATATTTAATATTTAATTTCTCATGTATGAGTGCATTTCAAAATGTTATTCAATTGTGCATGTCTTTACATGTATAATCCATGTCTAATGTGCTCCATGGAATCATCTTATACTCTGCATCATGCTTAACATATTTCAAAGTTTACATTGTGTGTCTCATAAATGTTACATGCTCTTAAGTTCTCTCTGTGTGACATGTTAAAATGCGCCGAAAAGGGAAGCGCTAAGGTGGGGGAATACTCGCATCCGAAGCGACAGTTAGAGGCCATACAAAATGTGAAGGAATGGGTGAAGGAGGCTCAAGAGCATCTCAAGGACGTTGACCCATCATAGAGGATGAGATCGATGATCTCTCTAGCATAAGCACGCCAATATCACCGCCTCAACCTAAGTCGGCAGAAGCAACTGCGCCACAAGCAGTGCCGCTAAGACCAAGCCTTGGCGCGACAGAGCCATTGATCAGTCGCAACCAATGGCCCGAACAATCTCGGGTCGAGGGAGGGCGAATATCCAACGATCTCCTGACCACGCTAGTGACTACCCCTGTAACACTTAGCCTGGGAGATCTGCTTAGGTAGCATCCTACCCCATGGCAAGGTCTTAAGCAGTGGGTCGAAGGGTCACAAGAGCAAGTCACGGCAGACCCTCAAGACCATGATGCAGAAACGCAATTGCCAAGTTTGACATTGCACTCTATGCCTAAATCGTTGTACGTCAATGCCTTTTGGGAAGGCTTTGAGATGTACGCGGTCTTACGGGTCCTAGCCCTAGGTGACACAACAAGAAAGAGAATCATAGACACGTGAGCTAGGGTTAGTGTGCTTAGCCACGCAGTGCTCTAGACTTGGGAGAACCTGCCTGTCGAAACCGCCAGGTTTAATGTCACATTAGCAAATGGTATGAGAGTGAAGCCATTCGGGGTAATTAAGAATTGGCCAATGAAGATCGCAAGTGTCCAGTTCTCTGTTGACTTTATAGTCATGAAGGGAGTGGACTACAATATCCTATTAGGCGGACCCTGGATGCGCAACGCTAGAGTCATTGAAGATTGGGGTTACGGCTTGATCTTCCTTGGCAATAGAACGGATGCCGTAAGAATAGAGATGGACACTTGGAAAACCTTACCAGTTGACCTAGACGCCATCTTTGCTATGCTCAAGGGGAACACTCAGGTCAAGAAGCCCTATGGGCCCTTGACCAAGTATATCCCATGCCCAGAGGATGAGCGGGATTGGATGCACGTTCTCGCTACAATTGACCTGCCATTCTCAGATCATAAGGCGTATGAGCAAGCCATCAAAATGATCGGCAAGTCTAAGGAAGCACTCTCTACACCAGTCTACATGATGGCAGGAAGCCTTCGTGGAAAGTCTAAGCCTATCACCTTCCATGTACCATCCAACAAAAGGGAACTCCAGGGGGTACTAGAATACCTAACGAACCAGCTAGCTGGCAATCCAGCTGCAAATTTCAAACCACTCCAGGAACTCTTAGAGGAATCCAAGTGGCAATGGACTGGGGTGCACGATTTAAACCTCATGTATAACTGGGCCCTAGTTTCTAACCAACGACACGAGGCATACAAAACCCTAGGAGACGACGAGCAGTCAGATGACAAAGATTCTGGCGACGAATATGAAGACTGCCAATCCTTCAGTGATGAGAGCGAGGGTGAAGTAGATACCATAGAATACGACACTGAAGGACGAGAAATTGAGCAGATACGAGCAGACGCCAAGTCGTAAAAAAGGCAGACCCTTAGAGTAGAGCGAGGAGTCATGCGCATGAAATGTGATCGTGCTTGGTTGGAATGCGTAGGAGCCATAGACCTTGAGCAAGCAGGCCTAGCCCAACTAGAAACGACATCAATACTTAGGATTGAATCACCATCTGAACTGCGGCCACCAGGGGAGACCACCTCTTCTAGCGAAGATGGAGGGTTTGATTCTAAATCGGAAGTTAGTTCGGATAGCAATCCAGAGATCCCTAGGCCACCCACGACCAGACGTACTAAGGGGGGCCTACCCGTCCACTTGAGGTGCAAATGGTTAAGGCAGGAAAAGGCAAAGCAACCTAGGGATACACAAACAGAAGAACAGCGAAAGCCGCAGGACCTCCCTAAATGCTTCACGAAATTCAAAAAAGAGGATAGGGTAGTAGTTCTGTTAGGTGCCAAACGTTAAGGGTAGACGAGCGAACCAATCGAGAGACCAGCCAAAGTTAAGGAGGTAGACTTAGCCTAGGAAGGGGAAACACCCCGACCAGTGTTCATTGCCGACAACTTGACTGGTAAAGAAGAAACGAGTGTTGTCGCTCTCTTGCGAGAGTATATAGACGTGTTTGCTTGGTCCTTAGAGGAGCTACAGGGGGTAGATCTGAGTGTTGTGACTCACAACATACCCATGATGTCAGACCCAATGCCGGTCAAGCAGCGACTATACCCTATGAATCCAAAACACGCTCATGCTGTCAAAGAGGAAATTGACAAGTTGATGAGAGTTGGATTCATTTATGAAATTGAGCACACAGATTGGGTATCACCCATAGTCATTGTGATGAAGAAGAACGGAAAAATCCGAGTGTGCATCAATTACAAGAAGGTGAACACTGCTACGAAGAGAGACAACTATCAATTGTCGTACACCGAGCACATGCTTGAGAGGGTGGCAGGCAAGGAAGCCTACAATTTTCCGGACGTCTTCTCAGGGTACAAACAGGTGCAAGTGCATCCTGCGGACAAGACCGCCTTTGCCACTGAGTGGGGTGTCTTTGCATACATAGTCATGCCCTTCGGGTTGACCAATGCCCCTGCCACTTTCCAACGTCTCATGTGCACCATCGTTAAGGGCATGCTTCGCAAGGAGTTAGAGGTCTTTGTCGACGACCTGTGTGTCCATTCGACCTAGATCGAACACTTAGACAAACTCCGCGCAGTCTTTGAACGGTGTCGCTTATATCGTCTCTCCTTGAACCCCTTGAAGTGCCAGTTTTGGGTAAAGCACGGATGCATCTTAGGATACATGGTGTCGAAGAACAGCATTGCCACTGTCTTCTCGAAGGTCAAGGTTATTGTTGACCTTCCACCCCCAATTAACTAAAAGGGAGGTCAATGCTTCTTAGGCCATACGGGGTACTATCGGCGGTTTATACTGAACTATGCGTTGATCACCAGACAATTATACAAGCTGTTGATCGTCTTCGAATGGACCGAGGCGTGCCAACAAGCATACGAAGAATTGAAAAAGGCTCTAACAACAACACCGATTCTACAAGCCCCAGATTGGACCGTTACCTTCCACGTGCACATCGATGCTTCTAAGTTTGCCGTGGGGGCAGTGTTGTGCCAATCTAGCGAACACAACTCAGATTATCCAATGAGCTTTGCTAGCAGACAACTCACTGAGACGGAGATGAACTACTCGACAACAGAAAGAGAGGGATTAGCCATGGTGTTCGCTGTGAAGAAATTTTGGCATTATCTATTGGCCACATTCTTCATCTTTTTTGTGGACCATCAAGCCCTGCTCTATTTAGTAAACAAACCTTGTGCTACAGGGCACATAGCTCGATGGCTCCTCCTGCTTCTAGAGTTTGACTTCTCTGTGGTAGTACAGAAGGGAAAGCAGCATTACATGGCTGATCACATGTCAAGCATCCCCACGGGAGAAGCCATTGGACAAGGCATTGTTGATAAGTTACCCGACGCCCACCTATTCCACTTGTCCACCGAGAGAGATTTATTTAAGACTGATCTAACGCCATATTGGGCGGACGACATAGTCCAAGTACTGGAGCACAGACTACCTGAGTGACCAATAGAAAAAGCCTGACTTAAGCGCTTGATCCTAAAAATCCACCCCTACCAACTAATTGCAGGCCAACTCTATAGGCTGGGGCAAGACGGATTGCTGCGTAGATACGTGTCTGAGCATGAGATGCACGATGTGCTCTCAGAGGCACATAGCGGTATCGCAGGAGGACACTTTAGTGGAGACACGACAGCACGGAAGGTGCTGCAGTCTCAACTATGGTGGCCCACACTTTTCCGCGACGCCAAGCGATTCGTCAAGCATTGTGATGAGTGCCAACGGACAAAAGTCTCAATTCGCAAGGATCAAATGGAGTTGACCCCAATTATTGCTCGACAACCCTTCGAAAAATGGGGAATCGACTTCATAGGACCCATCAGTCCTGCGGCGTAGTACTCACAAGCCAAGTACATCATTGTGGCCACGGATTATCTCACAAAATGGACAGAGGCAAGAGCCACATGAAAAAACGACGCTATGACGACTACCAAGTTCTTATGGGAGCAAGTGATCTCGCGATTCGGTTGCCCCATCGAACTGGTTAGTGACCAGGGCATGCACTTCATCAACGAAGTGATAGCACATCTCCTATCCACCTTTCTCATTATCCATCGCAAATCATCTCCATACTACCCTCAAGCAAACGGGGGCGGGCTGAATCCACGAATAAGATTCTTGTCAATGTCCTGACCAAAGTAGTCTCAGCCTCACGAAGCAATTGGGACAACAAGATTATGGCAGCTTTATGGGCTTACCGTACAGCTTATAAAACGGCTCTCGGTCAAACCCTGTTCAGGCTAACCTATGGAACAGAAGAAATCCTACCCTTAGAATTCTTTGTGCCTAGCCTGAGAATAGCCCTTCAACAACGATGGGAAGGGAAGGAGGCATGGACGCAATGCCTGGTCGAGCTTGAACACCTATCAGAAACTTGTCTTCTAGCCACTCACACGCTTATTTGTGAGAAAGCCCGACGCAAGAGTTGGTTTGACAAGCATGTCAAGGAGTGTGAGTTCGAACAGGGTGACTTAGTGCTCCTTTACTCAGTTAAGGGGCATAAGCAAAAAATGAAATTCAGATGTCTCGGACCCTTCAAGGTTCGTGTGATTAGCGGCATAGGCAATGTCGAACTCAAAACCTTAGATGGGGAGGGAATAGGCTTTTTCAATGGCAGTCGTGTCAAGAAGTACTACCCTCCCACCCATCCTTTGCATGAGCCCCCGATGTTGGAACTGCCTGTCAAAGTACGAGTGGCCACACTCATGGAAATTGATGATGAGGATGAGGAAGCCGTAGAGCCCGCATACCTCCACATAGCGGTCACTACAAAACAAACCTGCACTTTCAACGCTCTGATCGATGAGGGAGCAGACTGCAATGTCCTAACTCATGATCATTGGACCAAACTTGGCAGCCCACCACTTCACCCCACAAATGCCAAATTGAGCCCATATGGGGCCCATTCCTATGCACTCCTCGGCAAGTGCAAAGTAGCCATTTCTATCGAGTCTGAGACTATTGCAATGGTTTTTTTACGTATTGCCAAATGTTAAAGACGCAGGCATGGAGTCACTGCTAGGGCGAACTTTCAAAAAGTAGACTCACTGCAATGTTGTTATAAGTCGCAACGCATCCACCTGGCAATAGGCAACGTGCGCATTGTCACAGCTTTTAGCAAGGGCTGTGCAACACCATCACCGTCCGCAAAGCCACCGGTAGAAACATCTGTAGGCAAGACTAAGGAGGGGGGTAGTGCGCAGCTGCCACTCCCTGACTTCCATAAACCGCAACCCACAACAACCAAAGCTAAGGCCCAACAGCCTCACCTTCAATGTGTGCCTAAACAGCCGCAACCGCTGCCTAGAAGTCGACACAACAGCCTCACCTTCAATGGGTGCCTAAACAGCCGCAACCGCCGCCTAGAAGTCGACACTCCTATCCTCATAGGACTAAAAACTCTAGCCCTCGGAAGCCAAGATGCAGTAACAGAAAGCGCTGCATGATCAAGCAAAGGTGGGTCCCTAAAGCCCTCTTATGTGCGCAAGGCTATTACGAGAAAAATACCTGGCTGTGGATCCCTAAGGCCCACATGCCCAAAGGCACCACACATACGCTGCCCTCAAGCTTGCTCAAACCACGTTCCATCAATCCTCAAAACCACAAACTGTAGTACTCTCCTAAACCACGACCATCCGCTCCATCCACACCTAGACCCAAGGGAGTCCCACAAGTCTACAAGCCCAAACCGTAGGCTCCGTCACAAGAGTCATCACCCGCTGAAGTCAATCTGCCTCCCCAACTCTAACCTGAATGCAGTAGCTCGTCCGTCATGGCTGCCCCCAATCCACTCAATATCCAAACAGTCCAATCACAAACTCATGAACCCTCCCAACCGCCCATCTTCGTTGTCAAAAGTACTTGCTCTGTCAAACCTCAACCACGTGTTAGCCTTACGACCTCCTACGAACGAAAATCCTTCCTAGCGCTAGCCGCTGACCTTGCGGAGGACACCGGGGATGACGTGGTGGAATGCATTAAACGACTCGATGCCACCTTCGAGTCGCTAGCCCTTAGCTATGACCGCTTGGACTTAGGTCTATTGGAAGAACCCTTTGCAACGAAAGTGCGCAATATGCCTTGCTCTTAGGAGACCTTTGAATTCGCATTTGCACAAGCTTCTCGCTCTGATGCTGAGTTGCTCAACAGCAAGATCTCCAAAGAGCAAGCCATTAAACAATGTCTCATTACATCCTACATCAGCAAACCACTTCTGCTATCACTCATCAGGAAACACCAAGTTATCCAAGCTTGCTGATACTGACTCCACGTTTTTGAAGCATTGATTCACTCTTAGGCTGTAATGGGAAGTTGAGGGGTGCCGCATAATGACCAACGCTGAGCAGCGTCATGCAATCAAAACAACAGAGTACGACCCCACCTACGTCGCACCAACCTCGTATCGAGTATTAACCACTCTTCCTGGCCGACCCATGGAAGAGCACATCAAGGAGCATCCCTACCTTGACCGCCTCTTAACAGAGGAAGAGCTCCACATTCCAAGTCGGGTCGATTTTAGCGATCTCCTAACTGATGTTCTGATATACATCACGCATGTGGGTATCCGTCCATTTGAATTAGATCATGAAGCTCAGTTAGAGTACAACCCCAACTTCTATGCTTGGCTCCTGCGCAAATAGACCGATGCTCTTTATGCTGAACGCTCGTGTCCTCTCAACCTCCAATCCTGGGGCGAATTCTTCTCGTTCCAAAGGGGGAGGGGGTAAGGTGGAATTTAAAAAGTAAACCAAGTATGAAATGTCAATAAAATTTGAAATGCAAGGGTAAAATGTAATGGTAAAAGTTTGAAAAGAAAAGTTAAGGCTATACTCAAAATATTTCAGATCAATAAAATCCGCTACGCTTTTCTTCTTTCAGCAAGTTATTTGTCAAAAAGCACTAATAGTGGAAATGGATGAACTTGCAAGCATCGATCATGGCAAGCCAGGACAAGGCTGGCAAGCTCCCCTTCTCGGAGGAGGAGCAAGCGAAGTACGACCTCACAGTGGAGACTAGAGCCTTCAACCAGTTGAAGTTCCGTCACATCTTCAACATTGAAGACATGGCCATCGAAGAGCCAGTAGTGTGCCAGATTATAGATCAGTGCCATCTGCAAAAATACCTAGGCGCAGTGGGCCAGAGGGTGGACTACACCCAGCGCGCCGACTTTTTGCGCACCTTTAACAGAAACAGAGGCACCATCACGGTGCACGAGAATGAAGTCACCCGGCAGGTACAGATTGAGCTGACCCTGGAATTGGTGGAAAGGGCACTAGGGCTGCCAAATAAAGTGGAAAGAAAGCGAAGAGGGACGTCTACGCCATGTTGGAAATGGACAAGGTGAAGGTCCATACCAACGATGGGATTAGCCTGGCAGACATCCCAAACCCAGACATCTAGCTGCAAGCAAAAATGGTGCACACTTTGTTCTTGAGCCAGAGGTACAACAACATAATGAGCCGGATCAATGTGCCTCTACTCGACAGCATTGCGGCACAATCACTAGATGAGGTAAACCTGAATGGGTTTGTGAGGAGAACCATAGAGGCTTCGGCTAAGGCTCTAGCAACGAGAGGAAGAGCCGTTGGAGGAGAATCCCCATCGTCTCGATCAACACGCAATGCATCGTCCTCCAAAGCCTCAACCATAGGGTTTGGAGGTGTCCTTACTGCCATAATCCAAGAAGCACTAGGGCAAGGACGGGAAGAAGAAGATAATAAGGGAGGAGAAGAAGGAAGTGACGAGTCACAGTCACAATCCCCACCTCACACAGAAGAACAGCATAGGTCTTCAAATGAAACGGAGACTGACGAAGACGAAGAGGTAGAGTCCCAAGGCAGCCCACAGAGGCACACAGAACAAAGAACGAAAGCCTTGCATGGAAAGAGGGAAGAGGAGTGTAAGAAAAAAGAAAAGGAAGATCTAGAGAGGGCTCAGAGGGAGTCGCTTAGGGATGAGGAGGAGAGAAAAAAAAAGACTGAAGAGGAGTTGAGAAGAAAGGAAGAGGAAGAAATAGCGCTCGCCACCTGTCGCTCCATTGAGGAGCAACACAAAAGAGATGAGGAGGGCGCAAAGAGCCCACACAAAATAGAAGCACCTGGTTCCAGTACCAGTGTGCCAAAAATCGCACCCCTGTCCCCAGCAGAAGGAAAAGGCAAAGAACCAATGACGCCAACTCCCCCTCTCTTCATACCTTCCACGCCAGCCACTCTCATCATGACAACGCCCACTGCCACCGCCACCCAAGGCTCCACTCCAAAAGTCGATGAGAGCAATATGGTCACTTGGCTACAATTCCTGGTGGAAAGGAAGTAGGCAAGAGAAGTAGGCATGGCCACCCCAGCGTCAGGAGTGAAGAGGGCAGCCACGGCTGATATGGAGCCAAGGCCAGAGCTTAAAAGATAGAAAATGGAAGCCGTTGTCACCATCGCCACCATGTCCCATCCCCCGCCTCCAACATGCCAATATGATGAATATGTTAAGGAGCTGCTCTCGCAGCTAGAAAAGGCCAAGAAAGAAAAGAGAACTGCCATGGAAGAGCTGGCAACAGAGCGAGAATCACAAGCCGCTCTCCAGGTGGAGAAAACAAAGCAGATTGCAGAATACCAAAGGGAGATTGATGTGCTAAAGGAAGAAGCCAGCAATAAAGATGCAGAAGAATCAGAAGCCCTGAAGGAACGTGATGCAGCTTGGGAGGGAAGAAGAAAAATCTTAATGGATCGCCTCAACGGAGAGAGTGAGACCAATGCTCACATGTGGTGCAAGAACGATCAGCTCACTGCAGTCAACCTGGAGGCACAAAACTAGCTTGAAAAGATCAGACATGAGACTGCAGAGCTGGACCAGCTAAGAGGAGAGTAGGTGCAAAGGATGCAGGTGAAGCTGGACCAGCTCAATGCACAGATCGCCAATGAACACCAAGAGCAGTCCCGCCTACACCGCAAGCTCGAGGACCAACAGCAACGACTCATGGCTATGACCCTCCATCAGGGGGAGAACCTGGAAGATATGGAAAAGAGAGCAAAAGAATGGGCTGACCACAATGAAAAGAGAGTACGAGACCTGGCACGCTGATTGGCCAAAGCAGAAGGAGATAGAGTGTTGGCTGAGAATCAGGCAAAGGCCGCCCAGCTCTCTGTGATAGCCCAGCAGCACACCTTCCTCAATACGCTGCTCCACTCCACCAAAATGGAGGAAAACAAGGCCAATGATCAACTGCAGAAGAAGCTAGCCATTGCACACAGAGCCCTAACAGCAGGCCTACACGTACCATTGCAGCTAGGAGGCCGCCGCAGAGCCTAGAGGAGCAAAGAAGATATCTTACACAGGTAGGCCTAACGGTGCAGGAAATCGACGAACTCGGCTTCACAGAAGAGAAGGCGCAAGAAGATGTGCAAGCAGAAGGGGGTGAATCAGAGTTTGATCTGGGACCTCAGGAGGAGGACTACGTCCCACCACCCCCTCCTCCACGACAAGATGAAGTACAACCCATTGACACATCCACTGAGAGGAAAGCAACCCTGGCTAAGCGCAGGAGAGAAATGGTAGAGAAGGCAAGGAAGAAGCTGAACGTTAGACCTGTTCCAAGACAACCTGCCCCTCTCCCAATGCACCCTAAGGATCTCCCCGCTGAATTCCATGCAGAGTTGATTATCTGGGAATAGCAGGAATGTGCCTGCGACCCCTTCGACTTGAGCTTTGAGCTTCCCACTATACTAAACAGAGTAATGCCCATTGAACTTGTAAACGATGTAATAGCTATGGGTGCAAGGCTCAAGGACAAGTGGCTGGCGGAGAGAGAGGCCAACCCAACTGCTTGGGTAGCCGAGGACTGTGAATTTTGGTAGGATAAAGTCCTCCAGGTGCCTAGATCGATGGAGGGCTATAATTGCCAACCCACCTAGAGAAGACACATTTTTGACGTCACCCTTGACGCTTGGATGGCGTTTTGTAACACTCTCCCTTTTGAGAGAAACGACCCCACTTTCATGCTGTATCCTCGAAGGATAGGCGCGGACTTTAATCCGTCCATCCATGGCAGGTTCGACTTTCCCATTTTCTATAATGCCAATAGCACCTCCCATAAGGATGCCCTTTTATTTACCCTCCCTGATTTGTACAGTTCTATAGATAGATTTCTTAGTGAGTTCACCTCCTGTCCTGACCTCGCCTTCATAACAACTTGTAATTATCTTAGACTAATTAGGGTCCTAGTCCACCAAGAGCCTGCCCCTCAAGAACGCCACCTCCCACCCCTTTTCTTCGACCCCAACGCCATAGACAACAGCACCATGACTCACCTCATGATGCGTGCTGCTCTTTTGCCATCCTTCTGTGTTGCACTGCTTGAGGATATGAGCGATAGCAAATTCACACAGTGCAACCACCCTTTCCATTCCATCACCACTCTCAAAACCCGCCTCAATCTCAAGGGCTACTTGCTGAGTAGCAGATTCCTTAACAAGGCCCCCAGCCCTCCACAATCCCATACCCGCCATTCAGATGACGAGTATTAAACTCCTGTCATGCCCTTATATCACATGCATCTATGTATAAGCCTCTGTATATTATTATTTTTTTAAAGCCACAAGGCAACCCAAGAAAAGGGTGAACTGGAAAGAAGAGACAGCAGCAAAGAATAGCAAAGCCAAGGGGTGAATCTACTATTAAGCAAAGATAAGAGAGAGAGAGAACTTTGCAAGATGCACTTGCAACTCCCCTTTGCCTTGTCGTGCACCACAGTCACTGCACATAGGGTTCTCCTTAGCCCCTTCCCCACTTC
Organism: Lygodium microphyllum; assembly: GCF_053477565.2. Classification (NCBI taxonomy): domain Eukaryota; kingdom Viridiplantae; phylum Streptophyta; class Polypodiopsida; order Schizaeales; family Lygodiaceae; genus Lygodium; species Lygodium microphyllum. The sequence goes on from NC_141163.1 coordinate 114,420,156, forward strand.
ATGCTTAGGGCACATCAAGGGCAGGACTTTTAGACCTGTCACCCTAAGACTTGCACCGCACCTCCAACGAGACACAAACTGGGTCCTCAAGTGTGGGACATTACCAAGGGTTTGCCCAAGGTTAGTGCCCAAGGTTAGACCCATCTCCCAGTTCCAATGCCACGGGCACCACGCACTACACGGAGAGGCAGACACACCCCTTAGGGAGTGCACAACTTTTCTTGTAGGTTTTGTTCGAGTTTCAAGAACGGGATGCTTAGCTGAAAAAGATCACCCCCGACATTCTTTAATGACCAAAACTTTTTTCAGGTGCTGGACATAACACCATTGCCGCTGTTTCAGGAGCTTTTCTACATTGGGGTGGAAGGACCAACATGCTTCATGTTGCCAACCATCTGCCTGCTGATGGCTACCATGATTGAACCAAATCAAGCAAAATGAGTACTCCGTAATAGATCTGCCATTGGCATAGATCTTGGAACCTCATCTTCCAAAGATGCATGCCTAACACCTCAAGATCTACGAATCGCTTATTGATTCCACAAGCCTGAAGACTTTCAATGCAAAGCGGAAGATCTTCAACACAGCACTGAAGACCTTCAACTCAAAGACAAATATCTTCAAATCAAAGACACTGATTTTCAAGGCGAAGACAAAGCATATCTTTGTCAAGGCAGAGTTCGAGGGGGGGGGGCTTCTCCAGGCTAAATCCCTCCAATACCATCCTCCTACGGGATTGCTTATTGATCAAGTGTTTCTAATGCTCAAAGGACGACCGGCTACACATTTTCCACCAGCCCACTAAAACCCCAACCAGCCTCGCAGAATGGAAGCCACAATTGTGTGAGAAATGCCAAGCATCTTCATGAAGCTTAAAGCACGCTGGAATCTCTCCTAGTCATCGTCATTAAACTCAATCACCTCTCATTCACACAATCACCTTTGAATCAGTGTCATCTACCTACCAGTTCCGCTTGGCAGCAGACCCAATTAGCCACTACTTCCCGCCGCAGTGCCATGGGACTGGCACTTGACTAGGAGGGGGTAATGTTTACCATATTTACCGCAGCACAGAGGAGCGAGAAATTGGAAAAAAGTAAAAAAGGGAAGTAGCAAAAAGGCGCAGGATAAAAGAAGGAGAAGGCGCCCTAGAAATTGAAATGCTCAGCATGACCCCCGAAAAGCCTCAGTGTCGCCCCAAGATAGCAAAAGAGTAAAATGCGCACTATTAAATGTGGAAGCGCCCCCGAATCCTTGTAAAAGAGCGCCAGGCTCACTCCTGTGCAAAGTGTATGCATTAGTTGGGAATAGGATAAATTAGAATAGTGGGAAATGGGAAAAAGGGCCTAGGCTATGGCCGGCCATGTAAAAAAGGAAAAAGGGGATGACCGCCCAAAAAGGATTTAGGGCTTTGTATATAAAGTAGAAAAGTGAATGAGAAGCTCATTCTTTTGGTGTGTGGCAAAAGGATTCTTCTTCTTCCTCTCTTCTTCTCTCTTGCTTGTGTGTGCTCTTGAGAGAGGGAGTGTGAGAGTGTGAGGGAGTGAGTGTGTGGGAGTGAGGGATCAAGTGGGTGAAGCTCTTCACCATCTCCTTTTCTCTTCTTCTCTTCTTTTCTCTTCTCTTCCTTTGCGCGCACGGCTATGGAGGATGGAGCTTGGAGATGGAGGAGGCTTGAGGATGCTTGAGCTAGCATCAAGAATCGTGGAGCTACCGGAGTACAAGAGAGAGCAGGGAACTCGATCAAGCATCAAGGTAAGCTCACTACAATTGTAGGATCGACGGCGCATCGGCTAGGTGAGAGATAGCCATTAGAGCTCGCTTGGAACGCTTGAAGCAATAAGCGGTCCGTGGGTCTTGGCGGTTGAGCGAAAGCTCCCATAGTGGACAAAGCCATCTTTGTATCAGTTCATTTGAAATTACAGTAGTCTCAATTCTTCTCATATTTGATGTGTGTTCTCTACTCCTTGCTCAGATTTTGTCCCCACTGTGCCATGTAATTTCTATAGGGACCTCTCTTCTAGCTTACTAGTATAGGTGATGTAGGACATCCCTCACAACTCTCCAATGCTAGAGAGGGAGTGTGAGAGGGTGGTGAGGTGGGGCAATTGTGCCTCATCTATATAGGTACACAAGTGCATAGGATCCAAAGTGGGTTTCCTTGATGCATCAACCAAAGTCTAGTAGGTTTTGAAATCCTGGAGTTGGGATTAGCATCCAAGTTCATGATGAGCTATTTTGATAGAGAGTGGCCTTGGTTCCTAGTCCAAGTTTACGTGAGCGGACACTTTGGTGGTCTAGCCAAAGTATAGAATCCATGGTCATTTATGTCTTTTGGCATTGGTGATAGGATGGATACATGTGCTATTTCAAAGGCATTGTTGACAAACATATAGAGCTTATATGATTCTTAAATATTTTCAAGAATTGGTATAATTGACATTGACATCAGGTTCTCTTTGAGGCACCTTGGTAGTGGCTTGCGCACCCATTGCTTGGGTATCCCTGGTTCTATTTGATGGACATTGTTGGATATACTATGATGGCTTATTATTGTTTTATATTTGTTAATTTAGGCATGCTATATTTGTCATTTTCATTGTGATTGAGGCATTTATTGCTAACTAACTAGCATATAATGCTAGTTTACTTGATCATATTGATGGCATATTTTTGGCCTATTTATTCAAGTGATCCCTTCTTCTATATCATTCACTTATATTACTTTGCATGCTTCCATAGTAGGGATTGGTGGAGAGAGGGAGCATGTGCCAATACCCATATAGCCAGTGACTCATATTGTTTCTGTATGGTCTCGTGCCAAGCATCTTAGAAAATTTGAGTTCTTGTGCATCGTTCTTGTGCATCGTTCTTATTTCCTTCGTAGTGTTCCTTTTCTCTTCACTCTTGTATTACGTAGTCTATTTCAACAGTTTTTCATGCTTCCATTGCTACATCCACTTCTGCCATGGTCAAGGGTGGACCATAGGAAGCCAACCACATTTACAAGTGTTCATATTGTGCAATTCGTAAGCCTCAAGTTTTCCCTCAAATTTTCCAATTTAAAGCTTAGACATCATGGTACACTTGGTGTTTTTAAGATATTTAAGCATCGCAATCACACACAACCAAAATCATCTAACCCATACTAATAATTTGAGTTTGTATAAATGCTTGCAAATTTTATGAAATGTGCAGCCCACAAAAAACACAAATAATATGACATGCATAATACATTATGTGGATTTATATGTGTTTTACAAGCGTGCAATTCATTGATGCTTTTTTTATGTTCAGCTTCATTTACATTTTAAATCAATACATAAGTAATCTTCATAATGCATAACTTCCACAACATCCTAAATTTGCACATTGCATTCTTATCCTATTTTAGCTATTTGTAGCCTACAAGAATGGGAAAGGTGGATGCTAGAGATGTGGCAAGGTGGGTCATGGGTGGGGGTTTTACAATGACAAGAGACTATTTGAACAAGAGGAGGGAAAGTAGAGGGAGGAATCCTTACCTGCTGAGCCTCTGGTTGAAAATGAGTTTGATGATTTGGAGCACGTAAACTAGATCATGTTGATAATCCCAATTAGGTTGAGATTTTACACAAATCTAGGAATAATAAGAATGCCACTAATTATGTGGTTAATGCTCTCATGTTGGTTTCAGATGATGTGGATGACAACTAGGATGAATTGGGATGATTCAATCGATTGTTTAGTGAGAACTACCTCTACTTTTGTGAGATACACATAGAGATATATTAACATCCTTATATATACGTGCACGAATAGTGCAATAATGCATGGGGAGAGAGAGAGAGAGAGAGAGAGAGAGAGAGAGAGAGAGAGAGAGAGAGAGAGAGAGAGAGAGAGAGAGAGAGAGAGAGAGAGAGAGAGAGAGAGAGAGAGAGAGAGAGAGAGAGAGATTCTTCACACATTCAACATCTCACAAGTGAATGGATTTTTTGCAATTAGACAAGCATGTTGTCTATTACAGTGTATAAGTGTATGTATCTAATTACATGCTTCTATGAATAATCCCAACATGCAACCTATTCATGTTATGTGGGATCTTATATTTTATGCACAAACTGCCTTCTTCATTGCACACAAAGCATGCTATCTTTTGTGAGCACATGACCTCTTTCCTTTACTCATAGAAGCACAAAGCGAATGAGGTGAAGCCTCAAGAGCTTGCCAAGTCTACCAAATGCACAATGTGCAGTTAGCAAGTTTGGTTGGCAATGACTGACTAGTAAGATAGTAAGATAAGATAAGATAAGATAAAAGATAAAAGATGGTTTAGCTATAGACTAGTGCTCTTGCTAGGATTGATGCAAGTGCATGCTATTAAGGTGCTTGTAAAGTGATGGTGTTTACTCCTTCCCCCTCCCCTTTGTCCCCTCCCCTCTGTGTGTGTGTGTGTGCACACGCGTGCGCGTGTGCCCATGTGCGTGCGTGCATGCACGCGCACGTCTATCCCTTGTTAACGATACCCTAAACATTTAACTTCTTGTTGTATATAAGTAAGACACCACCCTCATAATGCATGTTCACTAAAAAATAGGCAATACATTAAAATTTCATTTAAGATTTGTTTGAATGATGATATGTACCCATATGAACATGTACTTAGAGAATATCTAGGAAGATAGTGTTTAGATATTTAGGAGAACTAGATAAGATAGATCTAGAACATGTGGAGGATACTTCACTAAGAAAACCTACCATATTCACACCTTTATGTGTGTGTGTGTGCGTGTGCGTGTGCGTGTGCGTGTGCGTGCGTGCACGTGCGTGCACGTGCGTGTGCGTGTGCGTGTGCGTGTGCGTGTGCGTGTGCGTGTGTGTGTGTGTGTGTGTGTGTGTGTGCGTGCGCTCTCAGCTATTGCAATGCAAGTGTGCATTATAAGTGTGTGGTTGATTCTCCATCTCATTGTCTCATTGCTTCTCTCTCTTTCTCTCACCAGCACTTTCACTACATGGTATCACAGCACACCAAGCTCCTGATGAGGGCCTAGGTTATTAGCTTTCAACTTTGTCTGCTCAATTAATCCTTAGATTTATTTCATGCATGCAATCAAAATCAATTGCTTTGTATGTAGATTAGTAGGCTTTGAATCCATGTCAAGGTAAACTAACCTTATTCACATGCACCTTATCTTCATCTCATTTTATCTTGTCCACCTACTTCTTGTCTATTCTTATCATCTTCATCTACTCTTATTTTCTTCATTATTACCTCTCCGAGAGAGAGAGAGAGAGAGAGAGAGAGAGAGAGAGAGAGAGAGAGAGAGAGAGAATATAATTTAAAGCCATCCACCACCTATCTTCTTTACAACCCTTATCCTCTCTATCTACACACTCACTCTCTCCTCTTTTGTTCTCACTGATCCTACCCCTTTGATCCTTTGCAATATTAAGGTCTAAACCCTTTCTCTCTCACTCTCATTTGTCCCCCTAATCCATTACCCATTAAAGTGATCTCCCACACACAATCCATTTAATTCTCACCCAATCTTATCCTCAAAGGATTTTTTTCCTAGCCACACATATTTTCTATCCTTTATCAAACCAAGCTCACCCTTTTCACCTTGAGACATTGAGCCATCCAAGCCACATATACTTCACTCATTTCTAATCTAGCTCAAGCCTTGACTTTACCTCCCATTTTCCTCCACTTTTATTGATCCTTATCCACAAACCTTATCTCTAATCTTATCCTCACTTATATAGACTACCTTATTACTTTGTGCCAATACACATATGCTTCACATCCCTTGCCACATGTTTACTCTCACCTCTTTTGTTAAGCTTTGAATGTTTTCCCTTATCTAAAGTCTTTGTCACATGATATTTTTATCATATCATGCAAGACATATGTTCCATCCTTCTATCCTCATTAAGTCCATTGCTCACTCTCTCTTGTCAACTAGTGGAATACATAGAAAATTCTTTGATGGAAAATCCCAATTCTCTATCCCATGAAAGCCCCTCACATCCATCTCTTTGTCATGAATCATCCATTTTGTGCTCTTTTGCTATCAACTCATCTATCCCAACATGTTCTAGCTCTCTTGGTCACTCTCAATACTACAATGTTTATCACCCTTTTTTATCTCTGCTCTTACATCCTGAAATAGAGGACTATATCTCAATTTTTGGAACAACAATTGAAGAAGGGGACGCCCTTCATACTCTACATCTCGAGGCCCAAGAAGGAATTGCTTATGGTCTCTCTATTGAATTGTGTTCTTCAAGACCTTTGGATGGTACTTTAGTGGCAAGAAGATGGCAAAATCTCTCACTCTCGTAGCTTACAACATGGATACTCCTATCATTCCTTATCAACTCTTATTGACATTTCTATCGACCTTCAAGGTCACTCCCTCATTAGGTACATCGCTTTTGCTTATCTTACATCTTTGAGTTCTATCCTATTTCCTTACATTTGTTACTCCACGTCTACTCATTATCTAAATTCTACTTAAATCTCAAGATTATATCTTGGTCATTATCTTCCACTCTCTCTATGTACTCAATATCATTATCATGTTATAGTCACACACACACACACTCCATTTCAACTATGTGCCACAATCTCTTGACCAAATGGACTTAGATATAGCTTCCTCCTGTACATTTGGGATTCTTGTGATGTTTGTAAGTTTAGATCAAAATTCTATCTCCTTGAATTTCTCATTATCACATCACTACTTCTTGATGTGAAATCCTAAATCCCTACACATAATGTTATCCTACCATGACATTCCATCCACACTATGCTTATTTATCTCCCAATCCATCAAATCATCAATTCTATCTATCCTATTCTATCCAAACATCCACATAGTTGCCTTCCTCCTACAATCATATTTCTTTAATTGTATACTCAAATCTCAATTATCAATTTACCTTACATGGCAACAATCTCATCAACAATCACAAGTACTTTCTTTTCCAATTTTCTCTCAATATCATCATGAAATGGTCTTACCCAAATCATCATCTACAAGTTGTATCTTTCTCAAGTCGGCCAACTATCTTGGCCTTTCAAAGGAGGGGAAAGCAATGGATAAAGTACAATGAAATGCATGAATACATTGGTACAACTACTTTCTATGGATAAAGGAGCACATTGACACTTAGTAGGCTATCACTAAAGATGATATGCCTAACTCTTGGAGTCCTCTCAAAGATAACATGCGTGAAATTCCTCTTCAATCACTAGCTATTCACTAGCAACCTTTCCAAAGATCATGTCACAGGCATCTTATCAAGCTCTATCTTACTATTGCATCTAATGACATTGGGATCGTATTTTCATCTACAAACATGCTCTCAATGTTATTTCACTCCACAACTATCAAAATCCAATTGAAATACATCATCTATCTATAGGATAAGCCCAACTCTTATCAAGTCTACTATGGCGATCATCTCTTCATCAAGGTACCCACCAATCAAAGCCTAAATATCTTCATCATCAACTTACATCCCTTAAATCATTGCAAGAAAAGATTGATGTATATATTCTGTAACAATAAGGACAAGGTCTCATGCTATAGTCATGATTGCAATCTTACTTCTCTTGTAGCCAAGACGATTGGTAGAAAGTCTTTGTACTGCAAAAGAAAATCCTATTTCCTTTTGAGAAGGGAGGAAGAATGTTAGAATATATTGTTAACATTTTCTAGAGAGGGGGAATGTTAGAATGATGATATGTCCTCATATGAATATGTACTTAGAGAATATTTAAGAAGTCAATATCTAGATATTTAGGAGAACTAGATAAGATAGATCCAAAACATGTGGAGGATACTTCACTAAGAAGACCTACCATATCCACACCTTTATTGTATATATATGTGTACTCTTAGCTATTGCAATGCATGTCTAAGCAAGTGTGCATTACGAATGTGTGGTTCATTCTCCATTTCATTGTCTCATTATCTCACCATCACTTTCACTACAAGATTCTCTCTCTCTCTCTCTCTCTCTCTCTCTCTCTCTCTCTCTCTCTCTCTTTTTGTTGTTGTTATAGAAACTAAGGATACTTAAATTTATTTATTTATTTTACTTTTATGTAATCAAACGTGAAGGGATATCCTAAATTGGATAGGTTACAAAGAGTTCCCTCTCCTCAGACCTTGTAGATGTGTGATGTAGGTTTGGTATTGATGCCAGGAGGGATATTTCACGGTGGATTCCATGAGGTTTTTATTCCATGGTGGATTTCGTAAAACTATATTTATTTTTTGAGACTCATGCACAAGGTGGATTCCTTGTGCAAGAAGTTGACGAGGACGCCTGTCTTTTTTGGGCATTAGAATAATTTAATGTGTATTTTGCATATTCCACGATGGATTTCGTGAGGTTTTTATTCCACGGTAAATTCTGTGAGGTTTTTCTGTGAATCCTGTAAAACTATATTTATTTACTGGGGCTTGTACACAAGGTGGATTCCTTGTGCGAGAAGTTGACAGGGACGCCTGTCCTTTTCGGTTGTCATATTAATTTAATGTGCACGTGGGTGATTCCACAGCAGGTGATTTTGCAAAGTACATATTAAATTAATGGACGCTTATGAGTATAGAGTGCACTCGAATTAAATTAAGGTTAGGACAAAGTTCCAACCTATTTTATTATTTTGTAGCTGAAGACTGCTAAGTATACACTTTTGTGAGTTTTATTTTATTATTTTCTAACAATTGTGAATGCTTCAGTTGATTTGTAGAGCAGGCAGCAGTGGAATTGGGAAGCACCAGGCGATGGCGTGTATTCAGATTACCTAGAAGAATTATTATTTTTGATGGATGCGCGTCTTATCACTAAAGGCATGGCATCAATATTTATTTAGGTGCTCTTATTTATTAAAGCAACATTTATTATTTTGTATGCGCATAGGCACTCGGTTTAATATTTCATTATTGGACATTGTATTTGGGCATAGCCTGAATTTTCGGATGCCCAAATGCTTTACTATTTATTTGGGCAAAAGCAAGCACAAAAGCCAAAAGCATGCTAATTGTAAAGTGGGCTATTTTTTAGCTTTGAGATTAATAAATTTATAAATACATGCCTTGTGAAGCGCTCACACAAGGCATGGGGGGAGATTGCATCCAATTGGTCTTTTTGTCTCATGTTATGCAAACTCTCTTCTTACTTTTATGAAGCTTTTGTAGGGTTCTTTGTTGTTGGGGACCTTCCAGCATTCACTACATACACATACATCGTCCGATTTGAGCACCGGGTATGTATAGGTATACCCATGTGTGTGTGTGTGTGTCTCTCTCTCTCTCTCTCTCTCTCTCTCTCTCTCTCTCTCTCTCTCTCTCTCTCTCTCTCTCTCTCTCTCTCTCTCTCTCTCTCTCTCTCTCTCTCTCTCTCTCTCTACCTTTGAGGCCTCTTATTAGAGGCTTCAAAGATATAAGTGCAAGGTATGGGTGCATCTATCTATGGCTCTCTCCCTCTCTCTCTCTCCACCTTTGAGGCCATTCAGAGGCTTCAACAGAACTTTGTTTTCTCTTATGAAATGGTGAGGTGGAGGAGCTTGCATATGAGCTGCACAATATGAACACTTGTAAATGTGGCTTCCTACAAGGCCCAATTGGGTGAAACTATACACATTTGGCTCGCCTCACTCATGGGCCTTCACATTTTCTCACCACTTCTTAAAAATCTTGGGAATTTGAGGGAGAGACCCTATTGGGCATGCTATTTAGGTGGTACAATCAAGATTTTATTCCTTCACTTTTCTCCACATCTTGCCCTTTCTTCTAAGTCAACCAACAAGTAGGGCAAGGTCCATATTGGTTCCTTTTAGATTAGTATTCATAGGGATACCCTCCTCTACAATATTAGCTATAGTGTTTTCTCTTGAGGTGGCACCTCCTTGCTTTCAATAAAAGGGGGGGGGGAGGGGGAGGGGGGGCTTTGCAGCACATTTAGGGGAGAGTCAAATTAATGTACAACATTTCACTGGAGGCTCTCTTTCCTTTAGCATCAGGCCATTCAACTAGTTGCATATTAGTCACAAATAAGTTGAAAGCTTGGAATTGCACTGGTGGCATACCTACAACCTTGCAATCCTCGAGATACTCTAAGTAAGAATATTTTAGGGGAATCTAGTTGCTTGTAACTCTATAAGATTAACTTGAAACCATTTTCCATAAAGTTGTGCGTAAAAGACCCTTTTTTCTCCATCTTCTACTAGTGAGCAAAAATCTATTGATGAAGGATCGAGTTAGTTCCCATTCAACTTGTTGCTCATGTGGTGACCTCCTTAATCTAGTAGATTTTTTTAAATGGGAAATTTCCCACCTTGGAAATGCACATTCTTTCCCTCCTAGGTTGACTTTAAGGGAGACCAGTCCCACCCCAACATACATGGAATGTTTTGCTCATAATTATAGTGCTAGAAAAAGGATTGTCCTTGCTAGATGTAAAAGATATAGCATCATACCCCCTAGGGGTCATTTTAGGCACACAAGGTGGACTACCCCCCATGTTTCCCATTATACAACAGGGAGACCTTTTAGTCAAGTAGTATGGGGGCTTGAAAGACCTTTACAAGCATAGTAGAAGGACATAACTAAGGAGTGGGATTCTTTTGATAGTTAGGAAAGAGTAAAAGGAAGCTGATTGTGTGATACACAAAAAAACCCATAAGAACATGGAAAGTAACTTGTAGAATCTTATGGTAAAGGATGACTAATGAAAAGGAATTGGGACGTATTAGGAGCATTTTGACAATGTGATGATGTATTTTGTCCTTGTTAGGCCCCAACCCATTTATAGTACACACGTATTTTGTCTCATATACGATTAAGAAAGTAGTGGAATACACAATAACGAAAGGCACTATTAAGCTAAACATCCCTTTGATAGCTAGGTCATGGATCTACTGCCTAATGACATCTAGTCTTCGCTTATCCACAAAATACCATATAGGAAAGGTTAGTATGCAAAGGGAGGAAAAGCAAGGAATGGATGATTGGGAGACGAAGTAAAGGTAAATGGATTGGATGTAGTGGCCCGGTTGTGTTGTGAAATTGATAGGCTAATCTTGTATTAGGTCCATGCAAGCCCACAATTTAGTAACTAAGTTGACAAGCAAGTAATGATGGCCTTGTTGTCATAGACCCTTGTAGTTAGAGATGGCCTTCTCAAGGGTTTGTGAAAGGAGGCAAAGGGAGACTAAAGCGGACTGATCTAGAAATTACTTAAATATATTAAAACTACCTATTAGAGTATCAAAGATTCCCATATGTCCTCCTAATATGAAAAGGGTGAGAAAATAAAAAAAGGTGAGAAAAAAAGAAAAATGTGAGAAAAAAGCCTCCTCAATGGATGTATGAGATGCAAGGAGGGAGGGAACAAATAGTCAAAAAGAGAGAGAAACCAACGGATCATGGCACTCTTGCTAGCCATGTTGATTATGCTAAATTTTTCCTTTTTTTTTTGTTTTTTGATTAGAGAGAGATACTGAGGGGAGGGATCATGACACTGTAGCACACCATATTGATCATGTTGATGCTTTACTCGGATCTCACTTTTTGTGTTTTTTATTAGATGTGTTTTGTTTTTTAAAATGGATGCTAAAAGAACATGTGAGGGACTATTTCTTCCTCTCCAATAAGATAGGAAATCCCAAGAAGGGTTTAGGTTGTTGAGCATGTCCTCTCTTGTCTCTTCTCATGTAACAAAGAGCAAACCATCATTTTCTAGAATATTAGGTATCCTAGACTGATCATTGAGTAGCTTTTTTGCTATAGCCATGAGAAGGACAAGCTTGAGAAGCTAATGCTTAAGAGGTTATTAGACCTTTGTGATAACTACTCCTTTTCCTACCCAAGATTGAGGCTTCCTTCCCCTCCTTCCCATAATAGGGGAGCCCTCAGGTAGGCCAATAAGTCTTCTCTCTCTACCCTATTGATGTTTGAAAAAGGTATAGCTCTTACTATAGAAGGGGGTGACACAATACACTACACATGTATATTTCAAATTCCACCCACACAAATGCCCAGATTCTTCCTTGACTTTAGCTTGTAGGGTTCCCTCCCCTGTTAGGCTAGCTCTCTTTAAACCCAAATAAAGATACATCTTTAGTAAAGGCTTAGGAATATCCTCTCCCCACTAGGAAAATACATACTTTTAGAATGAAGGAGAGTGGTAAGCCTCCCACATATTAGGTGCCCATGCCTTGCCCATAAGTCTAGCATAGATACCTATGTGGCATACAACCATATCTAATTCCTTGAGAACTAGCTCTAGAGGCAAGGTAATCCTCCCTAAGACCTCTTTAATGGTCCCCTTGAAGTCCCTCCTAAGATGTGCTATGGTTGTCGATTCCCCTTTAAAACTAGCTCTAGAGGCAAGGAAGTCCTTCCTACAGTTGTTGATTCCTCGAGAACTAGTTCTAGAGGCAAGGAAGTCCTCCCTAAAACTTCTTTAATGGTCCCCTTGAAGTCCCTCCTAGGATTTGCTACAGTTGTTGATCCCCCCTTAGTTTGGGGGATCAACCTAGGATAACCATTCAAATCCTTATAAGAAGTTGCAAACAACTATTGTACAAGTCACCCTTCATGGAAGTATCGAATAGTTCCTTCCCGAAAATAGGAAAATTAGCACATATTAAGCTTTTGCTATGCTACAAAAGACATGGTTAAGGTGGTTTACTAGCTCTTGAAATTGATGAGGGAGGCATCTTAGCTATTCCACACATCTTGATAGATCATCTAGCGAGGGATACAACCATCCTTCCATAGTTGTACATGAAACTAAGCTTTCGGGCAAGCCTAATGGGGTTTCCAAAATCCTCATACAAGGTTAGTGTTTCCATTTAGGTAGGTGCTCTAATGGGAACTAACCATATAACCTAGCAGTGATTTCTTCCTTTGTCCACTCTATTAGGTCCAAATTGTGCAACTCAAGGTTTTTTACAAAGAACTCCCTAGTAGTGTGGTCTTCTTCTTTGGTCATCCCAAAAATCTATCCATCTTCTAGTGAGGGGAAAGAGATAGAGAGAGTTGGGAGAGAGAAAAAAGAGAATGGAGAATCATAAGAACCAAATACAAGGCATAGGGTAGAAAGAAGAAAGGAAAGCAAAGATGCCATGCATCAGTGGTGATGTTGCTTTGCATGAAGTGGCTAGCATTCCTTGCACATGAAGCATGCAAAAAATGCTAGTATACTTTAAAAGAAAAGAACCAAATGCAGGTACCAAAGTACCAAAAAAGAGGCAAGCTGACATGGCAAACCCACAAAATTCAAAGAGAAAATGAGACCACAATTTATGTATTTATCAAACATCTCCACAAGCTAATTTCAAAGAGAAAATGAGACTAAATTTTATGTATTAATCTAACATCTCCACATACATGTTCATTAATCACCTCTCTCTCTCTCTATGCATGCACATGTTGCACATTGATTAACCATGTCCATTGCGAAGTGAAATTCAATATCCCTCCCTCGACACCTCACAGCATCATCATCATCATCATCATCATCATCTCTCTCTCTCTCTCTCTCTCTCTCTCTCTCTCTCTCTCTCTCTCTCTCTCTCTCTCTCTCTCTCTCTCTCTCTCTCTCTCTCTCTCTCTCTCTCTCTCTCTCTCTCTCTCATTACATCGCTTGGCTCTCTTTCTTGGCAGCTCTCATGAGTTCATGGCCATAGTTGCACCAGCTCCTCCTCTTGTCTTCCTCAACCCTTCTTACAACAGCCCTTGAGATTACATATTCCATGCTACAATGGTATCAATGCCAATGCTTTTACAAACCCACAACATTTCCCTTTTCCACCACCGTCATAGTAGGGCTATTATTGCTAATTATAGTAGCAAAGAGAAGTCACTTTGGTGCAAGTTCATATAGGTGGAATTGTACCGTCAGTTGTTTAGGTCAATGACATTGTTGATCTTCATGCCAACTCCTAGGCTGCACACTTGGACCCATCATGAGAGGAGGCAAACATGGGATGAGGCACTCTACACACAAGAACATGTAGTGGGATGATGAGAGAGGAGGGAAACTTAGAGGTATCCTCATTCCCCACCAATAGGGGTACTTACATCTAGCAATACATCTAGCTCACTTAAAGGTATCATCATTACCCAACAAGGGGCGTACATCCAACAAAATGGTTTGAGTACATAGCATAGCCACCAAAGGCTTCTCCTTTTTCTTTTACATTTCTTCTTCATTTAACTACTGATGTTCAAGATGCAAAACTTTTACCTACCACCACCTAGACATGTAATGAATAATGTCCTCTACTAATCTAGATATGGTGTTGTAGGCCTTAGAGGAGGCTTGATGTGGTGGGCTACATACTCTACAGGAGGTAAGCCAACTTCTTTCTCCTTGGTCATTGTGCCTCTTAGACCTTACTGCATGTTAATGAGTAGAGAGGTGGAGAGATTTCTCACATGCTACCATGGGACAAGGGCACATTTTTTATCTATACTTACTAAGATGGAGTTGGATGTTCTCCACAAGCAGCAATGGCCATGACTTGAGGGAGATTACAATGTTATCTACCATCTCATTCACACATGATAACAATCTACTAGATGTTGCTTGGCCAATGATCATTTTTTTACTATTTCCATTCTTGTGAGATCATCCTAACCATTATAAAAAAAATTCTCCATTGCAGCAGTTTTGGGTTGTGAGGCTAGCCAAGCATTGAAGGGGGTAACTATAATTGCCACCCAATTGCTAAATGGATGAGCACATAGAAGTATGCCATGAATGATTGGACTAGGAAGAAGAATTTGTGGATGGCCATGTATAGCACAAGAGACATTGAATGTCACCATGAGACAAGCCTAGAAACATGAGTCAACTATACATAATATAGTCAACATGTTAGTACCCGGTGAGTATATAATGAGGAATATGAAAACACTTGCATGCCACCACAAGAGCTTTTCTCAACAACACTTTACAATATGTCTAACATGTTCTTCTACATCATTGTCAAATCATGCTATCTATTTTAGCATTTTGATATTAAGGAAGGTCAAATTCAATGAGATTAGCAAAGTTCAAAGATTAGAATAAATGGTGTGTGATTAGGGTATCTAGTGGGATTTTGAGATAGAGAGAGTACCACATAGTAGAGTATGTGGTTGGACTTTAAGAGAGTGAGAGTGTATGTGTGTGGTAGAAAGAGGAAAGGGATAGTGCCACTAGCATAAAAGATGACTGCCCCTTCTCCACATCCAACAGTAACATCATCGTCATGAGGTAACATATTTGCATTTCCTTAGGACAAATTATAGGGCATCATGTTACCAATGTCATTATAACTTCGACAGTTTGCACTTCAAACAAGAAGTCAAGTCTTTTTGGATCATCTTTTTCTCTTTGAAATGAAACAAAGGTACAAATTTCCTTTGTGATGGCATGCTCATGTAAGTCAAAGAAATGCTTTAGATCTATGTTTCATGTTAAAATATTTGGTATGAATCTTATTACATTCAACCCCTCTCCTCATATACACAAATGCTAACTCTTTGAAAAATGAAATAACTAGGAATGGGTGAGAAAATAGTGCTTGAGAGTCACACAATTTATTTTGAGAGACTAAAAGAGAGGCTTAAGAAAAACATGTACACATATATGCCCCCATGGCATAAAGTGTGTTGAAAAAATCACACAATCATACGTGCACCTAGATCTAGACATGTGCAAACACACATATCCACATTCAACATCCCCCACATGCATACATGTACTCTCACACATGCACGTGCAAATGTATCAGGATCATGTACCTCTACCTTAGTTTCATAAATATTTCTATCACCTCAAAAATTTAAAGTGGAAGAAAGAGAACCAAACAAATGAGGGTATCAAAGCAAGAAGAAGAAATATGAGGAGCAAAGGTTTTGTCAATTAGACTTATGAGTATTTTAGACTCAGTAGTGTGGATCCTAGGACATTATATATTATAACTACAATAATTATAGTTGTTTTTGCTTTCTAAATTTGTGTGTGTGTGTGTGTGTGTGTGTGTGTGTGTGTGTGTGTGTGTGTGTGTGTGTGTGTGTGTGTGTGTGTGTGTGTGTGTGTGTGTGTGTGTGTGTGTGTGTGTGTGTGTGTGTGTGTGTGTGTGTGTGTGTGTGTGTGTGTGTGTGTGTGTGTGTGTGTGTGTGTGTGTGTGTGTGTGTGTGTGTGTGTGTGTGTGTGTGTGTGTGTGTGTGTGTGTGTGTGTGTGTGTGTGTGTGTGTGTGTGTGTGTGTGTGTGTGTGTGTGTGTGTGTGTGTGTGCACGCATGCACGCACGCGTGCGTGCATGTGCGCGCACGTGCAAATCCCAAAACTTCTCTCCCTCCCCCCTACACACAAAAAAAAATCCTATATGAAAAAGTAACAAAAAGTCGGCTAGGGATGGAAATGAAGACAATGATGATGACTTCTTATGTGAATGGAACCCTCAATGGTGCATCTATCCCTTGCATCCCAATTGAGCTTCATGTTTCCAAGCATATTTGATCTCTTTGATAATTACTATAATGATATTATAATGGCAATAATGTTGTGTTCTTAAAATATTGTGAAATTACCAAGAAAGGGGAGAGAGAATGGACTCAAACGCAACTTGCCATTTCTTTTGTGAACACTTGTTTAAATAGTACATATGACCCATTAGATACTACTTGTGCATGCTTTAGCAATACAATATGAGTGGTTACACGCAAGTCCCTCTTCCTCTTGGGTGGCCCTAAAAGTAGATGTCTAGGTTGGAGGCACATGGGCAACCCTTTCATGTGGGTGGCCCATTCACTCTTGCCCCCCTCTCTTCGCCCTCCAGCCCATGTAATCTAATGTTTGTCTTTGTAATGTTGGCTTGCTACTTTACACCCTGCTTTTTCCCTTTGCATCTCTATATCTTCTAGTATGTCAACATTTAGCATCAAAAAATAAATCATCGATCCTTGCTTTATGTGTTGAGTTGGTTTTGTAATTATAAATTGATGAACCTCTATTGAGAAGGATACTTGACATCGATAAGGTTGAATTCATTGAATTTGATCGTTTTTAAAAAATTCATTACTATTGCTATCATATTTCATTTTGAAATATACATAGCTCCCTTTTGGAAATACAAAACATAGAACTTCCTTAGACCATAAAAGCAAGATCAGTAGACCGAAGAGCTTAGGAATCACCTTGAATGAGTGGATTCCTTTAAGGTTCTCCATCAAAACACTTACCTCCCTAACATGAGCATCAAATCATTTGCCTAGTAGACTATAGGATAGATGAACCCTTCTGAAGAGAACATCATTCCTTGCCTTCCATATAGCCCTGAGAATCAAGCCTTGAGTACATTCCAAATTCTAAGCTTTTCATCATTAAATCTACACTTACCTCCAAACAATACATTTTAAACACCAAATACGTAAACGGTATTTGAGGTTTGGAATATAGACGTTTCACCCCCTGGCACTCCTAGAACAGAGGTAAGGTTGTATCCCCGCACTTACAAAATAAACACATGGGAGAAAAGTGCTCGAACTTCACAAAGAGCTAGTAAACATATGGCAAGGATGTTTTTAAGAAGAGGATTAGTAGCAAAGGCAAATAATAGTGGGGCAATAGGGCACTCTTTTTGGATAGAATGCTTTAATACAAAATGTTCAAATAAAATGCCACTCACTCCAACACAAGTTGAAGAATTAGTGAATAAGGCCTTGATGAGATTGTTGAAACCTTTTCTAAAACCAACCTTGATCAACACTTTTAGAATGAAGTCCTACTTGACTAGTCACAAACCTTGTCAAGGCCCATATTTACAAGGATATCCTCCTAGCTAGAGTCCATTACAAGATCTATGATCAATCTAAAATTCAAAATTGCAGCTTGAATTTTAGTCCATTACAAAAGCTATGATCAATCTAAAATTCAAAATTGCAACTTGATTTTTTAGTCCTTGAGCTTCCCAAAGAGAATTCTACACAATAGTAAATTTGGTCTGAGACTAAGGGTTGTTGTCCATGCCTTAGTTTCTCTTTTCTACCAAGCTTCTAGATATTCATTTGGAAAGGAGGTGCTCCAAGTTGTTGTCAATTTCTCATTGATTTTTTGGTTTGAAAATCCTCTCTCTTCTTAAGCTTGTTGACTAGGGTCTTCCCTTTCTTTCACTCCCAGTGGCTAAGGAGGTCTTCAATGTTCATGACAAATGAAATCACCCAATTTTCATCAATAAAATCCATGGTTTCTTATTTCGCTGACTTAAAATTGAGCACCCCTTCATTCCATAAATCAGTTGATCTGCAAATGCCTTTCTTCCAACATGCTCAAGATGTATCTAGATTAGCCTCCATAGGATCCAAGCCTTCTTTGAAAGGAAAGGAAGAGTTATAGATTACCAAGGACACTGATAGGTCCCCTTTGGTACCCCCCGTCCTTTCTAGTCTACTCCCAACATAATGGATTTCCAATTGTTAGCCAAGGCCTTAATCATTGAGGAGTCTAATATCCTAATCATCCCTTCAATGAGAAGTAACTTTTCCCATCAATCAAGGTGGCCCAAGTGAGCAGATTCCACCAGAGCAATCTTTAACTTTCAAGATTTGTGTCTTTCTATGGTCATTCGAAGGCCAAAAATAGTGACACCCTATCTTTGATCACAAATTAATGCACCCCGAGAGGAAAGAGGTCTTAGTTTGAAGCCTTTGTTTCAAAAAGTGATTCGGATATTAGACTCCACTAGAAAAGCATGATAAAATGCCATTAATTGCAACACAAGCAAAAGCATTAGTGAATAAGGCCTTGATGAGATTCTTGAAGTCTTTTCTAAAATCAGCCCTAATCATCAACACTTTCAAGATGGAGTCCCATCCTGACTTGTCATTAACCTTATCAAGGCCCATATTTACAAGGATAGCTTCCTGGCTAGAGTTCATTACAAAATCCATGATCGATCTAAAATTTAAAACTGTAACTTTTTTTATTATGAATAAAACCATATTGGTGAAGGTGGCTTACATAAGATAGGAGGAATTTGATGCATAGGGCTCAAGCTTTAGCCAAAACCTTATAAGAGGGGTTCAACGTGGTGATTGGGCACCAATCTCTTGGTGGTAACCTTACACGAGTCTTGGGAATCAATTTAATCAATCCCTCATTGATTTTAGGGTCAGTGGTACCACACTTTCTAATATGCTTCAACAAGTCACATAGATCCTGCAAACACTCCTCTTGAATTGTGGAAGAGCTCAAGCAATAGACCACTAGGTCTTGATGATTTTCTTTTTTATAGATTTGAGGACAAAGGCAATCTCATCATGGGAGAAAAGTTGCCCTAGGGAGGATGCCACCTTTGCAA
Source organism: Lygodium microphyllum (assembly GCF_053477565.2). Taxonomy (NCBI): domain Eukaryota; kingdom Viridiplantae; phylum Streptophyta; class Polypodiopsida; order Schizaeales; family Lygodiaceae; genus Lygodium; species Lygodium microphyllum. The sequence goes on from NC_141163.1 coordinate 114,439,509, forward strand.
CAACATGATCAAACTCAATCTACAAGAAATCATTTACATTCTTTCTCCATCTTGTGTTAGCATGAGGGAGGCTTTGAGGCCATGAGGGAGGAAAGATGCTACCGAAATATTTGTGCTATATGCCAATAGCCTAGTACTTTACCCGATCTTGGTCATGAATAGCATTGTGGATTCCATTTGCTACTTAGTTTTCTGCATTGAAGAAAAATTAGCTAGGTGCATCAAAAAAAAAAAATCAAATTGCACCCTTCGTTGGATTTTTACACACTCAACTCTATTCTGTGCTTCCCCTTTAAACAAATTCTCCATCGTTTCTAGGGGACAAGCATAATCACATCAAAATTATCCAAAGGAAGAGTGTGTAGAAGGCATAGGAATTGAATAGGAATTCTCCCATTGGTATTTGTTTGTGGTTTGTTTATATTTTCCTTGATTCCCATTTTTTGAACCATCCATTGTTTATTGCCTGTTTTTTTTGAGTCCCCATTATAATTAACTAATCCATCTTGTTAACTAGATCATTATGTCTAGAAACATGCCTTATTTCATGATCACATTGTGTTACATTGAGTGCATTAATTTCCTCTTGAATATGAATACATTCTTTGTTGGGGGTAAAGGCACCTCCGCCTAGCCGCCCATGTATTACTACACTGATAGTACCCGCCACTGTATACTACATGTGATGGGCGCCCGTCACAGTCACTTATTCTTTATTCTTTTAATGATAGTTTGAATAAAGAAAGGCCTGGCCACACACTGTGGTTGTTGGAGTTCCCACTTTGAGTCTCTCTCTCTCTCTCTCTCTCTCTCTCTCTCTCTCTCGCTCTTACTCTTCATCTGCCATAGCTCTCACCGCCAAGCTTCTTCCTCCTGGGTTCTACTTCCCTTTCAATTGGTATTAAAGCAAAGGCATTGGAGCTTGCCTAGCATTTCTCTTTAGCCCGGATTTGAAGACTTCAACTTGAGCTTCAATGGCAGCCATGGCACCTTCATTTGCAGATATGTTTTGATCTCCTGCCTCCTCCCCGATCTTCTCGGCCTTCATTTGGCACCTTGCAGGGTTGCATTGGAGTCCCATGATCATTGCCAAGTGCTCAATAGCACTGTTGAAGACTCCCAAGCCCCCAGAAGCAGCTAGCGCAAAATGCGGTGCATTTTTAGGGGGCTGGGCTGATCCACTTCTGGCATTTCTAGCTCCTTCCTCGGCTTCCCGGCATTGTTTGCAAGCTTTCTGATCATCTTCGAACTCCCCAACATTAGTTCTTCGCTCCCGGCGATCAATACGAGTGCTTCCATCTTCATCCATTGTTGTATACACAATCCAAGACTGTCAAAAACAGGGCAGCACTTGACGTTTGATGTTTGATGCTTCTTGGCATTGCCTGTTTGATGCCTATTGATGCCTGGATGTTATGGGATGCTATGTCTATGCTTTGGGACTGATTTGAAGTTGATTTAAGCACTGATTGAGCTTCATTTGACAGTGCATATGATGCTGTAATACAGTGGGCTGAAGCTCATTTACTTGGTGTATGCATTGGTTCTTGGATATGGGGGGTGCTTACCGGTGATTTGAATGATCATACGGATGTATTTGGAGATTGTCAAATGCTCTTTTTTTTTGTTGGTTCCGGAATGCTTTTGAGCTTGCATTAGGCTCTGTCTTGGTCATCATTCACTAGCATTTGGATTGAGTTGGCATGCTTTGGACTAGCTTATGCCTATTGTCACTACTTGACATTTAGGCTTCTTGCATTTATGCTTTGGTCAGATATGGATGCCACTTGGTTTGCCCATGCTTGACAGTCACTTGGAGCTTCGTCTTCAGATGTATTTGAGCATTTTGGACCTACTGGGCATTACATTTGGTTGTTAGTTACATGGTATTTGTAGGCTTTCAGGCTTATGCTTTATGGATCTGGGATAGCTTGGGATTTATGCTCTGAATGTACCCTATTGGGATTTGGCATGTCTGATGCTATGTACTCGATGTATTTGAGCGTTGCTTGCTCTATTTGCATCTGACTTTACTTCTAGTGGGAGCCTCTTGGCATATTCAAATGTACACACAGTTTTACTTATAGTTGAGCTTGAGCTTGTGGGACAGTTACATGCATTTGCTCTCTTGAGAGCTTTATGTCTGCAGTTAGTCTGTAATGGGCTGATTTGATACGCCTATTGGGACATGCACCTATCTTTGTCACAGGTTCGTTCCAGGAGCTTCGGCTTCACGTGAGATGGTAAGTGATTGGAAGCCCTCGATTTCAGCTTCTCTCTGATAGCATTGGTGCGCAAATCGGATGCCGTATGCGTATGTAGTGAGTGCCGGAAGGTCCCCAAAAACAAAGAACTCTACTTTTTGCTCAAAACCCAAGAAAATAAACTTGCACGATATGAAGCAAGAAGACCAATTGGGTACAATCTCCCCCCATGCCTTGTATGAGTGCTCCACAAAGCATGTATTTAATATTTTATTCATCTCCAAACTCAAAAATAACCCAAATTTACAATTTGCATGCTTTAGCTTTTGTGTTTGCTTTTGTCCAAATAAAAAATAAAGCGGTTGGGCACCCCAAGAGTCGGGCTGTGCCCAAATACAATGACCAATAATGAATATTTAAATCGTGTGCCCATGCGTATACAAAATAATAAATATATGTCAAGCGCTTGAATAAATAAGCGCGTCAAAATATTGGTGCCATGCCTAAGACGCGCACCCATAAAAAATGATAATTTCTTATAAATAACTTGAATACATGCTATCGCCTAGTGCTTCCCAGCACCATCGCCGCTTACTCTACACATCAACTGAAGCATTCACAATTGTTAGAAAATAATAAAATTAAATTGAAAAAAGTGAATACCTAGTAGTCTTCAGCTACAAAATAAATAAATAGGTTGGAACTCTATCCTAACCTTAATTTAATACAAGTGCGCACTCTAAATTCATAAATGTCCATTAATTTAAATATGTGTTTTGCGAAATCACCCGCTATGGAATCACCCACTTGCACATTAAATTAACGTGACACCCGAAAAGGATAAGCATCCCCATTGACTTTTCGCATAAGGAATTCACCTTGTGTATGAGCCTCGGCAAATAAATATAATTTTTCGAAATCCACCGCAAAACCTTACGGAATCGATTGTGGAATATGCCTCCTGGCATTACTACCACAATTACAACATCTAATAATTATACTAGCATATTGTAGCTCATAGTTATTAATCATATTACCATATTATAGTTCATGGTTCTTTGTGTTTAGTTGTGTGATTTAGATATTAGTCAGAGTTGTTTGGTTACTTAGTAGTTCATTTTAGCTCTAGTTAGTAAGTGTTGCAAAGAAGGAGAATAATAAAGAGAAAGGAGAGAGATGTTAAGAAGGAGAATAATAAGGAGAAAGGAGAGAGATGATGTGGTTGTAGAGGTTTCCAGAAGAACGAGAAGAGAGAGATGCTACGATGTAGCGATCTTATGGATAGTGTTGGTTTGATCAGCAAGGTGACCATAGTAACCTTGGTCACAAAAGTGATGGAGTGTCTAGTGATCATTGCAAAGTGATATGGTTCAATGATCATGAATATGAATAAGTATGGATAACAACCTTGTGATGATGATAAGAGTATTGAACACCTTACATGGATTTCGATGATATCAAAGCACATCTCAGTGATATCAAAGCATCTTACACGGACCAAAGGTGTAAATTCTCAAGGTATGTTGTCTTGGGCCTTGTGCCTACATATACTTGAGGAGAGTACACCTCTACCACTCCTAGACTTGGAGTGACACTATTAGAGTCCATCTTTATTCAGGCCATAAGCTGGTCATTGATTGGTAATGCAAGGCATGCCACCTTAGCTAGGGTAGATAGTTGTTGTACTATAAATAGTGGACTATCCAATGGAGCACGAGACAATTGAGCAAGTACTTTTGTGCATTGGTGGCCCAATATTTACCCCCATTCATCATGATACACTGCTATTGATGAAAATTATATCTCTTATGGTCTTAAATCAACTCCTAAGAAAAGAAAAAGGCCCAAAAAGATGTGACGATCAAATATTGAGAGAGAAAGTGAAGCTCAAATCATTTGAACTAACAAAGGAGGAAACATCTCTCTATCCTAGTAGAGGTATCCCCGTCCAAAATATTTTGAAGGAAGATGTGTTAACCGCTTGTCGATGACAAAACCGGAACTGACGCTGGCAAGTTAAACGAGGCCAAGCGCTAAAGGGTATGGTTCCAAGTGGCAGCCAAGCTTCCTATCCCGTCGTAACTCAGCGCAGCGCAAAACGCAATACGGTGCCATTGGCCAAGACTCTTAATTGCCCCGTGGTGATACGGACCTCTTACCAAAACGATATTCTTTCCATTCTCCCACTTGTTCGCGAGTCTCTCTCACTTACTCCTCATGAGTCATCACACGCGCGCAAGCACGCACTCTCGATCTCGATTTTCATCTCTATCCATCTGGCATCTCGCCTCGCTCATCTCTCTCTCTCTCTCGGACACACGCGCACAGTGCACACTCTGTCCCTCTTACACGCACAGCCCGCCAACATGGATGAGCATTCGCCCAGCGTACTCAGTGGCCAGTCTATGGGTATTGGCACGTGGTCATGGGGAGACAAGCAAGTCGTTCGAACATTCTCTCTCCCTTATTTTGCCTTCAGGATTCCAAGCTCTAATTATGGCTGAATCTTTCGATCCTAGTATTAGGACATTGGCTAGTCCTTTTGAAGTATTTCTTTACCATATGCCATCTCTTTTTTGGTAGTCCTGAATCATGTCTGTGGCTATGTACTGGTATCTTCTTAGAATTAATCGCAATCATTTATAGCTGCTCGCTTTTGGTTTAATACATGTGTTTTTTCCCCCAGATCAATGTGGGGATACGGAGGCTATGATCAGGATCTGACGGAAGCTACAGCAGAAGCTGCTTTCAAGAAATCCTTAGAGTGTGGTCTAAGGCTCATTGATACTGCCCCTATGTATGGCAAAGGTATTATCCACCTCAAACATGTTAGCTTCTTCTCTTCATCATCTGACATCCACATCACGCTTCGGTTTTGAGATGTAGAAGACAAGTTAATGGCCTGAATCAGTTCTAATTGTAGACTGTCAGTGCATGTTAATGGTTTGGTTATGTAGATGTTAATGGTGTGTATCAGTTCTAATTGTAGACTGCTTTGAAAATGTCAGTAGCAGTAAAATGTTACAAAACTGCTGTGACTTAAATTACTTGCAGAAACTGCGAATTCCAGGACTTGTAAAGATTGCAGAGTAAGAATAGGGTAGGAGTTCTTTGCTTTCAGGATTTCTGAAGCTTGAAAGTTCCATTAATTTTCGCATGATATAGGAAATAAAAGCAAGAGCAGATCTAGTCTCAGAATGCAGGTGAATCTTAAGAACCAAGATTTCACATAGTTTTGTGAACTGAAGGGTGTCCAAGATCCGTTCAAATCTTCTTATTCTCCACTTCTAAGTAAAGGTTGTTCCACGAAAGTACCACTTTGTCCAGTAGTGAAAGCTGTCCAAAATGGTAAGACACACTGTTGTTCAAATGGCAAGATTTATGCTATCTCTAAAGCATTGAAGGATAAAACACTTTTGAAGTACTTTCAGAGATTAAACCATTTGTTTCTCATATCAAAGCATCGGATGCATAGCTTAATATGTGCAAATTGATTAATTTTGATGAGAAGGTGGTCCCTTCTCCTACTTTTGATGGGCATTGTTGATCAGGGTATCAAGCTTTTATTCAACACTCCAGCCGATCCATCCCACCACATTTGTCATTTGTCTATTGTCCATCCATCTCAACCATCATTAATGATATATTGAAGAGCTTCAAATGAAGACAAAACAAAAGGTAGTTCTGTTCATAGTGTTGTGGAAGTGTGGCAGCCTTCATGTTACATCCTTGGATATCCAAGATAGGCACCCACAACATTGGCCATAGCCATTGATCAAGGACCCAAAGGTAGTGGCCGCCCAAGTCTAGTTCCTTTCAAGTCCTAGAAAAGGAGTCAAAGGTTCAATTGTGGGAGATCTAGTTTGATCACCACGCTAAATAATAATTGTGAACACAAAGATCACTTGGTCACTAAATATTTTTGTGAATGTAAAAGCATTTGCTTTACATTAAATTATTGCCTTATGTGCTAGAGCCTTGTATGGATTGATATGTATGTTATCAAAAGATGCATTCGTTGATAAATTCTTTATTCAATGCTAGTGCTGGAATCTGTATCTCAATGCTTTGTTCAGATGGTAAGATCAAGGGGATATGATTGCTAGATATACAATAGGCTTGTTTTTGGAGAGAGGTCTTATTGACACCATTGAATTCGTCATGCTTTCATGGTATGATCAAGGAGATATAGTTGGGTACATATTGGGATATCTTGACATAGGCAATGCTGATCTTTCGGAGGCCAACTTGATCAGAGCCTTATGCTCTTGTATAGTCTGGGGGAAGAGGAGAATAGTGTGGGCAAGGAAGAGGATGGAGACAATGTACGCCAACACATGGGAATCATTTGTCACAAGTGGATGCATCAATGGAAGCATAGAAAACTACTGTAGTAGACAGCATAACAGAAGAGAGAAGAGAAAAGAGAAACACTGCAACAAAAGAAGAGCATTGCACAAAGAACTCAGAAGGAAAAAGATCGGAAAATGGAATCCATATATCAAGACATGAGAGTAGAAAAACAATGTGAATCACTAGCTGTGTGGGCATTGGCATGAGCTCCCTCTCTCCACGGAACTTGCTGTAGAAGTATACAGGATGAAGTGATAGGAGGGAGTACTTGGCCTATAAATAGGCCCCCCAACATGAATTGGTTGGCCAACAAACAAAGGCCAATAAATTAAAATCAGCCACATAGAAAATGCAAATCGGCCATAAAACATGCCCAAATAAGTTGATGGCCACATAAGTGAAAAGGTAGATGCCTAGCCCCCACTAATACATACACAAACTCACACTTGAACTAACATATCCTAGATCATGGGTAATCTGGTACAATACAATATACAATGAGAACAACTGATCAAAGTACATACAACAATGGCACTCAGAGAACTTGAAAATAGAAAGTAGTCATAGGAGTGCCCTATGTCTGTCAACAATGCCTCTGATGTAGCATATTTGGCCATCTTGTCACCAATGTTGTAGTGCATACATGACCATGGATTCCTTGGAGCCTTTGGCCAAACCGCCAAAGTGTCCTCTTACGTAAACTCAAACTAGGAGCCAATCCCGCTCTTCGTCAAACAACTCATCCTGAACCTAGAAGTCAATCCCAACTCAAGGATGTCTAATTACCAGGCTTCGATGGATGTGTCAAGGAAAACTCCTCTCTGGATCCTATGCACATAGATAAAAGTATAGATGAGGCATGAGCATATATCAATTGCCAAACTTATATGAGCTACTAGCCATAGGAAGAAATAGATCTTCCTAGGCCTATAGCAATCAAGAAGGATGACTTGACAATCAAGTTGATTGAGTATCTATGCTTGTGAGTTAAATTTACTACCACTAGTCCTTCAAAGTCAGATGACAACAAGTCACTTTGTTTCTTAACAAGCTACTCTCAATATGTATGCAACAACTTTATGTCAATCTCAAACGCTCGCCTTTTATGAGTTTGAATGCCAATTCTTACATTTTGCAAGGTTTTTTGACCAAGTAAAAATAAAAAAGCAGCTCCCTTACTTCAGAGCGGGCTCTAATACTCAATTATCAAAAAGAAAAGCTTGAGAGTGGAAAAACATTAACTTTAAGTTGATTGATGAGGAGTATGTTAGACAGTCATTTCTTGGACAGTCGGTGGACAAGAGAGTATGGCAGAGTGGCACATCAGCAGTACGGATGTCAGCAGCCACGTCAGCAGTTTGCATAGGTGCTACGTGGCAGCCTACAGTTGGACAGTTCATTATTATTTTTTTGTGCAGTCGGCTGCATTTAATGCAGCCAACCTGTTGCTGAGCATTCTTTATTTCCTGGCTATTTATAGTCATGTTGTTGCACACTCTCCCATCTATTCACTTCAGATTTTGATCTTGAGATCTGTTGAGTGAGACATACTGTGCTCAGGTTGACGGAGATCGAGGTCATCAAGTTAGAGACATTCACAGATATTTCCTCTGCCCTTGTGTATATTTCTGCACTCTTATACAGCATACTACACTGCAGATTTTCTACGTTTACACTCTCCTTTTCTCTCTCTCTCCTCTCTGTGTTCACTCCCTCTCGGTCTTTGTCCTACGCTTCCGCATTGCTGCACTCTGACATGGTATTAGAAGTGAAGATGGTTTGACTGAGGACTGAACCTATTTGAAGAGGAGATTTCAGCACGATGACACAAGGCTGTGTTTCCAGGATTTGAGGGCGAGTGGGAGGGTTGCGCATTGGATCAAGACTGAAGCGAGCGTGGGTGTGTGAGAAAGGAGTCTAATCGGTGAATTTGCTGCAGGTTATTGCCGTTCGTAGGGGAGAAAGGCTGTGTTTGAGGCCTTCCATTGCAGATTTTACTTTTTCATCGTCTCCGGTGGGTGAAGAAGGTTTGGGCAGCGGAGGAACCAGCCCTAGAAGGCTGTGTTTACACAATCAGAGGGGGCTGATTTTGCGTTTGTGCAAGTTTTGCAGGTTAACATGTCTACAGAGACTGATTTAGAGTTCCAGGCGATAATGGATAGGAAGGTGCCTGTCCTACCAGGTCTTCCATTGGATCAAGAGCTTGATGGTGACAATTATCGCATCTGGCGGGTGATGATGTTGGCGATTTTGGAGTCTTATGATTTGGCGGAATTGGTGATGGAGGAGATTAACAGGCCCTTGGTGAGGGATGAGTCCAAACTCTCTTTCAATGCTCGTATGGAGTTGACCAAGGCCTAGTCTCATTGGGACAAAGTGAATGCCAAGATTCAATCTTTTCTGTTTTTGTCTTGCACTACAGCTATGATAGCTCACATCAAGCATTTGACGGTGGCTCGAGAGATATGACTGGAGCTTGGCAAGATATACAACCGGATGACCCTGATGAAGAGGGTTTCTTTGGAGATGCAGATGCGGACCTTCTCCGTGAATAAGTCTTTTTTACTTCGAGAACACATCAACAAGCTTTGACAACTTCAGATGTAGGTTCAAAATGCGAGGAAGCCTATTTCCTCCGAAGACATGGCGATCACATTACTGTCCCAGTTGCCGCTACGATTCGGTACTTTTTATTCCGTCCTTATTGCATCAGGGCAGGAGTCAACTCTTCGGTGGGAAGAGTTGGTTCCTATGATCTTGGACCAAGAGGAATAGTTGAAGGGATAGAATGCTTCCAAATTGGATGCATTGGTTGGTCAAGCCTCTCAGAAGAAGGAGAAGGACCAAAAGAAGAAGAAGGAGGATAACAAATCCAAGAAGGACAAGGAGAAGGAATTGACTTGCCATATTTGTGGTAAGACTGGTCACTGGAAGAAGGATTGCCTCGACAAAGACAAGAAGGACACCAAGAAGAAGGACACGAAGGATTCTGGAGCGGTGGCTGTACCCTCATCAGCTACTTTTCTACACTTAGCAAAAGAAGAAGAAGAAGGACAACAAATCCAAGAAGGACAAGGAGAAGGAATTGACTTGCCATATTTGCGGTAAGACTGGTCACTAGAAGAAGGATTGCCTCGACAAAGACAAGGACATCAAGAAGAAGGACACGAAGTATTCTGGAGCGATGGCTGTACCCTCATCAGCTACTTTTCTACACTTAGCAGTCATTGAGGACTCTACATCGAAGACTTCTGATGCTGCAATGACAGCTCCCCAGGCTCGAGAGTGGATTGTGGACAGTGGTGCCTCATGGCACGACTCCTTCCGATGGTGTTGCCCATTTGTGACCTTCGCGTGGGAAAATTCTCATTGGAGACAGCTTTTCTGTGTCTATTGCTGTGCGGGGTGAGATGCAGCTTATTCCAGATGGATGTAGTGGTACCCACACTTCCTAAGCATTGCACGTGCCAAGCTTGGGGTATCATTTGCTTTCGGTCCATAAGATTTGTGCTCTTGGTCTCTTGGTGGAGTTTGACAGCGATACTGTTCGCGTCCTTGATTGTGGATCAAGGAAGGTTCTCTCTGCAGGATATGAGGAGGATGGTATCTATAAGTTAAAGTCTTCCCTAGCTCTTACCTCTCTTCTTCTTACCTCTCAGACACAGTCCGAGCTTTGGCATGCTCGGTTTGGCCACATGAACTATGAGTACCTTTGAAAGGCATCACGAGGGTCATTTGTCCGGGGATTGCCGGACATAGTGGTGAGCCATTAGCCATGTGTCTCTTGCATTCGTGGGAAACCGCAATTGGATACGATTCCCAACAAAGCTTCTAGGCGGTCTACTTCAACCATGGAGCTTGTATCTAGGGATCTTTGTGGCCCGATGAGGGCCGAGTCCCTGGAGGGGAGCTTGTACTTCATGTTGATCGTAGATGATTACAGCAGGATGACTTGGGTCTATTTCATGACTTTGAAGTTGGAGGCTTTCTCTCACTTCAAGGATTGGCTTCTCTTTGAGGAGAACTGTTTTGGCCGATGAACTAAAGACCTTGCGTTTAGACAAGGGAGGTGAATTTATGTCTAATGAGTTTGCTCGTTTTTGTGCAGATAGGGGCATTCACCAGGAGTTTGCTAACACCAACACTCCCCAAGAGAATAGCATTTTGGAGCGGAAGAACTGAAGTGTGATCGAGATGGCGCACACTATGATGGAACACCAACAAACATCTCAGTTTCTGTGGGCTGAGGCAGTAGTTACCGTAGTTCACATCCTCAATCGATCTCCCACTTCGGCCGTTGACAGGATGACACCTTTTGAGGCTTACTTCGGGACTAAGCTTGATGTCTCTTATTTCAAGATCTTTGGGTGTGCCGCTTATGTGCACATTTCGAAGACGCAATTTGATAAGTTCGAGGCGGCTTCCTGACGACAAGTTTTTGTTGGTTACAACTCCTAGTCCCAAGGTTATCATCTGTTTGATCCCGTCAAGTGGGATGTCTACACGAGCTGAGATATGCGGTTCGTGGAAGTTCCAGCCACAGAGGGGGGTGAGGAGCACCCCGTTCTTGAAGATCCAAGGGAGAGTTGGGCTCCTAAGGCAGTTCCTTTGGAGCCAGAGTCTTTTGATGGAGATTCTTCTTTTGATTCCGAGTCTTCACTTCCATCGCCCATCCCCGAGGAGCTTCGTCGGTGGATGTTCTTGAGTCTTTAGCTGTAATGTGTCCACTAGTATCATCCAGGACACGTCTTAGTAGTCCATCGGAAAGGATGTCTAGAAAACTCCGCCCGGCACTCCCATGGAATGTTACGGGATTTGCGATCTAGGGCTTTCCGCATCTGCCACGTAGTGGAGGTATTCTGGCCGTTCCCACTTAGGATCGACCTGAATTAGGGTTTTCTAGATTGGTATTTCCTAACAGCAACTAGCGTCAGACCCAAGCGAGCTACTTTACGTAGAAACGCCATGTCCGAAGCGGATTCACGCTGCACTTGGTTCATGGAGAATGGGAAACGAGAGGGATGCAAAGCTCAACCTCTCTGCCATAAGGCATAGTCCCATTCTGTTCCCCCTAAAACAATGTAAATCGGTTCACTCATAACTCTAGGTTAACACTTTAGTTGTTCATGTTCTTTGATGATCTTCCTGTTGTCCATCATGATTTGAGAAAAGTTTCCGGCCAACCGGGACCACCCATCCGTAGGACGGATCTATGGCCCATCCTCCGCACTTTCCTCGGTTGTTTTAGTTATTTAATTACCTAACACATTAGTCGGACATGTAACAACCAGCTTCTTTAATTAATCCGTTAGGCACTGGTTCCTTCACGTAATCTTATCACTTGACATAGAAAAACAATATCAGACAAGTTCCTTGTTAACAGGTTATTATATTTATCTTTGAAATACAAAGAGTCCAGCCCGTAGGCTTATCCACAATCCGCCCGAAGGCTATCCAGCAATCCACAGGGATCACTAATCCAAGTTTCCACCCATAGACTAGTATGCGGGCCTCGAGATTCAATCCCGAGTCACATTAGTCTCTTGTGCAGGACCCGGAAGGCGAGGGATTTACGGCCAGAGCCCTTCTGGCACCCAAGCGTCCTCCTGCTCCAAGTAGCGCTCAATGGAGAGACCTCTCGCAGCGGGTTCAGTCCACTTTCCCGGTGCGGTCAACAACCCCCTTGGTTAGGGTTAGGCAGGCAGTCGGGGGTAACTGAGCTGCCTCTCCCTTCAGGCCTTCAACCTGAAGTATAGATATTCATTTATCTTTTAATTCTTTTGAACAAACAAAGCCAAACAGTGCTCTAAAATCTGTAGCAAGCATAAACATTTCCATTGATCGTTTTTGTTGGCAAACTGCTAAGGAATGAATCCTTTCTTTCGAATGCCTCCAGCACTCGATCCGGGATAACTTGCAACTTGGCAAAATCCCCTATATCCTGGGTTAGGGCGTACCCTATTAACCCGACTTGGTCAAATCTTGAGTTTATCGGTTGGTCTTTAGTTTCCAAACAATCTTCCTTACTCAAGAAGGATACTAAATTAGGATGATTATTTATTCTCTTGCAAGATAACTTGCGTAAGGATATGCCAACTTCATTGCGAGAACTTGGCCATTCCCTTGTGATCCAATCACAAGATCATATGACTCCGCATTTGTTGCGCAAGTGTTGCATCGAACTATGAGACCATGGAGTCACGAAACAATCTGTTTCAGGTTCTTTAAGCTGACTCGTTAGACCTAGGGTTTCCAAGCTTCATCTTTATAAGAGTCTCAAGGACAAACCCTAGTTCCTTTTACGATTACAATTCACTGTACCTACATTCAGGGAATGTGGGCAAGTATTTAAGGTATAGGTGTTTCTTGGAATTTAACTCATTCCCAACGAGTATTTCGCAGCATAGGTGTTTTAAGTTTATGTCAATTTGGTTAACTCTAGAAGATAATTTCGAGATTACTTCCACATGATTCGTTGTCTATGCGTAAATTGATTTTTCAATCCTAAACTTTATCGATTTGAGGTTAGGTTAATTCCAAATAATCTTCCTACACTTTTGCGAACAAAATTCATGCTAAACAAGCAACCTTTTACTTGATAATTTATGCTGTTGACAAACGATATTTTCCTAGAGTTTATGCATCGTAAGAATCATTTCATGCTTGCACTTTCCATGATGATTCATTGGAAAGAGGATATGGATTAATAGTACGAGATGCAGTTTATACTTCTAGGCTTAATCGAAGTATACTATTTCAATGGATAATAATCTAATCTTATAATTCATTTCAATGCATAAGCTATTTGCTAGAGATGCTTTTATGCTTTCTTTATTTTGCATGTTTCATTAAAAGCATTGATGACTAAGTTCCTTCGACGTGAACAACTAGGACGAAAATATATCTTATTTCTAACAATTAAACTTGCAAGATTGAATGACAACAATATCAAATAATAATTTAGAAAGGAAAACCTGGGTTTGGGGTGAGATATCCACGTGGATGCCGGGAGACGACTCTCCCGCGGTTGCGCCTTGGACTTTCTTAGGAGGCATTTCCGCCGTGGAAGCAGCTTAACAACTTCTTTTTGATATTCCATCGTGACTCTCTTCCGCAATAACTTGCACCGTCCGTCGAAAGCAATTTTTTTGAAAGGCTCCCTCCTTGAAGTCGGGAATTCAAAAGGGTGTTTCAGAATGTTTCACGACTAAGACCCATTAAACCATGGGGATGGCTTAATGGCCTTTGTAAACTTTCGCACGAACGGGAGTAGAAAGGTGTGGAAAAGAAAACACAAGGCGGGGGAGAGCTCCAAGGGAAAATAATAACCGTAAAGGTTATAAGTAAGGTTGAAGGACCCTTAAATCAAACTTGGAGAAAAAGAGGCTTATGGGGGTTTTACACATGGGGGGGGTGAAAGGTTTTGAAGCCAAGGAAAAGGCTTAAGGGGTAATCACGGGAGAAGTGGTTTTAAGAGGCCACGAGAAGGGGGTGATTCCAAAGGCAAGGGGAAGGCCTAAAGGAATTTAAACACACGGGGGGAAAAAAAGGGTTTCAAAGCCCATGAGAAAGGGCTTAAAGGTTTATAAAACACGGACACGGGGGGGGGGGGGGGGGGATTTGGTGAGTCACAAGAAGGGGGGTGAAGGGGGGCTTATTAAGCCCTTTGGAAGCTTTCTCCGAGGAAGCTTCTAAAGCTTCCCCACGTGGGAGGGGAAAAGCTTAACCGCAACTGGCGGCATGATGGACAGGCGGCGAGGCCTGCGACTGCAGGTGGTGGTGCTGGGAGGACAGGCAGACGGACGACAGAATCAGGCGGCAGCGGCGGAGTGCTCCCACACGTCTTCTTTCTCTCCCGTTGACTGCATTAGCGTAGGGGCAGCACTCCCTTCATCTTCAGTTCCTCGTCCTCCTCCTCCTTCCTCCGGCAGTAGCTCCCCTTCTGGTTAAATAGGGGGGGAGGGGAGATGATTCCTCCCCTTCGTGTCAGTGCGCATGGTTGTGTCCCTCTGCGAGCTCCACCGAGGATCTTCTGCTACCTTACTATTCCTCCCCCTCCAGCACGACTGTCGGTTTGGGGGGGGGGATAAGGAAAAAAAAATTGCATTATCGTCAAGAAATTAATAAAATTGCCTTATCATTGTCCCCCTTTTCTATAAGGGTAGTTCACGCGAGGAAAGAGATTTAGAACTTTACATTCTCTCCCCCTTAGAGGAATCGAGATGTCCTCATCTCGAGATAAAATGGGGATATTGATGGTTGAGAGTGCCTTCATCTACCCAAGTGGCATCCTCTTCGGGATAATCTTTCCACTGGACGAGGCATTCTCTCAAGGTTCTGGATCTTAATTGTCTCTCCCTAACATCTAAGATCCTGTCAGGCCTTAGTTCAAGGACTCCTTGACTAGGCATTACAACTTGTTGGTTATCAAGTACATGGTTAGGATTAGGTACATACTTCTTCAATAGGCTGATATGGAATACATTGTGAACCTTTAGGTTCTCAGGGAGTTGCAATCTATAAGCATTAGGTCCTAGGCATTTGAGGATCTTGTACGGCCCACAATACCTTGGACTTAGCTTCTTGCAATCTCCTAAGGATAGGGAACTCTTCTTAGGGCGTACGCAAATGAAGATCATGTCTCCTTCGAAGATTCTACCTTGACGCTTCAAATCCGCGTATGCCTTATGTCTATCCTTGGCAGCTTGGATGTCTTGTCTTATTAACTTTATTTGGTCATCCGTCTCTTCCAACATCTGCCTTGAAGCTTCAACCTTTAAGGTTGGATCTGAGAAGTTTAGGGGACTTCTGCAGTCATGACCATACAATGTTTGGAAAGGGGTCATTTGAATGCTTTGTTGGTAAGAAGCATTGTAGGCAAATTTAACTAAAGGTAAGTATTGAATCCATCTCTTTGGCTCTCGACAACAGTATGCCCTTAGCATATCCTCGATTCGGCTCTCGACAGCAGTATGCCCTTAGCATATCCTCGATGACTTGATTTACTCGCTCTGTTTGGCCATCCGTTTGGGGATGGTAGGCGGTGCTAAAATAGAGTTGAGTCCCAATAGCTTCAAAGATAGCTCTCCAGAAGTGTGACGTGAAGAGAGAATCACGATCACTAATGATTCTTCTGGGTAACCCATATATCTTGAATATCTCCTTCATAAACAATCTTGCAATGTCTGAGGCTTTATAGTTTGTCTTTACTGGAATAAGGTGTGCAACCTTAGTAAGCATGTCAACCACAACCATGATGGAGTTGTATCCACCCTGGACTTGGGGTAGGCCTACAAAACAAAATCCATACTGATGAATTCCCATTTCATTTGGGGAATGTCAAGCGGTTGCAGTTTCCTTGGCATCTTGACATATTCGGCTTTGATACGTTGGCAAGACAGACACTCGGTGACATATTTGAGAACGTCACCTTTGAGCCTCTCCCAATGGTAGCTCTTCCTAACTGCATTGAGAGTCTTGGTATAGCTAGGATGTCCTGCGAAAGGGGAATCGTGAGCTTCCCATAATATCTTCTGCTTAAGTGACTGGCTTGCTGGTATACATAGCCTTGTTCTATAGTAGACGAGTCCATTATTAATAAAGAATTAATGATACCTAGCATGCAACTTTTGGTTCTGATCCTTGATAGAGATCTCCCTTAGCATTGTTTGGTAGGCCGGATCATGGCATGCATCCTCTCTAGCTAACTCAAGTATTGGATTGTTTGGCATAGATACTTTTGTAGCTAGAGATCTAGCTGTTGATGGATTCTGCAGGATTAGAGAATTAAGGAAGGCCTTGCGACTGAGTGCATCAACAACTACATTCTCTTTTACTGGTCGGTACTTGATCTCAAAGTCATATTCTTCCAACACTTCAATCCACTGACGTTGCCTCATGTTGAGCTCATTTTGGGTAAAGATCCATTTGAGACTCTTATGGTCAGTTACTAGAGTAAACTTATTATCCAACAGGTAGTGTCTCCAAAGCTTTAGAGTGTGGATGATAGCTAATAATTCCAGATCATGCGTAGCATAATTCTTTTCATGACTCTTCAATTTCCTTGAAGAGTATGCTACTGGATGACCTTCCTGCATGAGTACACACCCCAAGGCAAGAATACTAGCATCAGTTACTACCTCGAACTCCTTATTGAGGTTTGGAAGTTTTAGAATAGGTGCTGATACCAAACTTTGCTTCAATCCGTCGAAGCTATTTTGTTCGGGAGTTGACCATGCAATGGAAGTTTGCTTCTTCAGTAAGTCTGTCAGAGGTGCTGCAATCAAAGCATAGTTTTTTATGAAGACCCTATACCATCTTGTCAATCCAAGAAAGCTGCGTATCTCTTTGACAGATGTTGGTATTGGCCATTCTAGCACATCTCTGACCTTGGCTGGGTCCACTGAGATTCCTTCTGCTGATACTATGAATCCCAGATATTCAATCTGACGTTTGAAGAATGCACACTTCGTCATCTTAGCATACAGCTTATGTGACCTCATTGTCTCAAGGACAATCCGAAGTTGGGGTTCATGATCTTCTTCATGTTTAGAATAGACTAAAGTGTCGTCGAAGAAGACAAGCACGAAATCATCAAGATATGGCCTAAAGATATCCTGCATTAACCTGTTGAAGGTGGCAGGTGCATTCGTAAGTCCGAATGACATATCTAGGAACTCAAAGTGCCCATATCTTGTATTGAAGGCCGTCTTGGGGATATCTTCTTCCTTAATCCTTATTTGATAGTAACCTGACCTGAGATCAATCTTGGAGAAGATCTTTGCACCCTGAAGATGATCAAGAAGCTCATCTATTCTAGGAATAGGATACTTATTCTTGACCGTTGATTGATTCAATCCTCGGTAATCAATACATAGTCGAAGTGTCCTATCTTTCTTTTTCTGGAATAGTACTTGAGCTCCCCACGGTGAACTGCTACGCCGGATGTAGCCCTGATCTAGTAGTTGCTTGAGTTGTTCCTTCAGCTCAATTGCTTCTGGTATGGACATTTTATAAGGTCTTTTTGCAATTGGCGTAGCTCCTGGTACTAACCTAATCTCATGATCCACTTCTCTTTGAGGCGAGAGTTTTGCCAACTCTTCAGGGAATACGTCCGCGTATTCCTTTAGCCAAGAAGGTTTCCCATTAGACTCTTGCTTCTGATCTAACTTGTTGAGTTTGATCAAGTAGACATGTAATCCTTTTCTAACTTATTTTATGATGCGAGATACTTTGGCCAATTGGATTCTTGGCACTCCAGCCTCACCTTGGGTTGTGACTAATTCCCTTTCAGAGTTTTGAAAGGAAACTTGACCCTTTCCACAGTGAATTCATATGGGCGTCATTAGGCTTAAGCCAATCCATTCCGAGTAGACACTCATGGATACCTAAATTCAGGACTCCGAATTTGACCAAAGTCTTCTTTCCTCCCAGGAAGAATTCCACCTTAGCAGTTTGCCTGGTACAAGTAAACTCACGACCATTTGCCAATTCCACAAGCAGTGTAGGTGCTTCTACAGTGGCTAATCCTAATCTTTCTGCACATGCTGGTGAGATAAAGGAATGAGTACTGCCACAATCAATCAAGGTCTTGAAACTTTTACCTTGATAGTCCGACGGTGTCTGAATCACCGAGAACTGGCGATTCGGCCCTTTCTTGTGTAGAGTGGCATGGACTGTCGCCCTTTCAAACTCTGCTTCCATGGTCGGATCTTCTTCTTCTCCTTCTTTGCACAGTTGCCTATTGGCAATGCAGGCGGTTCTCCCTCTGCCTCGGGTAGCGGCTCCTTGACCACGACATGTTCCTTGGAAAGACGCTTGGCGATGTCCTCCACCAAGCTTGGGACATTGCCTTTTGAAGTGACCGGGTTCGTTGCAGTGGAAACAACGGAGGTTTCGGCCATTGCTTTGAGTAGGAACAAAGTTGTTGACGTTGTTAGTCCTTGCTTTCTTTCTTTGTCCCTGATTATGACCTTGAACTCTCTTTAGTTGAGGCCTGAATGCCCCTCCGTTCGGGTCATTATAAGACCAAGTTTTGTTACCCCTTGGTCTAGCCTGCACCTCCTGAATTATAGGCGCCG
Organism: Lygodium microphyllum; assembly: GCF_053477565.2. Taxonomy (NCBI): domain Eukaryota; kingdom Viridiplantae; phylum Streptophyta; class Polypodiopsida; order Schizaeales; family Lygodiaceae; genus Lygodium; species Lygodium microphyllum. The sequence continues at coordinate 114,458,146 of NC_141163.1, forward strand.
CTCGAATGAGTGCGTCCTGAAGATCTGATGGATGCATAGATTCGAGACGAGTATTTACTGGTGGATTTAAACCCGTACAAAATTTGGACACCTGCTGTGTCATGTCCATCTGTGGCGCATACTTAAGAAGTGATACAAATTTGGAATAGTATGCATCAAGAGTGAGTCCCAACTGTTTTAGCTCATAGAACTCATTCATTTTCTGCGTGTGATATGGAGGTGGCAAGTATCTTCCCTGCACGGCTTTCTTCAGCTTCTCCCAGGTAACGGATCCCTCCGCGATCCCTTGATCCCTGCACCATTGCTTCCACCAAAGCCTGGCTTCGCCGGTGAGCTTTAGCTTGGCAAGCATAGCCTGATTGGCGGGTGCAGTACCGACTACTTTGAAGTAATCCTCCATGGATTCAATCCAAATTTCAGCATCGGCTTGGACGAACCTGCCTCTCCCATCAAACTCGAGCGCCTTAATCTGCTTGAGAAGGAACTTCTTCTCCTGGATTACAGCAGTACTTGATGTAGGAGGCGAACTAGGAACCTGTACTTGGGATTGTGCCTGGGCAAAGGTTTCTTAACGTTATTATATGATAATCGTTATTCATTTATATTACATCTTCAATTCTGCTATCACGTAAGCAATGTAGCTACTTAACTTTTTATCAATTCTCATGCACAATCAGACATTGATAAAAAGAAGTTTTATTTGTATTTATATGGGCATAGCCCTTTCGGAATACAACATTTCTTGTGATGATAAGCCAACTGTTACATTTAGTTTGGGGAGAACAACGTTGTATTACATTTATCTACAGGAACTGTATAATAGTATGGTTTCGGGTCAAGGAACTTCAGGAATTGGTAAGTCATTGGAAGTTCAGGATATCTTTTCCGTTGGAATCCATACTTCTCATGGCGGCCCAACACTTGAATCTTGTTGGCGGGGATTAGTATGAGTTCATCTCAACCCTCCGACCTCGAATATGTAAAGTGGAGTTTACGTGAGCTTCCACAAAAATGAACAGCTTCACGACTTTCAGGTCTTCCAACCACTTGATCCTCTTTGGGTTGGTTTGTAGGTAAGCAAACCGGTGGGCGGCTATATAGTAGATTCGTGAAGCACCCATTCATCTTCGTTCCATATACAAGGGTGATGGATTATAGATTTGCTCCAGGATGTTCATCACCTCAACCCTTTCTCGATAATGCGGAGAATGCATTGCAGTCATAAACATGATTCGAAATACTAAGAACTTATTCCATGCTTCGTAATTCTGCAAGACAGCATTGAAGGTAAGAAAATGTTTGGAACATTATCATTTGCTTTGCTTGTTCTTGTTAAGATTTTATAAAACAATTCCGTTGGTTCACTGTGATACCAACTGTAACATGTCCACTAGTATCATCTAGGACACGTCTTAGCAGTCCATCGGAAAGGATGTCTAGAAAACTCCGCCCGGCACTCCCATGGAATGTTACGGGGTTTGCGATCTAGGGCTTTCCGCATCTGCCACGTAGCGGAAGTATTCCGGCCGTTCCCACTTAGGATCGACCTGAATTAGGGTTTTCCTGATTGGTCATTTCCTAACAGTAACTAGCGTCAGACCCAAGCGAGCTACTTTACGCAAAAACGCCAGGTCCGAAGCAGATTCACGCTGCACTTGGTTCAAGGAGAATGGGAAATGAGAGGGATGCAAAGCTCAACCTCTCTGCCATAAGGCATAGTCCCATTCCGTTCCCCTAACACAGCGTAAATCAGTTCACTCACAACTCTAGGTCAACGCTTTAGTTGTTCGTGTTCTTTGACGATCTTCCTGCTGTCCATCATGATTTGAGAAAAGTTCCCGGCCAACCGGGACTACCCATCCGTAGGACGGACCTATGGTCCATCCTCCGCACTTTCCTCGGTTGTTTTAGTTATTTAATTACCTAACACATTAGTCGGACATGTAACAACCAGCTTCTTTAATTAATCCGTTAGGCATTGGTTCCTTCACGTAATCTTATCACTTGACATAGAAAAACAATATCAGACAAGTTCCTTGTTAACAGGTTATCATATTTATCTTTGAAATACAAAGAGTCCAGCCCGTAGGCTTATCCACAATCCGCCCGAAGGCTATCCAGCAATCCAAAGGGATCACTAATCCAAGTTTTCGCCCGTAGACTAGTATGCGGGCCTTGAGATCCAATCTCGAGTCACATTAGTCTCTTGTGCAGGACCCGGAAAGCGAGGGATTTATGGCCAGAGCCCCCCTTGGCACCCAAGCGTTCTCTTGCTCCAAGTAGCGCTCAACGGAGAGACCTCTCGCGGCGGGTTCGGTCCACTTTCCCGGCGCGGTCAACAACCCCCTTGGTTAGGGTTAGGCAGGCAGTCGGGGGTAATTGAGCTGCCTCTCCCTTCAGGCCTTCAACCTGAAGTATAGATATTCATTTATCTTTTAATTCTTTTGAACAAACAAAGCCAAACAGTGCTCTAAAATTTGTAGCAATCACAAACTTTTCCATTGATCGTTTTTGTTGGCAAACTGCTAAGGAATGAATCCTTCCTTTCGAATGCCTCCAGCACTCGATCCGGGATTACTTGCAACTTGGCAAAATCCCCTATATCCTGGGTCAGGGCGTACCCTATTAACCCGACTTGGTCAAATCTTAAGTTTATCGGTTGGTCTTTAGTTTCCAAACAATCTTCCTTACTCAAGAAGGATACTAAATTAGGATGATTATTCATCCTCTTGCAAGATAACTTGCGTAAGGACATGCCAACTTCATTGCGAGAACTTGGGCATTTCCTTGTGATCCAATCACAAGATCATATGACTCCGCACTTGTTGCGCAAGTGCTGCATCGAACTATGAGACTATGGAGTCACGAAACAATCTGTTTCAGGTTCTTTAAGTTGACATCGTTAGACCTAGGGTTTCCAAGCTTCATCTTTGTAAGAGTCTCAGGGACAAACCCTAGTTCCTTTTACGATTACAATTCACTGTCCCTACATTCAGGAAATGTGGGCAAGTATTTAAGGTATAGGCGTTTCTTGGAATTTAACTCATTCCCAACGAGTATTTCGCAGCATAGGTGTTTTAAGTTTATGCCAATTTGGTTAACTCTAGAAGATAATTTCGAGATTACTTCCGCATGATTCATTGTCTATGCATAAATTGATTTTTCAATCCTAAACTTTATCGATTTGAGGTTAGGTTAATTCCAAATAATCTTCCTACACTTTTGCGAACAAAATTCATGCTAAACAAGCAACCTTTTACTTGATAATTTATGCTGTTGACAAACGATATTTTCCTAGAGTTTATGCATCGTAAGAATCATTTCATGCTTGCACTTTCCATGATGATTCATTGCAAAGAGGATATGGATTAATAGTACGAGATGCAGTTTATACTTCTAGGCTTAATCGAAGTATACTATTTCAATGGATAATAATCTAATCTTATAATTCATTTCAATGCATAAGCTATTTGCTAGAAATGCTTTTATGCTTTCTTTATTTTGCATGTTTCATTAAAAATATTGATGACTAAGTTCCTTCGACGTGAACAACTAGGACGAAAATATATCCTATTTCTAATAATTAACCTTGCAAGATTGAATTACAACAATATCAAATAATAATTTAGAAAGGAAAACCTGGGTTTGGGAGCTCCATCGAGGAGCTTCTGCGACCTTACTATTCCTCCCTCTCCAGCACGACTGTCGGCTGGGGGGAGGGGGGGGGATAATGAATTTTTTTTTTTTGCATTATCGTCAAGAAATTAATAAAATTGCCTTATCATTATCCCCCTTTCCTATAAGGGATAGTTCACGCGAGGAAAGAGATTTAGAACTTTACATTAGCAGATGGAGAGCGACGGGGAGAGGTTCGGCCTCCTCCTCGTTGGGCCCACGACACACTCCGAGATTCGGGGATCGAGGGGATCCCTGAGGAGTGGGAACCGCATGATGGACCGCAGAGGTCACGGAGGAACCATGCACATTCCTCGGAGCTTGTTTGCTCCAACTATTGTTTGCTGACCCGTGTTATGCAGGATTGTGAGCCCACTTCCGTGAAGAAGGCTTTGCAGTCTGATTATTGGCAGAAGGCTATGGAAGCCACTTCCGTGAAGGAGGCTTTGCAGTTTGATCATTGGCGGAAGGCTATGGAAGCTGAGTTGGAGGCTATTGAGAGGAATGGCGCTTGGTTTCTTGTGCCTCGTCCCTCTCACAAGAAGGTGATTGGTGTCAAGTGGGTCTTCAAGACCAAGTACCTTAGCGATGGTTCTTTGGACAAGCACAAGGTTCGCCTTGTTGCTAAAGCCCAGGCATTGATTTCCATGATACTTTTGTCCCCATTGCTCGTATGGCGACTATTCGAGTTGTTCTTGCCTTGGCTGGCCATAGGAGATGGCTTGTCTCTCAGTTGGATGTGAAGTTGGCCTTTCTGAATGGTGACTTGCAAGAGGAGATCTATGCTGAGCAACCTCCTGGCTTTGGATCCTCGGATGGGAAAGTTTACAGGTTGACGAAGGCCTTGTATGGCCTCAAGCAGGCTCTGCGTGCATGGAACGAGAAGATTGACTCGTTTCTTTAGTCGAAGTTGGGATATCGGCGCTCCACGGCTGATCTGCAGCTTTATGTGTACGCTTCCGAGGTTGGTCATGTGTTGTTTGTGTCGTATGTTGATGATTTGATTCTGACAGGGGATCATGCATGGCATTCGAGATGACGGATTTGGGGCTTCATTTTTTCTTGGGTCACGAGATTTATCATTCTCAGAGGGGGATTTTCATCTCTCAGCAGAGGTACATTTAGGAGCTCTTGGTGACTTTTGAGATGGAGACTTATCGGCCCATTACTACTATGGATCCGAATTGGAAGGCCACTTCACACTCAGATTCTCCCGTGATGGATGCTTCACGCTACCGTCAGTTGATTGGATCCTTGATTTGGCTTCCCAACACTCGTGTTGATCTTTGTTTTGCTGTGGGTCTTTTGGCAAGGTTCATGACTGAACTCAAACAGGTGCATTGGCAGGCTGCGTGCTTCCGATCTGGTTCTTGCAGGTTGGAGTGACTCGGATTGGGCTGGCGATGTGGACTTTATTTCCTGGCTATTTATAGTCAGGTTGTGGCACACTCTCCCATCTATTTACTTCAGATTCTAATCTTGAGATTTGTTGGCTGAGACAGATTGTGCTCGGGCTGACGGAGATCGAGGTCATCAAGTCGGAGACATACATAGATATTTCCTCTGCCCCCGTGTATATTTCTGCACCCTTATACAGCATACTACACTGCAGATTTTCTGCGTTTACAATGTCTCCTTTTCTCTTTCTCTCTTCTCTCTGTGTTCACTCTCTCTCAGTCTTTGTCCTACGCTTCCGCATTGCTGCACTGTGACAGAGTAGAGTGGTTTCTCATTAGGTCTTAAGTGAAGATGGTAGCATATTGAAGAGGAATATGTTCTGTCAACGTTGCAAAAAGGCAAGCCATTTTGATAAACTCTTCTACTTGTGGATTATCCACCATGAATGTGATCGATTGCAAGCTGAATTGTTGGCGGTTTCCAAGTTGGTCTCGTGGGAAGAAAAACAAGATGATTAGGTTCAATTTGATAACATGATTGAAAATTGTTTCTATTGCTGATGTTACACTATTGATAAGAGGTGTCCTCTTGTCCTTTCTCACTATTCATCAGGTTTTTTGGATCCCTCGCGGATATTGTGGCTTGTGGGATATGCTTTCCATACATTTGCAGGATTGGCAACCTTTCCCTAGATCTTCCTTGGTGGAATCGGAGAATTGCTAGCCGGCTGTGTTTGGAGGGTGCTTTTGTTAATCACATCTATCACTTGCTTGTTAGGGATCCCCACTTGTTAGCAACTAAAGCTAATTTTGTTTTGGGCCTTCACAAAAGCAAGTCATGGTGGAAAACGATTTTGGAAGGATGGATTAATAAAACTCCATTCAAAATTAGGTCATGGTAGAAATTGATGATTTTGGAAGGAGGGATTAATAAAACTCCATTCAAATGCAAGGTTTTTCTTTGGAGAATATTGATTAGTGGTTGATTCCTTGCTTTGGCCCTCTCTAGAAGGCATATTTCTAATGGCACTTGCTTCTTTTGCACTGCCAATGTGGAGTCTTGGCGGAAGTTTATCTCTTGTCCATTGCCTAGGAATATTTGATCTCTTCTATCTACATTTGGTGAAAAGTTGTGGTATCTCTTATGCATCTTTTTGATTGGGTATTTGGCAAGGTAAAATTTTTCTACTCCTACATAACTGCACATGAAGATAAAGCTCAAATTTCTTAGATTTTGGGGTTGTTGGCATAACTGGGTTACTAGGAATACCTTTAATTTTTATTGTAGTTTTGGTGTACAATGTCATGTCACTAGATTGAAAGGTCTTCTCCATTGGTACCTGGATCTTATTTAGAATGTAGACCTTTTCTTTTGGGAGGATTTAGTCTTTTGCCATATGTTAGTTTTCTTAGCTGTTTTGCGATCTCTTTACCTTTTTGTGACTCTTATACTCTTGTGCTTTTGCTATAATTAATACTATTATTGTTTGGAGAGAGAGAGAGAGAGAGAGAGAGAGAGAGGACAAACTCAAGGGTTTTCTACATTGGCAGTTAGATCTTGTGCAACATGCTGATCTTTGCCCTAGGGAGGATTTAGCTCCTTGGCATACAGCAATATCTTCTAGTTCTTTGTCGTGACTTTTTGTATTTTTCATGTCATGTGACTTTTGTATGCCTTTTGTTATTAGATATAATATAAATTACCCATTACATGAGAGAGAGAGAGAGAGCATTAGGGAATCTTGCCAACACCAATTGTGAGGCTTCTGCGAGATTTGGCCACTTAGGGTTTGTAGAATATGAGGTATTGCTCAAATGACAAGTGCTCAAGATGATTTTTTTTCTAGAGTTTCAATGTTCTTTGATAGATGCTTGGTTTATATTGTGGCTTGGAGTTCATTGACAAACTTCCAATGTTTGCTCTAGTAGGAATGCCCAGTGTGGGTTGAAGTTGAATGCTGTCCTACAATCTATTGGCCTTTGCTTAAGTATGCTAAGGGGGAGATTGGCATGGTTTTGGTTTCCCATAGCTTGCGGACTACCAACTGCAACCGCATGTGCATGTTGTGGGATACCTTGCGCAAAAGGCCCAATTGACTATGCTTAAATTATCCTAGAATGCCTTCATTGCATTATCATTTGAAATGGGGTGCTGGGGATTGTTTTTCATGTGGACAACTGGGGCATTTTATGGCTGAATGCCAATGCCCAAAGAAATCTACTACCGTGGATGGCAGGGGATAGACTCCCCTAGTCAATGATGCTCTATGTATGATGACCCTTGAGCACATGAAGTCCTTGTGAAGACTAATGTGGAGAAACAGAAACAACCTATGCAGCCATTGAATTCCCATAACCAAGATAGGGTTGATGTTCGTGCGCCGGAAGAGGTAAACAATCTAACGTGGGATTGGCAATAGTTGTACCTAGCACTTTACAAGATCACTTATGCACTTATGTGCGGTGCAAGGATAAGTCGTCATCTATACCCACTACTCACATGCTTTCGATGGGCCCTTGGAAAACTTCTGCTCTAGAGGCCTTTGTGGACCGTTCATGAGAACCTCTTGCTTGGCTTGCATTTGATCTATGGGTAAAGTGATCACCCCTTGGGATCGTTGATATCCAAGGGTTGCTCCATAGTAGAGAAATGATCCCTCCACTTTGGAGACTTTGGAAGATAGGGATTTAAATTCGTTTGCAGTGTTAGCTGATTTTCTTGATGAGGGCACTCTTAACCTTTTAGCTGAAAAAGTGCAGTTGAGGCAAATTCAGCCTTGACATTAAACCCCTTTTTTTATGATTTCTGAGGCTTGCCACTTGGAATGTGCGTGGCATTTGTTCATGTAGTAAGGAGCATGATATGTGGCATGTCTTACATGATAATCAATGGGATGTGTTATGCGCTTTTGAGCATAAAAGCCATGGTGAAGACGGGAAGATCATGGATTGCCATGGACACTGTTTGTTTTATGCAGGGGGTTTAGCACAATGCTATTCAAGTGTGCTTATGGTCCTGCATGAAAAATTTCAGTCAATTCTTGTCAAGAATGCTGTGCATGGTCACATTCTAGTTATTGAAATCCTATTCGAAGGGAAGGTTTTATTGCTGGTAGGCCTTTATGCACCGAATGATTCTTCGTTTAGATGGGGTTTGTGGGACCATTTGGAAGCTTGTTTTGTCTCTTGGTAGACCAGGATTGCTGATGGGAGACTTCAATATGTGTGTTATCATTCCCAGTCTACTTTTGAGCACTCGATGATGGATGCACATGAGAGCCATGCGTGTCATAATTTTGAAATTATTGTTTTCAAGCAGGATATGTGGTCGTCCTAGCTCCATCCATCGGATTTAGGTTTTACTTTTCAATCAACACAGTATTCTGGCACATGGTCTTGCTTGGATCACATGTATGTTATGGATGCTGATGCCTTTCTACGTGAGATTTTGGACATGCGAGTGCTGCAACAATATGCTTTGTTGGATAATTTCCCTTTGCAGTTTGACATGCTTGCACACACTGTCACCCCTTTTGCCAATTTTTTGAATGGCTCCCATTGTGCTTGAACTCATCTTATTTGAAGCATCTAGTCTTTAATGGTTATATGGGGCAGCTGGTTGACATGTTTTTACTTGATTTCCACTCTAGGGACATTGACTCTTTTGAGGAATTGCTCCATAATGTGCAGAGGGTTGCTGGGCATTATGGTATCCTTCATGCTTCTCTTTGCAGGCAATGTTGGCAAGTGGCTGAAGCAGTGCTAGCCCGCTCTTTACTACTTGATTCTCGAGATGATCCGTTTCTACTACAGTCTACCATTAGCTACAAATTTGACAAATCTCATCTAGCAATTCCGGTTAAGATTGTTCTAGCAAGCCAAGTTGCAAAGCTTGACTAAGAATTTACAAGATACTTCATGTTAGTTACATAATTTTTTTGAAGGCTTGCATGCCTCTCCTACTCTAGAGAATATGGTTCGACTCTAGCATTCGCAAGGCCAAATGGTTACGAATCCGCAATCCATTGTGCATATGTATAGCGAGTACTTCCTCGATCTTCTTGGCTCTTCATCTCCCTCTACTCAGCAGACCATCCAAGCTCACTTGGCTTTCTATGCATTGGTCAAGGATCAGGTGTTGCGAAATATGCATGATGATTTGGAGAGAGAGATTTGTGAGAAAGAGGTCATGGATGTGTTTTTGCATGCGTGTGAGGATAAAAGTCTAGGATGAAATGGCTAGACTAATGAATTTTTCGAAGCCTATGTTGCTAGTTTGATGAGTGGTATCCAAATTGATTTTATGGGATGGAAAGCAAGACGATTGTCCTTCTATTTTTTATGCCACTTTGGTGAGTTGCAAGGGGTTGATATCTTTCCACACTACCAGGAGGTTTTTTCGGATCCCTCAAGGATATAGGGACTTGTGGAACCAGCTTTTGATGGCACTCCAACCCAGAGAGCCCTTCCTTGCTCTCGATTCCGATCTTCCATGGCAGGATTGGGACTTTGTAGGTCGACTCTAGTTGGAAAAGGCTTCAGCTAATCAAGTGTATCACCTTATGATTAAGGACCACCATTGGGTGATCACCAAGGGCAATATTGTTTGGGGCTTGTATAAATCTCAAGATTGGTGGAAAATGATTGTCATGGAGGTTTGAATCAACAATACTTCATACAAATGTAAAGTCCTCCTTTGGCATGTCATCGTTGGTGGACTTCCTCTTGCTGCGGCACTTGCAAATTGGCACCGCTAATTTTGACCCTTTGCTTGATATTTGGACGGCGATGATTGGCATGTTGCTGCGTCCCTTTGATTGGGTCTTTGCTCGGCCCAAATACCCCACCCTCTCGTAACCACATATGAAGATTCTGTTTCATTTCTTTCGTTCTGGGGATGTTGGCATAATTGGATAACTTGGAATGCTTTTGTTTTTTATTCCACATCTGGCATTCACAGACAACACCTTGCAAAGCTGAAAGGTCTCCTACATTGGTAACTAGATCTTATTCAGCACACTGATCTTCTTTCCAGGGAGGATCTGGTTCCTTGGCATATGACAATTTCTACTACTTCATTGCAATGACTTTCGTACTCTGCTAGTCATCTAACATTTTGTACATTGTAATTGCTCAATAGGATACAAATACTCATTACGGAAAAAAAAAAGAGAGAGCATTAGGAAAAAAATGAACTCTCTTTTGGGCCTTTTAGCCTCCCCTCTCTCTTCCTTAAAACAAGGAAAATTGGAATCCTTCTCTCCTCATTAATACCCCTTGGAGGATGGAATTATGATGTGCCCCCTCGGGCTCCTTTTTGACTTGGGAAGGGGTGTTGAGAAAGAAAAAATAAAGGCCTTGTTCTCAAATTTAATGAATTGTGGCCTAATTTAACTCTTAAAGAACATCCCCAAAAAGATTTAATCAACGAATAAATGTTTGTCTATTTGTGGAAGGACAAAAGGCCAAAAAATCCCTCTAAAAGGAAGTTGTGGGTGACCTCATTCTCGATCCTTCTTTGTTTGCCCCTTTTCAGCCCTTCATTGATATCATCTCTCCTCCCTCAGCCTGCCATCATCAACTCTCCCCTGTTGTGTTTTACAGCCACCTTGCACAGTGACCACCCTCAGCCTGCCATTGTCATTGCCAGCCTGCTTGGGTCCATTCATGATGTCTGGAGGCCTCATCAGGTTACATTTTCATCCTTGGAGGACCACTGCCTGCATCGATTGCTCACAGAGGTTCATTGTTCCAGCCTGCACATTGTCGCAATTTTCTGTTTTTGCATAATTATGCAGCTGGACAACACACTCTTGGCATCATACTAGTGACTGTTGCTGCATTTGGGATATGTCTCCCATACAAAGACTCCCTTGGAGGTGTTCTCGGGATCTCTGACATCTCTTAGCTCACCTCTGCACTGATCCCTGAGTCATGGAGGCTTGAGGCCTCTGTGTGCCAGACTTATTTTTATACACGCTCTCCTATATTGAGCATTGATCGAATTGTCCTTATCGTTTGTCATATGCTGTGTGTTTCTCTTTGTTTGCCCTAGCATTACTAGCATTACCTTACATAGCCATGCTGCTAATCCAAAGGCAGATAATGTATCCATCAGAATTTGAACATCACGGGGGTCATTTTTAGGCATAAAAAAGAATCCTCATCATAGGGTTGGGCAAGGAAAGGCTTTGCACTTGTAAATGCAGCCCATGTAACCTTTGTGCATTTGTGGGTTTGTCCATATATAGCAACAACAGGTGAGTGGCAAATGGCATACAGCAAAGCACTTGATGGACATCTTTGTGTTGTAGATCTGCCGAACGTCTAAAGCATCAATAAATCCTCAATACAGCCAGTAAATGACGGACTAATTTATTCCAAAGCCTAGTTTCAGGATAGTATGAGATATAAGTCCTATTGCTCTGCATCTAATTCGTTTGTGGCTTGCCACATCCACTTGCACGATCAACACATCTTGATGAGTATATTTAATGTTCTCAATAGAAATAAGGGCATTTGCGATGTTATCATCAATCTGCCATCCAGGCACAAACCCATATTGCCTAGGATGCAGTCTTGCATGCAAGATATCCTCACTTTTCATACAATTACTTTTTTGGAGCGAATCTAAGGAGGACATGTGGCTTGCCACATCCACTTGCATGATCAACACATCTTGATGAGTATATTTAATGTTCTCAATAGAAATAAGGGCATTTGTGATATTATCATTATTCTGCCATCCAGGCACAAACCCATATTGCCTAGGATGCGGTCTTGCATGCAATATATCCCCACTTTTCATACAATTGCTTTTTTGGAGCCAATCTAAGGATATGTTTCATTTCTCTGGTCGATGCTGATACTGCCATGCATAATTTATCATCAATAGAATGCGTTTCATCTCATTCCCCCAAGAGGCCATATAGATTTCTTTTGTTTTTTATGCATCATCTAATTGATTGTTAGTGAAGGGTCTTTCCAACCTGGCAGCCTCAAGTGAATCAATTGGGCACATCATCAAGAAATTCCGGACAAGCATTTATAACATCAGCTGAAGGAAATGGTGGTTGATAGTATACACAGTAAGTGCAACTTGCACACAACCATTGTGAACTCAGCTGGTCCAGATTGGAGAATAGCACACACACACTGTACAACCTGAACATAGTGACACGAACACACAGAGAGCCACAGGTGGAACCCTTTCTAAGGAAGGAAGAATATATTTATTCCCTACCAATGGTAGGGAATGGTCAAAGCCTTGCTATGTTGGAGATTGCATGTGCCCAAATTACACATATATCTTTTTAAAGCCTTTTGGATAAAGGTTTACAGTTCGTTTGTTTTGCAAGAGGCTTACTGTTTAAAATATTTATCCAGTTTGCATAAAGGTTTACAGTTTGTTTGTTATGCAAGAGGCATACTGTTTAAAATCTTGATCCAATTTGTCTTTTAGTTCTTCAACAAAGCTTTTAAAACATTTCTTTTAGGAAAGGACAGATGGACAGACAGAACATCTTACAAATAAGATGATATGACTAAATTAGTGCTTCCTTTGTCAATAGGTGAATCGGAAAAACTGGTAGGAAAATTCTTGAAGAACCTGAGTGCAGAGGAAAGGAGTGACATTCTGGTGGCTACCAAGTATTGCCCTATGCCATGGCACCTCAATTGCAGGAAGGAGCTAGTAAAATCATTGCGAGAAAGCTTGTTAAGGCTTCAAATGGAAAAAGTTGACTTATTTCAGGTATATTAACAGCATTGTGGCAGTGCTTTTCATCCTTCATATGGATTTGAAACCATACCTGCTGCAGATTCATGGACCAGCACTGTCCATTAGGTCCATTGAACACCTCAGCCATGGACTCGCAGATGCTTATGATGCGGGACTTACAAGAGCAGGTGCCAACATTTCAATCACAAAGCTGCTAGTATACATGCCTTTCATTTCACTGCTAACAACTTATGCTTTCATTATTTCAGTAGGAGTATCAAACTTCAACGAGGAGGAGCTCAAACGTGCTCACAGAGTTCTGGCAGAGAGGAATGTGTCTCTTACATCCAATCAGGTAGTGACTTCTAGACGTTAATGTGACTCATTCATGTGTGTAAGATTATGATAGGAACCTGTGACTCAACAGTTTTGGTGCTAGAGCAGGTGGAGTTCTCATTGTTGAGGATGAAACCTAGCATTGATGGTTTAATGGCGACTTGTGCTCAGCTCGGTGTTGAAGTACTAGCATACTCGCCTCTTGGCATGGGTAGACTTACTGGTAAGATACATCGTATGATATAGCCTAATCTCTAGAACTGAATGTAAGTGCAAAGTGACACATTCATGATGGTTGATGGGGTGGTTATTTCAGGTAAATATTCTGTGTCAAATCCACCTCCTGACAACAGGAGGTTTGGTAATGTGCCCATTGAACAAATTGAACCCCTTTTGGAAAAACTGAGAAGCATTGCAGCTGAGCATGGCAAAACTGTTAGTCAAGTTGCTCTGAACTGGTGCATGTAAGTGAACTTCTGAGTGTGTCTGTGAGCTTTGATTTCAAGTAACGTAGCTCATCCCACATACTTGATACTTGATTCTTTGAATGTGCAGATGCAAAGGCTCAATCCCGATTCCAGGAGCCAAAAATGCAAAGCAGGTAGATAGATGTTTAACCTGACTGCTCGCCACCAGTTTTTAACCATATGGTAGTATATTTTAACATACCAATGATCATACACCCTGCAGGCAGAACAGAATGCAGGTGCTCTAGGATGGAGCTTGTCAGATGAAGAGGTGGAAGCACTTGATAAGTTGGGGTTTGTTGGGAAGAGTAACTGGATGTGGCAGCATGGTTAAATTAGTTCTCTGGCTAGCACACATAGAGATGGACTGGGTCTTATCTGTATAGATGTACAATATCTGTTATTCTTAGTAGCTATGCAATGTTTTTACCCTTGTAAGTGTGATTCTGGAAACCTTTCATGTATAGGATTTTTCTGAAGGATACGGATGTGCCTCGTTAAATATGTTTAAAGTGGTCTTACTGCTTCGGCAAGGGTCTTTTGAAGGAAAAGCCAACAGGACTCGAACATACTATATTATCTGTAAGATATTTACTAGTGTCAAAGTCACTTATTCATAGTAAAGCATACTAGGTGGACTTAAACACAGCTCATCTGCCACATGCAGCTAGTCATGAGGCGTTGCAAGCTTGCAGGTGAAGTGGTTTAGAATGCCTTCTCCCTGACAAATTAGAGCAGGATAGAGCCAATTGGTTATGTCGTAAGTTTTGACTTGTCCTAGTTAGATTGTAAATTAGTTTTGTTTTCACTTACTAAATCTCATTAGAGAAGTTTAAATCTATTTTATTGCTAAATCTTTAAGCTCTTGGTTGTGGTGTCAAGCTTACTACACATTTACTTTTTTCTTCTCAAGCTTAAGCACTCATTTAAATTGTCAAATTCAATAATCCAATTGAAAAGCGAAAGCATTGTAGTTTGGCTTGAATCACATTGCAAAGATTCCTTATGAGGGTTTTGGACACATCAAATGGCCATTATATGAGTGTGCAACGTGCACAAGAAGTGTCAATCTGAATCCATCATATATGCACAATAAGAGAGAAAGGATGTTATGTATGCCAACACTAAGCTATGTAATGGTCAAAATAGTGATGCATCAAGCCCCATGGGGAAGGTTTTGTAACTAGTAAGCCAAATGTCCCAAAATAAAGTACTTTAGTAAGACCATGAGCGAAGTCCAAAGATCCATACGAGCTAATATATATATTCCCGAAGCCAATGATGCATGCAAGAACCATAGAACTATATGAAAGGAATTGTGATATTTCAATTAGTCTTATATGCCAAGGATCCATTGAGCCAAGACAATGTATTTTTGAAACTCAATGTCTATGAAAATCCATGTAAAGGTTATACTTGGAAGATGTATTCTCTCAAGGCAAAGAGAATATGTGCATGTATTAATTATAAAATACATGCCTACTATCAAGGTATAGATCGAAATCCAAACCAAAGTACACATGAAAAATAGAAGACAAATATAAAGTTCAAGAGTAAGCAATCCAAGGACAAGAAGACAATAAGAACTAGGAGCTAATAGAGCAAGAGTCTATGGAGAGCCTAAAGCAAATGAAAGAGAACATCAAACATCAACTAGATGAAAAACCTCAAAACCCTTGACCATGACATAGATGCAACAATTGTTTGCAAAGTGATTCAAAAGAGTGGCCTTGGCAAACAACATAGAAGAGTGGGTTTTACATAAATGATACATAAGATAGTGATACATATTAGATAAATGTTGAAACAATAATGAAATTGATAGTGTGTAATATATGACTACTAGAATGTTCTTGTTCAAACGAGAGAGAGAGAGAGAGCACAAAGAGAGAGTACACATAGGCAAAGAATGTGTGTACATGTGTACACACGTAGAACAAAGAAAGCCACAACAAACATGCACATGCGTGCGCAATGCGCACGCACGCACACACAATGTGTGCATATGTGAGAGCAAACGATATTCAAAAAGGAAAAACTTGTAAATACCAAGGATGATATTACATCATAGTAGTTGAAATACAAAACACTTGAGAGCAAGCGCTTCCTAATAGCAAGGAGTTGACATATGCAACTTTCTATTCATGGATACTAGTAAGCTTATAAACTACTGTAGGAATAGCTTGAATTCCCCAACCTCCCTTCGTAGCATCGCTACATGCTCCCTCAACTCAAGAAATGTATCATACCATACATTGATGCATTAAAGAGGTGACCTCTCAATTGTCTCTAGCTAATTTATATTCTCTGAATCATTAAAGAAGGTGCACAATTTCTCTCTTGTGCCATAGGCTACGAGAAACATTGGATTGACTTCCTCCCATCGGAAAGTCCTCCAATGTCTCGTAAAATTTTCCAAAAACTTTCTACTCTAACATAGCTCCTCCTCAAAGTGCGACCACTTCTTTAATACAACACATCTTAAGAAGGGCTTTTGAAAATGTTCTTTTCTTCGTAGAGCCAACCATGCACACACACATTACACACTTTACTATTTTGTGCACAATCGAGTTGTACTTTTGCATGTCCATGCTTGCTATAGGCGTATTGAACACAATGTCTCAAAGGACACACGAATAGTTTGTTGTTACATCACCATTTAAAGCCATCTTAGTAAATGTTTTGAAAATGGAAAAGATAACAATTAAACATAGAACTCCATACCAATACTAACTGAGAAAAATGAACAACTTTCATGAAGAAAGACAACTCAAATCTTTAAATTTTTACCACAAATGAAGATAAGAAACCAATGAAGGCAGATAGAAAATGAGAACTCTTTTAGAGGAGATATTGTCACATAATAGTCCAAAAAGAAATAGAAGTTATATCTCAATTCCAAAACACTCAGTGCTACACATATAAGTAGCAAGATAAGTACAATCAAAATCAAGATGATATGTAGCTCATCAAGGACTACAAAACCTTAAACCTCTTCATACATATTTTTAAGGGCACCACCTCCTCGTGCAACATTATCACATCCTCTCTCATTAGGGTGAAAGGAAGAGTGTAGCCACTCCTACATATGGTGGGCTCTCAAGGAGAGTCCTCTTCCTAGATGACCTTTGACATATTATCAAAGATATATGCAAAGGGATTCGGTTCTAGGGGTTCACATGGACTTTATCTATAGTTTAAAAGACCACATATTAAATATGTTCTCCACATAAGCATTCAAGGCTCCATAGTCCTTTGCTAATGAATTATAATTTTTTTTGAGTGATGTCAAGTGCCTCGAACCATTACCTCAATTGCTATAATGATATGATACATATAGAACCCAACATTGCCTATTTTAAATAGTCCCTTGGGTGTAGACTTTCAAAATCTCGTGTGCACATTTTTTCATGCTCTCTTCAGAGCACATAAGCTCTTTTGCAATTCCATTTATATCATTAACACCCGAACATCCCATATTTTTCATTCCTACATATATTGTAAGAAAGAATAAGTATGTGAAGGTGAGTGAATAAAAAAAAACATGGCACGCATGTGCACAGAGAGAGAGAGAGAGAGAGAGAGAGAGAGAGAGAGAGAGAGAGAGAGAGAGAGAGAGAGAGAGAGAGAGAGAGAGAGAATGTCGGTTGAAGATCCGCTATTATGCCCCCTAAATTTGCCTCAGCCAGAGGTCCAAGCTAATGGGTCTCTTCAGTTCATGCTGGCCACTTCCAATCATCTTATGTCCGATTATTTTCATGCTAATGAGAGTAAAGCTAACTCTTTTTTGGAAGGGGATCATGTAGATGCAGTTATGGGAACAGAATTGGTTCTACAACAGATTGCTGCCTTCCATGAGAGGGCAGCCATCTTTTATTTTACAGAAAGGACTCCCTTGATCACAAGGATTCGTACATGGCTCGTCTATGCTTGTAAATGTTCAACAAGCCCAAGAAGATGCTCTAGGGCATGTGCATGCTCCTCTTGTCGAAGAGATTTATGATGATCCCAAGGGGTTTTTTGAGGTGCTTTTTCGCTCCTCAGAAGTGCCGTCATTCATTATGCAGTGCATCCCTTTGTTTTTGGATGGGCAACTGGTTCACATGGTCCCTTGGAGGCCCATGGCCGAGTTTCAGGAGGTGTTGAGGCAGGCATGCCCTATTTGGGTGGAGGTGGTTGATTTCCCTGTGCATCTTTGGAGACTCCTCCCTTTGGTCTTGAGAACCTTAGGCGATGTGTTGGTAGAGCCTTGCCTGGCTTCCCACAGTTGGAATAGGGCATGCATGCTTTGGGACATAGGAAAACCTCGCCTGTCCAAAATTCATTTTCAGGTTCCAGGACTGTAAACCTTGGTTTATGAGTTGAAATGGCAAGACATTGTTTCTGATGCGGCCAATTGGGCCATTTTATTTTGGAATGTGACAAAAATTCGGAGGTTTTGCAGCAATCTATAGATTCAGACATGGATATGGAAGATCACCATCCTCCCCACATACATTAGTAGCTTCAAGTTGATCTTGAAATGCCTCCCCAACATGGTCGTGATGAAGGTAAAAAGGAGATTCCTCAAGTGGGCCCTAAGCACACTTCCCTTCCGGTCGACCGGAATGTGTCTTCTCGGGAAGATTCTTGGGTATCGGTGGTTAGACGTAATGTAAGACAAGCATCTCGTTCTCGGCTTCTGCCCATCCATCGCCACACCCTATCACTCGGACCTTTCAATGTAGAGATAGGGGGTTTTATATGAATCCTCAATCTTCACATGCTCCAATCGGGGATGATAAAAGGAATTCCAATTCTACTTTGTGCTTTGATATGCAAGAGAGGCTTGTGCCTCCTAGGGATGTTTTTCATTCACAGCAACAATAGTTTTCTTCTCGTGCTTCGATTGCTGGTTTGTAAAGGGCGGACCTTGTAGATGTAATCCGAAGCGAGATGGAAAGATTCCAGGTAGCCAAAGCTATAGATGTAAAAGGGAAAGGAAAAGCGGTGGTTCAATAGTTTTCTCATTTTCAATTTATTATGAGAATTGCTTTGTGGAATGTGAAAGGTATCTCTTCACGTAGTAAGCGGTATCAATTGTGGAAAGTTGTGTTTGCTGGAAAGTGGGATGTATTTTGTGCGATGGAGCATAAACATCATGCTTTGGCTGGATTCTCCTATGTTTATAAGGATCATGTTGTTTTTTTCAATGGTCAAGCTCCATATAAATCTAGAGTTATGTTGGCTGTCAAATCCTGCCTACAACCATCACTGGTTTCTCAAGGCCCTCGAGGCCGATTTGTAATTCTGGAGATATTGTATGAGGGAGAGGTTTTGTGGTTGGTGGGTGTGTATGCTCCTTCCACAGTAAGGGAGTGTCATCAGCTTTGGGATGACATGCACTGCCTTTCCATGGCTTGCCAAGGTTTTGAGGTTTTGTCATGGGCGACTTTAATGCATGCCTATTTGGGGATCAGGCTACTTCTCTGCACTCAGTTATGGATAGTCCTGAGCGACATGCTTGGGATGCCCTTGCACCTGGATCTTTGAAGCAGCACATGTGGTCATGGATGTATCCATCACAATCTGGTTATACCTTTTGATCTTTGCAACATCCTAACACCTGACTGGATTGGATATATATTTTTCACAGTGATTCCTTTCTTCATGTAGTTATTGACATGTGGGTGGAACGACAGCATGTCTTATCAGATCACTACCCTTTGGTCTTGGAAATGACCCATAGACTTGTTCATGTATTTAAGGCTCTTCTTGCTCGATTGCCACTTTGTTTTAATCAATCTTTTCTGCAGCAGAATCAAATTTTGGAATATGTTCAGCAACTGATTGCTTCCTTTAGCTTGAAGGTCCTATCTGGAGGGAGGGATGCATGGGCTGTTTTTAGGGACAATGCCCAACAATTATCCCGTTAGTATGGTATTCAGCAGGCTTCCTCTTTACGAGTTGAATTGCAGAATGCCCAATCTTTATTGGCCCACTCCTCATCTTTAAGTCAATCAGGGGATTCTAATGACGAATTGATCACATGCATTGAATGGTTGAAAGGCAGGTTCATTCTCTTCAAGAACAAGAATATGCAAAATACAAACTGTTGGCAAGAGCAGAAGCTTTATATGATAATAATTGCCAATCCCATCAATTCTTTGCTCGCCTACACTAGAAATATACTAGGAAAAATATTGTGCACTTAATGGATGAACAGGGTGTTATGGTGACGAATGTGGTTGCCATCATTCGTATGTGTGTTGACTTTTATAAGTCCTTGTTGGGACCGCAAGAGAATTCTTCTGATGCTGTCCTCTCTGCTCACTGCTATATTTCTGAGTTGGTAAGCAACTAGGTCAAACCAGAATGGGTGGACTTAATGGAGGCGGATATTTCAAAAGATGAAGTGGAAGAAGTGCTATTCCATCTACCCCGAAGGAAAAGCCCTGGCTGGGATGGGCTTCCTAATGAGTTGTTTTCAGCTAATGTGCAGCAGCTTAAAGACCCATTGACTCGCTTGTGCCAGCAAGTGTGGAACTTTGGTACCATGCCATTTGATTGGAAGATTGTTGTCATTTGGTTGTTGCCCAAGGTTCCCTCCCCTACCCTTTGAAACAATGGAGACCTATTCCCGTTATGGGTTCGTTATATAAAATCTTCTCCAAAATCATTGCGAAAAAATTGTAGAAAGTTTTTTTGCACCTAGTTCATCCATGTCAATATGGTTTCATTAAAGGTCAGAATATCATGCATAACATCTTGAATGTTCAACTAGGAATTGACTATGCTAAAGCTTCAGGACAGCAAGAGGTAATGCTTCAGCTCGATATTGAGAAGGCATTTGATCATGTTAGTTGGCCTTTTTTGTGGCAATTATTGTCTACAATGGGATTTGGCCCTCGCATGGTTTCTCTTGTTGACATTATTGGCAAGGGAGCTGTAGCTCGTATTGCTCTTAATGGAGGGATCACGGAAGAAATTGCCTTATCTCGATCTCTTAGGCAAGGCTGCCCTCTCAACCCTTTGCTGTTTGCTTTGGTCACTCACCCGATGCTCTCATTGTTGGACAAGTTGGCCAATCAAGGCGAGATAGTTAGCTTGACTCTTCCCAGTGGTACTCAACTTGTGGGTCAATCTTTGGCAGATGATTCTTTTATGTTCCTTAAGGATGATTGCACTAATGTTAATTGGGAAATGGTGGCATGGAATCTTTTTTCTTTGGCATCTGGTCTTCATATTAATATGTAGAAATCTACACTTCTCTCCTGTACGGAGACTGATCTGCAAGCCCTGGCATGGAATTGTGATCCCAAAGGGAAATATAACCAGACACTTGGGATATCCTATTGGGGTGGAGGTAGGCACCTTGGGCCTTACTGGATTGGATGGCCTCTCGGATTCATGACAGATTCATGTACTTGAAATCTCAAGGCTGACCTTTACGTGTCAGATTGAAAGTTGTTCAAAGTATTATGATCAGTATGATATCGTTCTTTTTGCCACTTCTTCCCTGGACTAAGAAGTCCCTTTTGGAACTTGTTCAGCCTATCATGTTTATGTTGTGGAAAAAGAAGGGGAATCGGTTGGGTCAAGTTTGGATTTCGTGGCAGCATGTGACTAGGCCTAAACGAATGGGGGGAGTAGCCCTGTTGGATGTTAATTAGCATATGAAAGCCTTGAGGTTGGCCCTTTTGCATGTGCTATGTGTATAGAGTCATCCTTGGTCGGACATTGCAAAAATTTTCATTGAAAAGATTGGTATCTCTCATGGTAATATGGTTGTTTGTGCCTCCTGGTGGGATGTGCTCAACTCGTCAAGACCAATTAAGACCACCCAGTCTTTTCTCCTTTCTCATTTGATTGCATCCTGACAGGAGATCTTATGTTTTTCAGTTTGGCGCCCTCCTGAGATTTGCAAGGAGGCGAATTCACAGCAATGAGAGGTCTTAGCCTCCTCCAGGTTATTGGATTGGCCGGACAAAGATTTGCATAGACTCAAGTTTAATTAGATGGCTAGTTTGGGGTTGCAGACAGTTTTTGACGGTGTTATTCTTGGGCAGTCCTGTCTTTACTCATTTCGGTGTATTCGTCAACACTTTCAGGTACCCCGTGGATATTGTGATATTTGGTCATCCATACAGGTCACACTTCAGAGGTTCTTTCCTTTACTAGTGCTATAACCATTGTATCCATGGTGTGATTGGAAGTTTGTGATTCCAGATGATTTTGAGAAGAGGTGTGCTAACCAGATATACCATTAGATGGTGGAGGCCAAGAGATGGGTCACTACAAAGGTGAATAAATTATGGCATATTAGGGACGGAAAAAAGAAGTGGCAAGAAAGATTCCTTCATCTTTGGAAGTCTAAGGTTCCCTATCAGCAGGGAAAAGTCTTCTCGTGGATTGCTAATTGGTGGTCTTCCAACTGGAGAGGTGTTGCGTGCCCGAAAGATCTTTGCTAGTCGTTGTGTATTTTGCACTACATGTGATGAAACATTGCTTCATCTTTTTTCCTCTTATCTAGTAGCGCGACCGATTTGGTGTTTTATTTCTAGCGTCTAGCTCTCGACGACCTTAGCTCCGGATAACAATCCGGTCATGGATCATGGGAAAGCTGCCCTCCGTGTCTTCTTTGCATTCTGATTATTCTTGCATGTTCCCGTTCCTTAGATGGAATGCCTTATGACATATTTGGCGAACTCGGAATGCCTTTCTTTTTGATTCAGTCTCAGGCAGTGGCCCGTATTCGAGGTTTAGTGGTATGGTAGATTTCTTCTATGATATCAGCTGACTTGGTTCTTCCTGACATTGCTGCCCATTGGCTGGTCATTGTTCGCTCTACACCAGTAGTGTGATTTTCTCTTTGTGTCATAGTCCTAATAGTCTTTCGTCACTTTCTTTGAGGACTTGATGGTCTGATGTAACAGAATGTAAACATAGCGAGAGAGAGAGAGAGAGAGAGAGAGAGAGAGAGAGAGAGAGAGAGAGAGAGAGAGAGAGAGAGAGAGAGATCCTAGATTTTCTATTCCAAACATATCATCCAACATCAATGTAAAAATATCAATCCTTTCATATAAACATCTAATCTTTAACATTAATGTAAGAACATTTTCTAGAGTATGGGGGTGTGTGTGGTGTCTAGAGAGAGGGAGGGAGAGAGAGAATTATTATTAATACATTAATGTACCATCAAAATCCAAAACAATTATAGCTTGAATTTAGATTTTCAAAAACCCATGTACATTATTGCAAGGTGAAATACAAATGTAATTGAACTTGACTAGCTATATTCATCAATAGTCTAGTGCAAAATGTATTAAAAGTCTAAAGTCTCCATGAAAATTTATAGAATCAACATGATTAAAGTATGCCTTAAGAAAGTTTGAGTAGCTTCTTTGTCTTAAAGGGTTTTATTGCAAGGAAGAAACTATGCTTTGTTGCCAAAATGGTCAATAGAGTTCAAACTATTCTCATCTTGCATTGTGGCATATCATTGATTGTAAAGTCCTATGAAATGCATCATGAAGGAGATGTAGAATTAAGAAGAGGCATTAATAAGACATGTTATAAAGAAATGAGCTATACCATTCTTAAGATTAGGCAAAAAATAAATTTGATGCAATAATGTGGAATCTGGGCGCTGTGCCTATGTGTCCATGATATGGGGCTTAATGTCCTTTTTTTGGAACAAAATATAATGAATAAAAAATTAGCAAAAAGCTTGTGGATGTTGTGTTCATGACATTATTTTAGAACAAGATTTAATGAATAATGAATTAAGATAAGCGATTTTTTCCATAAAATGCCACCACACTATGGAAAGCACATTCAAGTTTCATTAATGTTTGATTCAATGAAATCTTTGTTGTGCATTCCAACAAAATTAAGATCATGAATGTGTTTACTAGGGTTCAAATAATTCTTATCTTGAATTGTGGCATATCGCTAATGATAAAGTCCTATGAAATGCATCATGAAGGATACATTATATTGAAGAAAATGAATTAATAACACATAGTATATTCTAGAACAATGTTGAACAAAGCATGTTATAACAAAATGAGCTATAAGATTAAGCCAAAATAAATTTGATGCGAGAATGTGGAATGTGGGTGCTATGCCTATGTGTGCATGATATGGGGGCATAAAACAACCACACATTATGGAAAATATCAATATGGGCAATCCCAAAGAATAAGACTAATGGCTAGTTGTCATCACTGGTTCTAAGAAAGACTTTAAGTGAAAGCTTAACTCCCACTCACAACCCATGTATTGATGGGTTTAGTATTCCGTTCTTGTTAACATGCTATAACACATTACCCAAAATACAAAATTGCTTAAAATAATGAGTCTTGGCCACTCAATTGAAGGAAAGAGGGGCTTTAGCCATAGTCTCTCCATCACACTAGTCCCTCTCACTATAAAATGACTAAACGATTATATTCAAGCCTAATTGTCTTGCTTTCCACCATAAATCTTTGCAATTTTCCTTTGATCTTCAAGATAAAACTTACAATGCAATTCATTAATCTCTAATGACAACCACTCATCATTATCATTAGACTCCAACAACTCTTCTAATGATGCAATAATGCAATTTTTTGATGTCGATCCATGTCTATTGACTAGGGTGCGAATGGCAAGGCTTCATGCTTCTGACATTGCTACAAACTTTGTTGACAATGTTGACTATTATTGAGAAAACTCTAGATATATGCATCCAAAATGCATGTATCTCGTCGCATGATGAAGAAAGCGAAGATGGCGATGCCTTTCTTTTGCAACAACTCCCTTCTTTATAGCTAGCTATTGGTGTCATGAAATATTGTCGCTTCTAACCATCACTTGTATCTTGGTATTTGTGAAGTCCAAATCATCAATAAACTAGTATAATCATTATGTTTCCTTTGTATATATGGATGATGCATGATGCATAGAGGTTTTTCATCTTCTTGTCAAATTGTTTGATCTTGTTGTTTACTTGTTCGCCAAACAATGACTTGTGCCAAGGCAAGATTCCACTATATCTTTAGAATGTGTTTAGTAGAATATTTCTAGTGGAGTGAAAAGTGACCATTGTATTCCTTCATCTCTCATTTGGCATGCATTGCATCAATGTCTCTAAACATGTTGGGTGCAGATGCTCTATGGATATTGTTGTTTGACTTTGCATGATCTTTGGAACAAAATTGAAGGCAGTTGTTGCAATGGCCTTAAAAAGAGCCTAAGTTTATGGAGGTGAAGAAGGGGTTTTAAGCTCTTCATTCATTTCCCAATTTTTGTGGGGCCATTGATGTGACCTACCTAAAGCTAAACTTGCTTCTCCTTGAAAATGGTACTATTGGTATAATCGCTATGGATACTATAGCATGATTGTCCAAGGAATTGTGGATGTAGGGATGTATTTTCTCAATGTGAACATTGGGTGGCCAAGATTCACTCACAACACGAGTGCTATTAGATTTATTTATCCTCGTGTGTGAACATACATTATTGTGTGTACAAGTGCGTATTTAAATACACCACTTAACATGAAATAAGGATCAAAGATATAAGTGAATACCTTAGCATATATATTTAGACCCTATCACTTGTGTTATCATCCCATGTATCACAAACTATGACATGAATCTACTTAGCTTGTTGTGTATGTGGAAGAGCTCTCTCTCTCTCTCTCTCTCTCTCTCTCTCTCTCTCTCTCTCTCTCTCTCTCTCTCTCTCTCTCTCTCTCTCTCTCTCTCTCTCTCTCTCTCTCTCTCTCTCTCTCTCTCTCCATGGAGTTCCATCCACCATAGCATGTTGGTTCATTTCCATGAGCTCCATACCCAAGAGTGGTATTAGAGCAGTCTTCCATGTTGACAACTTAGACACATGTTGCCTTGATAGCTCAGCCCTATGCATGCATTTGTCTTTTGCTACCCAATTTGTAGTCTCTAACCAATAGTGACTTGCATGCACATTTGCTTGACTGCTGTCTCATTTACCCTCAAATAGCTATTGCAGAAGAAAAAGAGCAGCAACAACAGAAGAAGAAGAAGAAGTGAGGTGTTGACCATTCCATCAATCTCATCATGCTCCCAAATCTATCAGTCCACCGTGTCAGGACAAGCTATTAGAAGCAACACATCACCCATGCCACTCTACTTGTGCCCCCTACACCTGTCTGATGTGCATGCATTGCCCATCACGTTGATTATTGAGGCAACGACCCGCCTACCTCATGCGCCTTCATTTGCCTGCTGACTCCTACATGTGCTGCACACCACTCAAGATTTATTGCCGCTTTCTACCATTGATCCCAGCTGCGCTGGATGGCCGCATATTCTTCATCACTGTGCCCAATCTCTACCGAGTGTCGTTTCGCTACATGCCACATCATCGAGTCTTCGCCGCCATCCATCGATTCATTTAACCTAGTTGCCCAAGATACAATTCTTCCAATATACTATTTTTATTTCATTTTCACAAGATTAAGCATGTAAAAGAGACAATTCTCACTGCAAACAAAGTAACTGGAAAATACAAGAGTATACCAAATATGCCAAAGAAACCATAGCCAAGGTGGCTAGGCATGAAAATTTATTGCCATGGATGGTTGAGAATCAAAGATGAATGCTGCAACAAGATACTCACCTCTTGCTATGGTGGACATAGGTACACACCCCTATGATAGGTGGGAGAAAGGATCCCTCAATCTTGTATTCTTGAAAATGGCCAAAAAGATCCTTCACATGTTACATCTCCACCGTTTATACCAAACCCTAACATATTCTAGACTAAGGTATTTTATGCTTTATTACAAGCAATCCCGGCTAGAAGAGCTTTGTCCTCAAAGCTGAATTGGGAACAAATTATAAGGATGATTACAAGGATAGCTTGAAGCATATGGAATCATGCTGAAGTAGAGCTCTTATGTTGATGAAGAAATGACCATGTAAATGAAACACACTACTGTAAGCTGTCCAAAACAGGCTGTATACAAAATTGGCCATATCTTGAGCTAGAAATGTCTGATTTCCATGTGCTATATATAGAAATGTAGGGGACAACATGTAGTATCCAGCCATGCCTTCAAAATCAAATTTTGATGAGGATAAGGCAGTTAACTTTCCGACAGGAAATTATTATAGCAAGCTGTTTACTGTTCTATTCATGAACTGTCCTCTTGTATAAGCCATGGAAATTGCTCCAAGTATGATGCTTGTTGCCAAGAAGATTCTTTGATAGGCAAACCTTTCCATTTGATAAGGTATTCCACAAGAATTCGGTTCCTTAGAACCTTTTCCCTCTTACCACGGGCTCATAGATGATCAAACAATCATCATCCAAGGGAGGGAGTTCTTCAAGAACTTGGATTTGAGGACCAACATACTTTTTAAGCTGAGATACATGAAAAACATTATGAATTATTGTGCTTGAAGGTAAATCAAGATGATAATAAAGATTCCCAACTCGTTTGACAATGCGGTAAGGACCATAAAATCTATGAGCAAGTTTATTGTGCCCTCCTTTGAGAGAAGTATATCGTGACTTGGGAACCTTCAAGAATACCCAATCATCTTCCTCAAACTCCACATGTCTTCTTTTCTCATCCACATAGGCTTTCATGGTCTCTTGAGCTTTTCAAATGTTGTCCTTGCATTGCTTCATAAGAGCCTCCATCTTTTCTAACTCCTCACGAGCTTGTGGATTCACATCTTCAGGATTAAGGTAGAGGGTACTTGCACTTTGTAACCATATAGAGCTTCAAAAGGAGACATTCCAATACTATATGATAAGTATTGTTATAGCAAAACTCCCCAAGGTGAAGCCAATGGTCCCAAGCATTTTGTGTGTCATGGCAAAAGTGCCGCAAGTATACCTCTAACCATTTGTTAACTCTTTCTGTTTGCCCATCGATTTGCAGATGGTATGCTATACTAGGAGTCAATAGAGTCCCCATTGAAGAGAATAAACTCTCAAAAAGCTACCCATAAACTTAGTGTCTCAATTGGACACAATCTTCATTGGCATTCCATGAAGCTTGAAGATAGATTCCATAAATTGTTTAGCCACTTGCTTTGTTGTAAATTGAGCTTTGGTAGGGATGAAATGGGCTGATTTAGTCAATCGGTCTACCACCACATAAATGCTATTCTACCCATGCTTTGTTGTAGGTAATCCCACAATAAAATCCATGGTAATATCAGTCCACTTACTATGAGGAATAGGAAGTGGCTAAAGTAAGCCGTCGGGTAGAAGAGAAGAGTACTTGTTTTGTTGGCATGGAAGACATTGCATAACAAAATCCTTAACATCCCTCCAAATACCCTTCCAATAGAAACTCTTATGGATATTATCAAAGGTTTTGAATAGCCCATGTTGTCCCGCTAAAGGCGAAGAGTGCATCTCATGCAAAATACGGTATTTGAAAGAAGATTGTGGTGTCAAGTAGACTCTACCATGATACCATAGAAGACCGTTATGCCATTTGGAATTGGAATACTCTTCTCCTTTGCCTTGATGAAATTCCTTCATCATCTTTGATGCTTGCTCATCAAGCAAATACTC
Organism: Lygodium microphyllum; assembly: GCF_053477565.2. Taxonomy (NCBI): domain Eukaryota; kingdom Viridiplantae; phylum Streptophyta; class Polypodiopsida; order Schizaeales; family Lygodiaceae; genus Lygodium; species Lygodium microphyllum. The sequence goes on from NC_141163.1 coordinate 114,486,282, forward strand.
TTCTTGAATATCATTGATCCAATCCTTATGCACAATTGAAATTGTAGAGATGGAGCATGTCCACATTCTTCATAAAGCATCCGCTACAATGTTGTCTTTTCCAGCCATATAGGATATTTCAAAATCATAGCTTTGAAGAGTAGCTAGCCACCTCTGTTGTTTAGGAGACAAATTTTGTTGGAAAAGGAAATATTTCAGCACATGGTGGTCACTTTTAACCTTGAAATGGCCGCCATATATATAATGATGCCACTTTTTAATAGCATGAAAAATTGCCAACATCTCTTGTTCATAGACATGTAGTTGATGCTCCTTATCATCAAGCTTACGACTCTCATATGCTATAAGTCCATGGTCTTGATAGAGAATAGCCCCAACTCCTCTTCCACTAGCATCCATGCATATAGTGAATTCCTTAGAGAAATCCGGGCAAACAAGAATATGTGTTAAAATTAAGAGAGATTTCAGCTCGTTAAAACTCTTGTCGGCTATGGAGTCCCAAAAGAAATACTCTTTCTTTAGCCTATCAGTTAGAGGAGTTGCCACATGAGCATACTTTTTGATGAATCTTCTATAAAATGATGATAATCCAAGGAATCCCCGCAAAGAGATAGAAAAAGTCAGTGTAGACCATTCTTTAACACACTTCACTTTGTTAGGATCCACTCTTATCCCTTTTTCTCCCACAGTGTAACCTAGATATTCCACTTCTTTTTCCATGAAAGAACACTTTGACATTTTGGTAAAGAGTGTGTGTCTTCTTAATATGTCAAAGACCTCTCGTACATGCATCAAATGCTCCTCCTTGGACTTGCTATAAATGAGAATGTCATAAAAAAATACTAGGATTGTTTTGTATAAGAGAGGCTGCAATATTTTGTTCATGAGAGCTTGAAAAGTGGTGGGGGCATTTGAGAGCTCAAATGGCATGACCAAGAAGTGGTATAACCCTCTTTTGGTCCTAAAGGTTGTTTTATACTCATCTCCTTCCTTCATTCGAATTTGGTGATAGCTTGAACGAAGATCAATCTTGGTGAAGACCTTTGCATCCTTAAGTTCATCCAAGAAATCATCAATACATGGAATCTAGTATCTATTCTTCATCGTGGACTTGTTCAACTCTCTATAATCAATGCACATGCGGAAAGATCCATCATTCTTCTTTACCAAGAGTACGGGAGAGGCAAACAGAGATTGACTTGGCTGAATTAGACCCATTTGCAGCAACTCTTTGACTTGTCACTCCATCTCTTCCCTTTCAAACTTTGACAAGCGATAGGGAGGTTTGTTGATGGGCTTGGTATTAGGCAACAAGTCGATACGATGATCAATCTCTCGCTTTGGAGGCAAAGATGATGGTGGCTGAAATAAATCTTTGTACTCCTCCAATAGCTCTTCCAACCTTGGATCATTTTTCTTTGAAGAAGAAGATGGCTAATTTGGTGACTGCTCTTCATCTACTTTTGCAAGCAAAAGAGTGAAGATACATGATTGTGCATTGATTTCTTTTCTTAATTTCTTCATGGATATGAGTTCCAACTATTTTTTACCAATGCTCTTCAATTCTATATGCTGTCTATTCCATTTGAACTCCATTTGCATGTTCTCTAAGTCCAATGAAAAATTTTCAATGGACTTTAATCAATCGCAGCCAATGACAATATCAATAGGTCCCATTTCCAAAGTAATCAAGTCCACTTATATGGTACATGAAGGAGATAGAGTAATAGGAGTTTGTAGGCACACTTCATTGCTTGACTCATAAGCTCCATTCGCAACTTGGATCTTCAATGGCACTTGCATTTGTTGATGTAACAATTTCAGCCCATGTAAAGATTTGGTATTTATGAAGCTATGGGTGCTACGCATGTCTATCAAGAGATGAACCACTTTGCCATTGATCAGCCCTTCAAGTCGAAGGGTATAGAACCCTTACATCCAGTCCATGCATCATGAGAAATGGCACATAAAGAACCACCCGGATCAAAAGGAAAGCTGTCCACAATGTTATAAAACTCATCATTGGTTCCATCATCCTCATCATGCATGTCTTCAACCAAAGGGTTTGCATCCACTTGAAACACATTTGCCTCTTGATTCTCTTGTTCTTCATCTTCACCCGGTTCATCAGTGATGACAAAATTGAGCTTGCTATTTTTAGATTTACATTTCAACCTATGGTCTTGTGTCCACTTCTCTCCACACTTAAAGCATAAACCTTTGGCCCGTATGTCCCGAATTTGATCATTAGAAAGGACCTTGCTGTAAGTGATGTTTTGAGATCCCTTTTGTGTATTTTTAGTCCTTGTAAAAATCTGTTTTGCTTGAGTCGTATTTCTGAAAATTTTCCCCTATTTTTGTGCATAATTTCCACCCTGTTTTGAGGTATAAACAGTAGGAAAGATTGGTACTTTGCTGTTATAACTGTTGGGACTGTTATACCCCCTGTTTTCTTGCCTAAAAGTGTCCTTTGGCTGGTTGAAATAAGCTCCAAACTTAGAGGACTGATTTGATGAAGAATGTCATGCACCTTTAGGCTGAAAACCCATTGAATCTTTCCTATATTTCTATCCATACCTTTTAGCATATTGAATAGCATCATGAATGCTCTTGGGCTGCATTGCACCTACTTCTGAGGGCTAGATCTAAACCAAAGATATATTTGTTTAATTTTGCCATATAATCAATTCCATCAATGTACATAGAGAGGTTGAGGAACATATTGGAGTGGTCACGCACGGACACGCCTCTTTGTTGAAGATCATACCATCTTCGTTGCAACTTTTCCTTTTCCATTGGAGAAACAAACACCTCAAACATTGCCTTTTTAAAATATTCCCATGAAGCAAAAGTATGACCAACTCTTTGTATGTATCTCCACCATGTATGAGTGTACCATTCAAGATGGAGTGTCACAAAGTAGATCTTAGCTTCATCATGGCGAGGGAAAAGAGTGAAGTACATCTCTAGTTTGTTTACCCATTCTTCTAACTCCGTTGGAGATGCATTATTCCCCTTGAAGTTGAAAATGGTGATTTTCTCTTTGTATTCCCTCTCATTATATGTTAGCTGAAAATTGTTAGAATGCTGTCCAAAACATGGTTGTCTCCAAGATTCTCTATGCATTGAATCCCTTCCAAAGGAATTTGGCTTAGAAGCATTATTGCCTTGATTTTGTTTAAATCCAAATGAATGATGCTGTCCACTAGTAGGCTGACCATAGATTGTGTTCTCTTTGTTAGTGATGTCTTGAAATGACCTTCTTTCTTCAAATCTTCCATGGAACTCTTAATTCTCCATTTCTCTTAAGTCTTCATCCCCTACATAATTTGCCTCATGTCTTGGTTTAAAATGTGGACGGGCTTAATACTTTGATGGTTGACCATAGGTATTCTTCAATGTAGAAGGTTCTCCTCTCTCAAAAGTGGACATGATTGGTTGATCAATCCCTTTCCCTTTCACATTAGATGGTTGGATGAAGTATTTTCACCATGAGTGGTGAGTCTATTTGGAGAAGAGGGTGTATTTTGAACCTTGATGGGCTGATAATACCTCATCAAATCCATTTTTCATAGTCTTTGCTACTATATTTTCAAACCCATATTGCATGAACTTGACCAATTGTTGACTACTCTCATTCATTGAATTGGTTGTCTTTTTCATATTTCCCATTGAATTAGAAATTTTTTCAAATCCATCATGCATTCCAATGCTCATCATATGTAACTCATTTGAAAGTGTAGGATCCCCAAAAGGTTCATGGAATGCTTGGTTCTCATCATTTCCAAGTTGTACACTATGGGCATTACCAACACTTACACCATCATCATGTTGGTCTTGATTTCAAGCTTCATTAGTGTTATTTTTTTCATTGGCATACTCTCTAATGTCTTCTTGAATTGTCTCCATCACTTGGTCTTTCCTTTTGCCTTTGGCCATTGGAAATGGTTACAGTAATAATGGACTGTCAATCATAAAATCCCTTGTATATCTCAAAGTATTACTTCAATCGCGATGCTTAGTAGCTCCAAATAAATCTTATGATGTAGGGATATAGACATTTGAAGAGATTTCAACTTGGGATGAAGGTCTTAGGTGAAATACTGACAACCAGTGAGTCCATGTTATGCTATTCAGGAGCTATCCAACTGTACTCATTGTCGCTAAAATTGAAATATCTTGAGCTACAGATGTCAGATAGCTGAACTTCTTGATTCAAATTGAAGCTTATTATGCCCTCTATCCAACAAGCTATCAAGTTCTAATTATAGATATATACATAATTTTTTGTAATAAGATCTTTATTGTTGTCCTGGAATTTCCTGCAACTTGTCAATAACCTGTAAGTGCCTTATTTGGAACTGTAGGAGTTCCCTGTGTAAGAATAAACCCTGCAAACCCCTGTAGATAATTGGAGAGGGTAGTGGGAACCTGTAGGGCTCAATAATAACTTGTAAATAGTGGGTACCTACTGTATAAACCTGTGGAAAACTGTGACCTTGTAGGTATCAAAAGAGTATGAAATGCCATGTTCTTGTTTGTGCCAATAGAACTTCTAACACCTGTAATTCCCTGATGTAACTGAAATGTCTTTGCCAATCACTATCAAATGGATGTACTTGCACCTGTACCTAAACTTGAAAAAAGTACGTGGGCTCCGAGACTACGGGACGTGTGCAAAGTTCCTCCCGTGTCGGGTTGTGCACCCCATTAGGGTCATAATTGGGAAGGGAGGGTCATCTCTCGTTTGTCTTCCCAACTCGCCCAGCATCCGCTTTTCCTCATGGGTATCAACATGGGAAGTACATTCTAGGCTAAGAAAACAATGATGCTATCCATAGACGGAAAAAGCCATTGATTCTTTGATGAAATGCAAGTGGAAAATGGAAAATTTTGCTAAAATTGGAAGAGCTATGGATAGGGAACTACCCTTTGCAGTGACTCACTAATTTACAATATTCCACTTACCATTTTCATTGGCATTTTTCAGTCCTAAGCGTCAATATTAGTTCCACCAAGTCATGTACAAGTTAGGCACAAAATATGAGTAATGAATCACTCTATGCAATCATTTGGGCATCAATTTGTGAATGGGCAAAGTTGGAAATCAGTAAACTACATCAATCAGCCCTAGGTAGGGTACTATATGATCATGACATCAATGATTTACTCTTAATTTCTTCCCTTTCAGCAATCGGAAGGCTTGAACAAGTGGGTTAATAGGGAAATTAAGAGTAGAGAACAAGAATTACCTCTTGATTGTTGTTGAAGAATGGTAGATGAACCACAATCGGTCAATACTCCATAAAATCCATTATCAATTTGATCCAAATTGAAATATATAGGCCCAACTTTAAGCAAAATTTTTGCCCATAATGGTTGCTTCCATGTAATGTAGGCATTACTTCCAATAGAGAGCTCCAATGATTCAAGAGAATCCAATGCTTGAAGAAATATCCATAATGCCTTCTTGGAGTTGTAGTGCACAAAAGCCCCATGAAATTGAACCTTGTAAGACCAAAATTTTTGAAGAATTGAGTGGCTGCCCTTGTTTACCCGAATTCAAGAGAGCAAGAATGCTTCAAATCTCCTCAAAGGGCTCCAATGTCGGTTTTATTTCAAGCATAGAAGCTTCCCTTCATCTCTAGGAAGCCATATATCTTGAAATCCTCATCAATACTTCAAGAAATTCTTGAAATCATACCTGCTCGGTCATCTTTTAGGGTGTCTCTCCTCCCTCCCTCACAAGGACAGCATCCCGAAGCTTGCCATTATTTGAACCGAGAACAAGCATGTGGCTCCATGCTTCCTCCTTCCCTTTGCATAGCTCGCCGCTCTATCTTGTTGCATTTGCTTGCCATTTTAACAGCACAATGGTGCCTCCTTGCAGCCGTTTTGGCAAGCTACCATCTCCTTCTCGTCCAATGTAAATTTTGCTTTGAAAGCAATATAAAGGTCGCACAATGTTGGCTCAAATTGCTGCAAAGCCCGAGGTGAAATGCAGATCTCTGAGGCATGGAGTGGAGCATAGGGTTTTGATGATTGGCCAATCAAAGTTTCTGATGCCTTCTCTACATGGGGGGGGGCAAGGAATCGAAAGAAGCACAGGAAGAAGGGTGAGACGAGGGCAGGTTTTTATGATACACTTGAGATGTACCTTTTGTGGTCTATGGTGGCCATTAGCCAGCTAGTGCTTCTCATTTTGCTACTTTTGAGTGGAATGGCAAATGCACAAGGAAGTTAGGAAGATGCAGCCGCACTATTGGTCGTAAAAGCAGCCAAAGACGCTTGAGTTTGCAAGGAGCGCCATAGCCCGCAGTAGCTTTAGCAATATCCAAGTGCCGATCATCAAACAACTGACAAGGAAGCAATGGAAGAAAGGTTTGATCGATCACTTACTTCTGTGAGTCAGAAACTGTCAGGGTTTTCTATTTATAAGAACTCCTTTCGAGACCAACATCCTACATACCTCAGAAGCGCTACTTCAACCAAAACTTGCGATGTACCAAGTGCCATTTACAATATGCAACTGCAACAACAATGGTTGTAGCCCTATCTGAGCTCCATCTTAATTTCTTCTCCTTCTGAGAAAAAGGGACCTTATGGCTTTGCAGTCGATCGACTTCCTGATGGGAGGCATTTCTGTGGCCGTTTCAAAAACTCCAACTTCCCCCATCGAGCGTGTGAAGCTTTTGGTATCAATGGCATTGACATACTCCTCTACAACAAGCATCAAATGGAGTCCAAATATATCATATGGGTACTCTACATAAAGCTCATGACCTGTAGAAAAATGTTACCAAGCCATTTGATGGATGGAAGTTCCTAGAAGGAGATCTGAGTAGAGATTTCCATGGTAGCTTGTAGGGAAGCTTGAGAGAAAGAGGGAAGAGAAGAAGAAACCCTTGGTTAATAAAAAGTAAACCTGTTTACTCCTCTCTAATCCTTGTTTAACTCAAGTTAGTCCAATCTCCCTCAAAAACTGACCTATGAGTTGAAAGAGTTGCTATTTTTACCATAAAGCCCCCATGAACCTCCAAAATAGTGATGACTTGATGCAGATAGCCATGGCTAGCCACGGTTTGAACTGTACCTAGTCCTGTGACCAAGCTTTGTCCTCCCAGTTACCCTATATTGAGTCTGTGACTAGATCCACCATGAAAATGACCCTTCCCATGGATCAAAATCCATGCTCTAATACCAATGTAAAAGAGGCAATTCTCACAGCAAACAAGGGCTGAAGTCTCTGCCTCTGCGTGTGAAACCTTCTTTCTAGCAGGCAAGGTCGTAGCACCCTCGGTTTTTAGTGCGACTTTAGCTTCCGATCTCTTCTTTTTCCGCCTGTGGCTTTTCTTCCCTACCGAGGTTGCGTCAAGATTGCTAGGTCCTGGCAAAGAGATGCCCGCCTGCTTCATTTGGGCTCGGGTCATGACCCACAATGGAATAGGTGTGGCCTCCCTATCGAGGTTTTCGACACCAAACAGCCCCAATGGGACAGATGGCAAGTTGGCTGAGCTAGAGGATGGCTTTCGCTTTGGGCAATTTACGAAAAGATGGGTGATTCCGCACTCTGCGCACCTTTGGTCAGCCTTGTCTCTGTTTTGCTGCTCTCTTTCAGGGCAGCGTGATGAGACATGACTGGGTGACCACAAGTCCAACAAGTGAATGGATCCTACGGCTGCCCTCCTAGGCCTCTACCTCGCTCTCGTCCTAACGCCATCACCAGCACCGGTCAATAATCCATGAGGACCGCGTTGCCCTCGTTGTCGTGTGAGACGTAAGGGTATATGTAGGTCTCTTCATCATTCGGCTCCTCCACGTAGTGTACTGGAGCGTCGCTCGGTGGGTGGGTCACGTAAGGACCAGGCGGTTTAGGAATGCTGATAGGGTTGATATCCACTCTAGGGGTGGCTGGTTTCATGTCGTTAGGCACGGGAAGAGCCAATGGGGCTCCCCTTCTGAAGAATGGCTGCGGCATGTTTGCTAGATAAGGTTGGCCGTAGGATTGCGAGTATGGAAATCTTCTTGGTAATCTACAATGCGCGACATCATGGCTGAACCTACTGTAGTTAGCATATAGGGATTGTTTGCCGCACTCACATTGAATTCCGCACTTGAAGTACACATAACAAAGCTAAAAACTTGATTGACCACAAGTGCACGAGAAACGACACACACTGAGTGAACATAAATTGAGGTTTGTATGCAATAACCAAAGAAACTCACTCAGAGAAACCACTCAAGGAACCCACCAATAGGAGAGGACCCAAGACATAGACAACCCATCAAAGCACAGAATAGGACCAAGCAAGGAGAGCCAACGACGAGGATCAGTTAAGTCCATTCAACCTGATCGATAGCGTAGTGGAGCGGGAGAACTCGATCATGACGGAAGAGAGCTCAGACCATTGGTCTAATGAGGAGCTCGATTTGAACGTATTCCCGGATGCCAGCTGGTGAGCAGTTACGACCCGCATGCCCGATTTGAACGTATTCCCAGACGCTATTCTGCAGAAGCTGGTGAGCAATTACGACATGCAAGCCCGGTATGAGCACTGAGGCAGGATAGCAGACGCAATCATTGCAGATCTAGAAGAGAAGAGAAGGCTACCCCGCAAGGCATTGCAGGGCATAGCCGAGTACAATAGGGATCAGCAGGCTAGGAGCCAAAGGCAAAGCATGGAGCTACATGAGGTGCACCGAGTGCTGAACTTGGCTGGCCGAAATCGAACGGACCATGAGAGAACACTAGAGGAAGACTTAACGTTGAGCGAGCTTCTCATGAAACGGCTGCTCGATAATACAGCAGTAGAGAAGAGTGCCACTACACTAGCGACGTCGCTGCTCGTTGCAGGATTAGGGGCGAACCAAGGCTCAAAGAGCCACGCCAAGATACCGATTGTTGCCAAGCAACTCGATAAGTGCCAACCTCACGACGACCCATACAACTTTGTTGAGGAGTTTGAGCAAGTCTGTGAAGCCAGCGGCCTTAATGACTAAACTCAACGCTCGCAAGCATTCGGGCTTTGCCTAGGCGACAAGGGTAGGACGTGGTATACGAGCCTAGATGCGATAGAGCGAGCCAACTTCAATGACCTCAAGGATCTCTTCGTCAAGAGATTCCCCGAGCCCGGATACTCCGATAACCTGCTAGTACGCTTGATGAACATCAAGCAAAAAGAGAAGGAGGACATCTGCGACTACATGACCCATGTGAGGAGTCTCTTTAAGAGAATCCCTCTGGGCGAGCGACCGACTAAAAGAGCAGTTTTGACTGTATTCATCAGCGGAATTTGAGACGAGGAGTTATATAAGGCTTTGGCAAGCAACTCAAGCTTACAACGGGATGCGGTGGCTAGTGTTTGAGGAAGCCATCAGGGTCGATGATCAGCTGAAAGAGCGGAGCTCCAGGAGCTCAAATCTAGAGGAGACCAACTCGCGAAGCTCAGAGAGAACGTCAGTCTCTAGTGAGCGGTCAATCCCATCATCCCAAGATAAGGGGAAGGCCAGCGAGACAGACCAAGGCTTGGCTGAGGTCAAGATGGAATTAGCCAAGTTGCAAGACATGTTGAGACGACCAACGCGCCCGCACGTCCAATGCGTATGCTGTTGCGGAAACCACGTGTCGGCCGAGTGTCAAGACCCTAGGTACGCCCTCTTGTCTCGTCTCGGCCTGATAAGCTTCGTTGCTCAAGTCCTGGCCGTTCTAGCAGATTCTGGGGTCTACGCTGCTTCTAGCTATTCATTAGGGGGTCGATCACAGGTCCTACGATTGGATTTCCGTTCTCAACGTGTTTGGTCCTGGGGAGTGCTCCAGCACCGTCCCCTTGTCCCTTGGTGGTGACTCCTACGTCGGGAACTGCCTATAAGGCGCTCGCTATGTTGTCTTGGAGCGGGTTGTGCTTCCAGTCGATCGTGGGGGTAAATTTTCTTTTTTTCTGCCTAAGAATGTGTCCAATTCTGAGAATCGGACGTCCGATTTACCGGTAGTCCGATTTACCAGTGGTGCGATTCTCGGAATCGGACCAGGTGGGTCCGAGTCTGAGCTATCTGATTCTCAGAATCGGACAGGGGTCAAGTGTCCGATTTTCGAAAATCGGACAAGTGGTCCGATCGGACCAGGTGTGTGGTCCAATTGTTGACGTGTCCTAATTAGTGAGTTCGATTTCCTCGATCGGACGATCGGATGAAGTGTCCGATCGGACGGGGTTGGTCCGAGTGCCCGAGTGGTCCAAGTCCCAAGATCGGACGGGTTGGTCCGATCAGATGGTTGTTCGAACGTTCGATTCTCAGAATTGGACATCTGATTTTGAAAATCGGACACTAGATCGGGTGTCTGATTCCGTCGACTCGAATGCACTTTCGAGCATAAAATTGTCCAAAATCTTAAGATATTGATTATTATAGGCTACAAGATTCAACAGGAATGATGCTGGAGTGATGGGGGAGAGATCTATATACCTGGGGATCGCCGATACCAACGTAACTCCTCGCACTAATCGATCGAACGGGTCACCCAAGCTCTCTCTCTCTCTCTCTCTCTCTCTCAGCTGGTTGCAAATGAGGATTTCCTTGCCCTCCAAGAACTTATATCCCTACTGGACATTATTCGGATGTTATCGAACACTCTCCTTGCGATTCCTACACATTCAAATGAGCATTTCCTCCATTTTCCACATGTTTTCCCCGATTTTCTCCCTGTTTTACAGCAGCAAACCCTATGTCTTTCGGGTGCGATTTCCTAATGTTAGCCTACTCTAAACGCAATAAGAATCAAAAGCAAAAAACTGAACTAATTTCTCCATGTTTTCCAATCATCAAACAACCAAAATATCCCAAAATATTTACTTATTTTGAAGATAAAAAACACCCAAACTTCCTACGTATTTCAAGCTCCGTTTTGGGGATGAATCCCCTACTTCAGTGCTCGATATGAGGCGCGCAAGTACTCAAGCTTGAATCCGTTGTCCCAGCAACGGAACCAAAATGTGGGAGCTTTCGCTCAACCACCAAAACCCACGGACTGCTTATTGCTTCAAGAGTTCCAAGCGAGCTCTAATGGCTATCTCTCACCTAGC